>NC_091792.1:3651363-3954393 GCF_041296235.1 Equus asinus
CCCCATTTATAAAAATGCTTCAAATAGAGGTACAGAGGCAGAAAGAACATCTGAAGAAAAAATATATATATAAATGAAACCATTATATCTGAATGATAGAAATACAGGTAACTTTTATTTTTTTCTCTTCTTTAATGAGTTTTCCTAACTTTTTTCCAATATATTACTAAAAAAAAAAGACATTTCCTTTTGAGAGAAAGAAGAGAAGATTGCTCCCAATAAGTATCCCCTTAACTTTTCCAAGTTTCTTTACGTTTCCAAGGAAACTGGCTATTGCAACTTCTCTAGAATGATCACAATTCCAGTTAATTCTAAACTAATTTCTCTTACTTAACCTAAATCATGATACCACAAAAATCACCACTAACAGCTCCTAAAAATGAAGCACATACCACATTTTAATTGTTTGTTGGGCAAAGAACCCTCTTTGGCAGCAGATTTTTGCCTGTAAATGCTCAGTTCTTATGGAGTAAGGAGACAACATCACTTACCAAAGAGATTGCCAGAACCACAAAGCCTTGGCCACACAGCTATCTGATTAGTCCATTCATGCCTTAAGATTGGAGACACTGGGCTGCTAGCAGTGAGCAATAGGGATTCCCATAAAAATCAGACGGATACACCCAAGGAACAAATATTTCCCGGGAATTTTCAAGGGTACATTGAGCAATTACATGGTTATGTGCTGAATGAACCAGAAGACAGTTTTCAAGTATTCTTAGAACCTATGACTTAAGCCCTCACTGAAGTGGAACTATTTACATTGTTTAATAAAACACAAGTCTAACAGATGCTTTTAATCCTCAGCGTAGTTTATCGACATTAACTGAGGATTATTCTCAACACCCTTTCGAGGGAGGAACTAGTTTATGAATTGGGTCCCAAGTCCCAAATCAGGGATTCCCGGCTTTGAATCCAAGTTCTATCACTTACTAAACTTTGGGACTAGAGCAATCAAATAACCTCTCTGTGCCTCAGTTTCTTTATTAGAAACATAAGAAGATTACTAGTATTCACTTCATAGTGTTACAGCGAGTATTTAATAAGAAAGATGCGTTCAAGCGCATTCATCAAATATTACAGGCTAGAGTATGATCGGTACCACCACCGTCCTCCCCTCCAGGTAACATGCAGTTCTATTTCTCATAATCACACAAGGGGTCAAGGTCCAGGCAGCTTCACAGGAAAGAGAAGTGGTTTTGTGAGACGTCGCTGACTTAAACAAATTATAGAACAAAAAGATGTCCATAATGTAAAATGTTTGGTTCCAGATACTGGTGAATTTTTCATTTTCTTAGCATAAAAGAGAAAATACAGAATAATCCGTAAACCAAACTCATGAATGTCTGTCCTAAAACTTGCTCCTCTTTCTAAATTCATTATTTCCATTAATACTGTCCCGTCCTCATCAGGCTAGAACCTTCACCACCTTTTATGCATTGCCCTCCCCCTATATCCACCTGGCTGCCCTTGAGCTCCGTGTCCTCTCCTAGCACCATGAATAGCTTTTACTACCAAAAACAACCTTAAAGAAATTTAGAATTTCATATATTGTCTCATTTTATTCTCACAAAATCCCTCCAAGTGAAGAATCATCTCCATCTTTCTGAAATTCACTGGTTTGCCCACCATTTAGCATTGTCTGTGTGTGTCCCAGTGCCAGCAACGAGAAGGAAGATGCAGAGGGCCCTGCAGTGGGGTCAGGCCAGGGCCCACGTGGTACCACTACTCACCAGCCGTGAGATCCGAGCAAATTACCTGCTTTACCTGATCTCCCATTTCTTGGTCTTAACCCTTTCTCCGCCCCCTGGGCCTGTTACTCAACCCTCTTTATGCCTCAGTGTCCTCACCTGTAGAAGAGGGATGTTGGGCATCACTGGTCATCGTGAGGAGTAGACGAGCTGATACACAGGAAGTCTTAGATCAGGGCCTGGCACGTGCTGGGTAAGCACTCCAAACTGATAGCCAGGGCACTCCACGGACTGGAGGTTTAATGCCGAGATAATTTCTAAGCTCAATTTCAGCTTTATGAAAAGCTGTATGAGTTTATATTTTTTAAGAGTCTTCATTTAAATATAGATTGATATCTGGTGTTACTGCCATACATTAGTGACGTTGTAAAATGTCTTCTCTGTTTATTCCACAAACAACCAGGGAGTAACCTGCTCTATGTCAGGTAGCATGGCAGGTTCCGGGCAACAGAGATGAACAGACATGCTGCCTATCCTAAAGGAACTAACTAGTGGGAAACACAGACACAGAGACACCGCCTATTAGAAGACGTGGCAACAGAGTTATGAAGAAGGTCCATGGGGAAAGCACTTAGTCTCAACTGGGGGTGGAGTCAGGAGCTCCAGGGAGGAGGCACCACATAGCCTGGAATAAGACTGTGCTGACAGGGAAGAGGGACGAGGGCCTTTCAAGGAGACCAAGCTACAGGAACCTGAAGATGGGGTGTGGGAAAGGGTTTAGGGTGCAGGTCTGGAAATGTAGCCGAATCGTAAGCTGCAGCGCAGGGCAGTGAGGAGGCAAGGTTGAAAGCGTATGGTTCCAGATGGTGGAGAGTTTTGAAGACAATGCTAAACACCATGGTTTTCATTCTGTGGTCAGTGGAGGAGGGCACTGAGTGACCAGAAGGGAACAGAGTGTCAGTGGTCTCAGTGAGGGCTGGGCAGGCCTGAGGGGAGAGAAAGTGAGTTGTGGGGCAAAAGCACCTGAGTTTGAGTCCCAGCTCCGCTGCTTTCTAGGTGTGGACCTTGTGCGAGTCACACAGGCTATCTGAACCTCAGTTCCATTACTGGACATCTACTGGGTCAGCAGTTTTCCAAACCTTACTTTAGATCAGACTCAGCAAGTAGCTGCTGAAAGGGCACAGGCATGGCCTGCCTGCAGTTTCTGGTTCAGGAATCTGGAGGGGCCCATGTACCTGCCTTTTTAACAAGAACATCAGTAATTCGGACACAGTTGGTCTCCCATACGGAAATCCCACTACTAACAGAGTAGTATGTACTTTCACAAGTAGAAGAGGTGGTACACTATCTTATAGGTGAAGAAACCAAGGTTCAGGGAGAGTAAGTAACTCGCTGAAGAACACACAGCTAGTCAGCAGCAGAGCACTAGCACCTAGATTTTCTGACTCCAACAGCAGCGACCTGCTGCAACTCCCACCGTATGTATGTGCTTGGCCCACAGTCTGATCAATCTGATCAAGGGGACGACTAAGGGGGCAACCACACTCTCCTTCTCCCCTCCTCTCTAGCTTGGCCAAGAAAGTAGGAACTTCTACTCTCTTGGCAGTGGCCTTTTTCTCTCCCAGCCCTTGATTTACTTCTCACAAGAGAAAGTGACTCATCTCTCATGATCTAGAGAAGACACTGAGCAAGGATGGCCTGCCTCTGTTCTCTCTTTTGGGGCCAGCTTGCCCAAACATGGATCTGTTCTCATCTCCAGTTCTGCAGCCTCCTGCCCCAGTTGGGGAGGGCTGTGGCTTGGTGCCGTGCTCCATTTGGGGAAGTCAAAGGAAGTCCAGATTCATGTCACGGTTCAAGCCTCTCTCTCCAATCCAGCCTTAAATAACTAAGCTGGTATTCTGCTCTCCGTCTATCTGACTTCTTCACTTTCCCCAGACTGATTCTTGACTGGAGGAAGGCATGAAAATTATCAGCCTGGAAACACCACCCATAACCAAACTTACATGTAATCAAGTACACACTTTTGAATATTCGCTTCAAATAAATGTGTTTTTTTTAAGGCTAAACTGCAACGTTGGGTTAACCCCAACTTAAAAAGGTACATTGGCATTGACTCTGCAATTCTACTTCTGGCAATTTATTCCAAAAAGGAGAATTTGTGCAAATATTGAGTTAGAAAATATGCATTTCATCACAATGTTGCCTAAGATAGGGAAAGAAGGTGACACCATCTAAGCGTCTACCAACAAAAAACTGGTTAAATAAATCAGGCAATCATTTAAGATGATGTTACAGAAGAGTAAAAAAGATATTCACTGTATATTGGTGGCGAAAAAAAGAAAGTTACAAAATGACATATTGTATTCCCATTGCCATGACTGCATAATACAGACTCCTGCATGTTTATGTATATTTCCATACGTGCCTAGGAAGGGGTCTGCAAGGCGCGTGGCAAGTTTTAGGAGTCATCATCTCTGACAGTGGGATCCTGAGAATTTAATATTTGTTATTCCCTTTGCTCATCTGAGTTTTCTGATTTTTCTAGCAAACATGTATTGCTTTGTTAATGAAAGTACTTTCTTTTTATTTTCATAAAAAATAGTTAAGCATTACTGAAAAGAAATTTCCAATAAAATCATCAAAATAAGAATTGCTTTTATGCCTTACATTTTGATCAATATTATGATTCATTTAATATGTTTTATGTTCTGAAACACAAACATGGTTATTTTTTAATGAAAATAAGCAAGTCTTTAGACCTTAAGGAAGGGCACTGGCTCTACAACTTATTAAATTGAGACAGGGTACTGCTGTCTCTGAGGATGGGCCCCTTATCTCTAACATGGAGATAAGAACGCTAACCCAGAGTTTTCAGTTAGGATTAAATTCAATAAGATAACCACATACACTGCCTAGCACAGTATCCATTTAAAAAAAGAATTTCAAAAAAAAAAATACTTGAGTTTTAGTTTTAAACCCTTAATGTATACACAAAAACAAGCAAAAGCCAATTCAAGTAATGTGGGGGAGACTTGATTCTTTTCCTCACCCTGCCGGCTAGCTAACCGGTTACACCAACTGTAGCAAACGGCAAACATTTTTTGCTCTGGTACTTTTGGTTTTGCTTCAAACTTTAAAAAAATCTATGTGCTGGAGTTGAAAACCAAGTCAAACACAGTTGAAGTAAGACCACAGCACTTCTCCTCGGTCCAGGCCATCGGAAGGAGCGCACCAAATGATACGTGATCATCATCATGATGAGGTATAGCATACAGCGTTCACAACCGTAGAATTCTGCTCCAGGAGAGCTGACTCCACGTTGAAACACATTTCACACTCACTGGGTTTTACCGAAAGAAGAAGAAAAGTCTTGAAAGGATGGAAGCTGGAATTTTCCACGAAGCTAGAAAAAACACTGATTTCTCCTTGCTGCCTGGCCAACACATCCCCTTGGACCTGATCCTTTTAGGTGCCAGGAAAGCTAGGAAGATTTAAGTCAGAAGAAAATCTGAAGGGGAAAGAAAGAACTCGCCTGTTGTCCTCTACGTTCGCATGTATCTTAGATCTCCTCTCCATATAAGGCTTGCAGTGGGGAGAAGAAATCCAGCTCCTAAAGGATTACAGGGAAAAAGAAAGTCTCCTAACCAAAAAAAATATTCTTATCCTCATCCAAGGAGTTACCTGGCAATTTTGTATCAAATATTAGACAAATATAAGATTTTTAACAAATCTGAAATTCAGAAACCCATCCCTCGCACAGCTCATTCCCTGAGGAGAGGACTATGGTGCTAAAGAGGAAAATCAGGTGCTCTCCTAGAAATCAGGGGAGAAACAGGAGCCCAGGAGGAAAAACCACCTCTGTAAAGGACAAGATGACAATCTCCCAAACTTTTATCTATGAAATATCTTCTAAAGCTTAACATAAGGCCTTCACAGTGTCCAAATTCCAGGTCAGCATGGTGGCATGTTAAGAACCCAAAATCTCTTCCCTTTCTCCAGAGATTCCTGGGTACAGCCAAGTACCTCTTGTGGCGGCAGACACTCCCACCAGGTGGGGACACGGGTGCTGGCTGACCCCTTCTGAGACTCATGCTCTGCTTCCTTCCTTAGACAACCCCGTGCTTTCCCAGGCTTTGTGCCATCCGACTCTCACGTCAACCGTGGAAGGCTGGCAAGCCAGATATTCACATGCAATGTAGTAAGTGAGAGAAGAAAGGCTGATGGAGGCCAAATTCCTTCCCAGGCCCTGAGGAAGAGTGATGGCCTTGGGACTAGACCCCAGGTCTTTCAACATCCTGCCCAGTACTTCCCTCTTCCATGCGTTTAGTCTTCAAAGGGGACTGCCTACCTCCACCCAAGAAAGTTGCTCTCCACGCTGCACAAGGAGGTAATCAATTGATGGCGCACGCTGGCCTGGAAAAGTCAGCACTGGTGCGGCCACGTGTATTCAGAAAGAAAATGCAGAATTTTTTAATACCTGAAAATACCTCAAGTGTTACAGAAAAAAATGTCCTTCCTATTCTGGAAAAGAATAAAAAGGAATTGAAAAGCATTACCCATAGGATACTAAAACATAATTGAAGCTGGTTTTCTTTTTATTACTACTACATTTCCATCTCAAGCACCCTTCTGAAAAAAGCATTTCTATCATCTCCTTTTCTTCAATTAGGGTACCAGGACCTAAGTAAGAGGTAAGTACTTAGGAGCTGCCCTCACATGAGGCTTCCAGCTCATTCTTTTTCACTGTAGCAGCGAGCTCTGGCTGACTGTTTTTAGCTGTTACCTGGAAACTCAACGTTCTGTAAGGAGAGAACTCGACTTCCTCGTTAAAGACACTGATCTAGTGTTCTTTTTTTTTAATTGATGCCACAAATCAGAGAAAAAGTAAAATAAAACACCAAGAATTATGTAGCAGACACTCAGATTTTGCTTTTCAAATAGCACTTGGTTTGATGAAGACAGATCATTTGGAAATATCCACAAACCATGTATGAAAAATTTCTAGTACATTCCTTATTAATTCAGCAAGTCTACTGAAGGCTCTATTCTGTACTAGGCTGAAGGTAACTACCTCGTAATTCATCAGTAGTTCCTGATCAGATGATCAACTATCATTAACAGTTGACAGGCCTTATTGTGAAATTTTTCAGGATAAAAAAATCATAAAAGGACAGATAAAAACCATTAAAAGGACTTATAAAAATATCTTAGTACGTCAGCTTTTAAAATGTCGTCTTGGTAGCTGGTTCATTCAGAAGCTGATGAGAACAATAAAAGAAAACAAGCTCTGGTGGAGCCCCTCCCCCTCCTATCAGAGCCTTCCCCCCGCCGCCCCTCACTGAATCTCTCTCTGCGTCGAGTAGAGCAGCAACAGGCCCTTTTAGGAAGTGAACAGACCACCAGCAATAAATTACCACGATGAAGATCAACACTTGATTCTGCAAAACTGTCATCAAGGTCCATATAGGATTATTTGTAGGCACAGCTAGAAACAATGGACAATAATCAAAAAAATTTTAAAGAGTCTCCTTGCCCCTAGATAGCTTCAAAAATAAAACCCATTTCTAGACCCTCTGTGATACAACATCTCTGCCAGTCACAGTTCTCCTTCAGATGGGGGAAAGCGGAGGGGGACCAGGACTCTCCTTTGCTCGGTAATGCCCTTGCACCGACCCCACGCGGATGGAAGGCAGGGGAGCACCATAAGTGATCTAGGATGGCCAGTGGACAATTTCAGCAGCTTTAGAGGGTTAGCTAGAGTGGGTATTGGGTGTAAACGTGCTGTTTCAGAGACTTTATAATCCCCTACACAGGCTCTGATAATAGTCTGCAAATGGCCCTGGCTAGATTTGCTGGGTTTCCAGAATCCCTGCTCCTTGTCCATCCTCTGCTCAGCTCCCTACTCTCCCCTTTGGTGCATTTCTAGCCCTACCCTGCAGTCTCTGCTGTTGGTCTCTATATCATTTTCTAGCTGTGCGCCTCCAAATCTCAGAGATTGAACCATTTACATCTCTAAAATGACCTAAGGGTTTATAACGGAGTCTACAGTTCCTAGGCTATGACTTGATAAGGTCAAAATTAATATTTAAAAAGTGATCATGAACCTAAAATACATTTTCAAAATTATTTAATTAAAGTCCAATAGCTGCCTTTTCCAACTGGGTAAGGGCCTGCTGGGCCAGTACACAGCAGATCAGTCTCCTGATCAGTTTATCAGTATTGGCTTTCGACAGACTGGCTCAGCTTGGCATAATCACTTAAGTAATAACTTTAAAGATACAAGTTTTAAATGAATATCTTCTTTTTAAAAAACCTTCAGCCCCATGACAGCAGCACCTACATAATGCTGAGCTCTACTTCTGCCTGGGAATAAAATATACGTGCTTTTCTGCTGGCCCACAGACACTGCTGGCACATTTTCTCTTTAAATTCCAAGTCTATCTCAAAATCAAAAGGAAACCAGTTTTATAAAATTCCAATCGCATCTATAATACATAAAAATGAAGAACAAAAGGAGTCAGAGAGGAATGGAATGATCTGATTGCTTAACAAAATTTCAGTCGCAGAAACCAAAAATGGTTCTGCCTAAAGAACTAACAAGATTAGTATTTAAAAAAGAAATCTCAAAAGCTGCAAAATGTTCTCAACTGATATTATGAAAGGAAACTTGTGAGGCTATGGGTTCAAAACCAGATGGACGCATTTGTAGGGCCCTGTATCAAGCTGGTAAATCACATGGGTCTCTGACCACAGGAGCGACTGGATCAACATAATGGGGTAGATGAGAGCAAGTCCAGAGCCTGCATGGGGGCAGACAGTGGGGGGAGACTTCAAAGGGCAAGGTTTTCTGCAGGTTGGCTCAATGGTCTTGTTTTAACGAAACTGGGTTTTTCTCATGTCTTTATGAACAAACAAGGAATTTCTAGGGTCATTTCAAAGAAACATATCTGAGCAAGGATCACCCTCTTGCCATATGGATCATGCAAGCGCAGCGTTAGCTCCTGAAGGGTCATGTTCAGTGTGGCTCCCTGGGACACTGGAGGAAGCAAACCGTTGGGTCATGAGCATCTACACATCTGGAGAGGGGCTGGCAGCAGCTCCCATCTATTCTGATGTGATCCTTTCCCAACTCTGTAGCAGTACAATTAAGAACAAATCAAACACACGATTTGGGGGCTCTGAGGAATTTTCCCACACATCCTCCTGACATCCACATTCAAACTGGAGATAGAATACACTCTCTAAAACTTAGCTTCTCCTGCACTTGAGGTAAAGAGGAAAACTCAATATACTTAGCTTCAGAAAGTACACGGCTTAGATTACAAGATTAAAAATATTTACCAATAACTTAAATTAAGTAGCTCCTTGCAGTAAAGACACTCAGCCTTAAAAATCCTGCTCAAAATACAAGCCACAGTCTCCCCTACCCTTGAATTCATGATTATTTCTGTGGTTATTTTCAAAGCTAGGCAGCAACGTGACGTACAATGGTGCTGAGAAGCTTCCTGACTAGACAAGTCCACCTTAGTTCCTTGACTCCAGGTCTGAGCAACGACAAAAATCAAATTTCAGCTGTTGGGTAAGCAAATACAAACATTGGGGGGGAGAGTTAAGACAAAGTTATAATAGGTATAATTCTGTTCAGCAGATAGCAAAATGTTGATTCCCTTAAGGTAAAAACCATGCAACAGAACCAAGTTACTCAAAATAATGAAAAAAGACCCCCTGAAAAATTTTAATAGCAATGTCTATTAAAAATAAGAAAAGAAAGATGAAATGTGAAGACAAACATCTTCCTTTCCCACCTAAACATCCATCCTCAGAAAGATCACAAGGAAACAAAACGAGAAGGTCAGCAGTGCCCAGGTGCCCAGGTGCTGTGGCCGGCACGGCTGGCTGCAACATTGGCTGCAGCTTCCTGCACTGAGCCGGCTGCTTCTCCCTCCCCAGCATCTGAAGAGAAACGAGATGTTTCTCTTCAGAGGTGTTAAACATTTGGGTTGCATGAGGGACAAATGGAAGTTTGACACCTAAGACGAATAACCGCAGTGCATTAGGCCAACGGGAACTTTCACTGTGTGAAAGCCAGCCAGGCTCGCTGCTCACACGGTATTCAGGCACACAAGGGCCAGGGCCCAGCGGAGGAGGCAACCAACTCTTTTCTTTCTTTTAATACTTTACCACTGGCCTGCAGGGATTTTCATAAATAAGACTCAGGAAAGAAAGGCTTGGGAGTACGCTTTTAATCAACTCTCCAGGGTCCCTGCTCTGAAATATTTAAGAAGCTTGTGCATCTTCTTCTCACTCTCTATGAAGACAACCAACTCCAGCCACGGTTGACTGTGCTCTAAGAACTCACACTGACACCAAATGTGTTATGATTATAGGTGCCTTCCTGTTAGGCCAGATTTATCTGAACCAAGAATTCTTATTTAAAATTTGTGAGACACCCATTCGTAAGGTTTTTGGTGTAGACACACCTCTAAGAATTCCAGTTCTGGAAGGATGTAATTCGCCAATTAAAATTTCCCTTCAGAAGGAAAAAAGCCAGACTGGTTAGGGTGGCTCTCCCGAGGTGGTGATTCTGTGCTCAGGGCAGAGGGAAAAGCAGCGCAGCTATGAATGCCAGTGTTTGTCTGAAGAGGAGCAACAGCAAACAGAATTGTCAAAACGAGCCAACAGCAGAAACATCTCGGAGCTGGTATCCTCCGGATTACCTGCAGTTACATGCAAAGGGAAGACTGGGTGTGGGGAAGGGGCAGGCAGGGCCCTCCCCTACCCCCAGATGTTTTTCTAGTCCTCACACCTGCCGGCAGCAGATGCAGTAAACAAGCGGTTGTTTGTAATGCAAATTCAAGGAACAGGGTTGCCACAGGGCTGCTCCCACCCTGAGCCCAAACACAAATGGTTGCCAGTTCCTGACACCCTCGCTGCAAACCCTCTCAGTGGATGTCAGTCACGGCAGCGCTCGGTCCTGCTAAGGGCAGAGCTGAAGAGCAAGAAGGCAGTGTGGTTGGGGTGAAGAGGAGAGGCTGCCTTCCGGTTCAAGCGTGTTGGATCTCACACACGTTAAAAACAGCTGTTAGGTAGAAAAACCAAAGATTACAACTCACTTCGTTTGGACCCTAAAAAAAACTGGACGCAGCCTTGAGGTTAAAACTGAACAGCGTCTGGATTATGTGCAAACTGCAGAATATCGCAAGAAAATGTGCTTAAAATAAATATGTCCCAAAATGTAGCAGAATAAACCAAAGCAGCAGATAACAGTGTAACTGCTTCCTGACCACACCCCTCTCTCTCCCCCACTCTCCACCCACCAACATGTATTCTGGCCACAAACCTTTCCTAAACAATGAATGACTATTCAACTAACTCACTCACCTCAAAATTTTAATACATACACTAACAATAAATACTTTCCATTCTATCAAAACGTTAAAATGTTTAGTACAGCGGGAGGGGGAGAGGAAAGGCTGGAGAGACCTCAGGCAGAAAACGCTGGTTTAAAGAGAAACTTAATTTTCAATATTCTTAGGGATAATTTATAGATACCAAGAGATTTTTATTATGTTGACTGAAAAATTATTGTTTTGAAGGGAGAAGTGGCTGAACTAAGGAATAAATTCTACAAGTACTCATTAAGTATTAACTGTGTACACAGCCAGAAAGTCTAAGATTGTTTTTGTGCCTATTTCTATTGTTACCAAGTCAGAGATTAAATTTGACTTGTCAGAAAGATTTGTTGTTCTGAAAAGCCTTTCAACAGAAATTTTCAATTATTTCTATCTAAAACATATTTTCCTCCCCCCTAAACAAAACCCACAAAACAAAAGAGCGCAACTTTAAAAGAAATACCTGATATGTTTGCATTTTTAGTTCAACAAGTAAGTCTCCTAGAAATTTTAAAACTCATAGGCATTTATTTGGGGTGGTCTCTAAATATTAAATTATATTTGCTTTTATTAGCTCATTCATTTTTTAGGTAGGAGATTCATCTGTAGCACACAGACATCTCTATCGTTAAATATTTGAAATGCCTTTTAAAATAAAATGTGAAATTGCCATGTCCTCTAACATCCATCACATCTCCAAGATCATCGTTTTAGCTGCTATATGAAAATTTGAAAAATCTTATTCCCTACTTGAAAGGTCAAATATCCTTTTGAAATCTGTGGGAAAAAAATTCCAATAACTTCTAAATCACAGTGCCCACACAAAGTGGCTATATTTCACAGACCTATCATTTCAACAATTGAGGGCTACAGATAACCAAGACGACCACGAATACTCTTGTGTGTGGAGGAGTGACTGTGAGCCACTCCTCTCTGCTACTCTGGGGAGCCCTCTGCTCCCAGATTCTGTTCACTGAGGTATTAAGGACAGTACTCTCCCCAGTTGTCTGTACATGATTTTTTTCACTTGGTGGAAGCAGTGGGCTACTATGGCAAAGTCCACGGGTCCCATTTTACGATCCTGGATTGGACTCCCCGTAGGCCCAGGGAGACTGGACCTCTAAACCCAAGACCCAAATACACGTCTTTCACTAGGGCGTTTGGGCAGTAGAAGGAGAGTGAGGCTAGAGAGAAGGTAAATATATTGATGGATCAGTAAAAGGCTGTCACCATTGCCGGAGGGACAGTTTTCCGGAAGAACTCATCACCGGCACATTTCGTGTCCACACACTACACAAGCTCCCCTTTAGCTGTTTTTCTACTGTGTGGACGAGGTTTCCACTTCCCAATACAGAGAAATATTGTCAAGTAACATATGTGAAATTCCTCATAGTGTTACATTTACATAATACAGTTATGCTGCCACTGCATTTTTACAACTTGAAAATGTAATGACGAGATTAAAAAGGAAAAATGTTCATTAGGGTTATCTTCAAGTGATACTTTCTCAGTAATTAACAACAAAGAAAAAACAGCTCATCTCCCCACCCCCCCAAGCTGATTTTAAAGAAACATTAGCTAATATAATGAAACGAGACGCTGTTCTAAAAGCTGAAGAAAGATTTCAAATGTTCAGCCCCAAATGAGCCAAAGTATCTCTGATTCTAGACAGCTAACGGGCAGTGAAAGCCATATAGTACTTAGTTAACTGAAAGATTAAATTGTTTGTTTCTTCTTGTCAACACAGAAGGCACAATATTCATAAAATCCTGAATTTGTTGATTCAATTTCAGTTGCTTTCACGATAACCTGTGATCTGTTATTTATTAATCTTAACCAATAAGCCAAAAGCCGAAATTCCAAGTGCAAGACATCCAAGGCAGCACTGCCTTAAGGCAGCCCTTCCTCAGAGCAGGTCTTATCTAGCAAGGACTGGCCATATATAATGAAAGCATTTCCAATGCGTTTTAAAAAACAAACATTTTGCCAAAATACACATTCATCTGCACTTCTGAAGGCACTGTGCGACATCAGCACGTTACTCACTGTTCTCGGGATGGGCGGAGACAGGGATCCATTCGACATGTACGGGTCACTATTCATGTTTGGCATCATTATGTACCCGGAGTAACTCGAGTAGGAGGGTCCCTTGCTGTAGAGGCCTCCGTCTGGATGCTTCCCTGGGAGGATCCAAGCAAGAGTCAAGGATGGACTGCCTGCTTTTTTATGTCACTGCATTTTTCATCTGAAAATCTAATAGTTCTACGGCAAGTCAGATGTTACATAAAAAACTTGTTTACAAAATATTGTAACTGGATTATTATGCTCTATTTTAGATTGACAGTATTTATTCTCTTAAATGGCTTAGCAGTGAACCAGATGTTTTAAAAACATGTGGTTCAATTTACTTCCACTACTGACTGGTGTTTTAACAAAACTAAGTGTATCCAGCTAACTTAATTTGTTCTAATACTAACAAACTGGACCAAGAAATACAGACACACAAAAGAACACACACAAACCTAAAGCTGTAATGGAACTCTATCAGCCCATCTAGCTACATACACGTATGTATTTATACACTTGAAGTTATGCTGCACCTTAGAGGCAGACTCAAAAATTCCACCTGTGCTCCTAGATTTCTGGAAAATGTCTAGATTTTACTAAGGGAGAGTATATGGGCAACTACTCAAACTGATGCAGGATTAACTCCAGGAGACTTAATTTTATGTGCTAAATTTAACATCATTCTGCCAAAGAAATGTATGTGTGTTCAGTATATACATTTCTTCTCTTTAATCTGCATAACTACTTTGTAGCTCAGAAGGAAGCCTAATATTATGGTTCTCTTCCCTTCTTCTCCTGGCCGACATACTCTATGTACGAAAGCTTCATTTGGTCAGGCCAATTGTAAGTAATTAAAGGAGAACAGAAATGCAGAGTATCAGACAACGAAACTTGACAGATTACTTCACTCTTTCAAAGTCACAGGGAGTTCTCCTTAAATCTAAAATATATACACAATTTTTTAAGTTTTGAGCAAGAATCAGAAATGGGAAGAAAACCTATCAAGTTCTATATACATAGTTCCTAATTTTGAGAGCAAAGTTTTATATTTTTACAAGTTAAGATTCTGCCCTACGAAGCCATATTTAATCTGTGCATTCACTGCCTTCTCACTGTAGCAAGAAACAGCAATTTCACAAACAAAAATCCACTTGAAACTATTCTCGTTGGAAAAATAAATCGATACACACTGTCACTCTTTATAACAATGCAGGAAAAAATACCAAAGATCTAAGCCAATTAGAACTTTAGGCAAAATGAGGAAAAAAAGGAAAACTATTATAGACATTTCCTCGTCCACAAAAAATCTGGAAGCCAACTGAAATCCAAAGGCCCCTAACTCATTCAAAGACAGTTTTTAAATTATGTAAATATATATTAGAATAAACAATACGTTTTCTGGGTTTTCTTTCCCATTTTGTTAAAATAGTGGGCACAGTCTTAGTACATCTGATCCTGGTTTCTTGGATTCAAATAAATACAGCAAAATATAACTATATTCACACATGGCAAATGTTGAAGGATAAAGCTGGGAGGAGCAGAATTAGCGTCTTACCGTCATCGGGGTGTTCTCTGGCCTTGTCATGGTAGGGCTCCTGAGAGGTTTGTGCTTGTCTGGCCACCTAACAGCATGAATCCCCACCCCCAAAAGAAAGAAACATCACCTTAGAGTTTGTGACAATATTGACCTGTGTGTCGCTCACACACAGGCAGGATTAGTCAACTCAATCTACATGCTTAATTACTCGTAGAAGGGTAGGCCAGGGCTGAGTACTGGGAACCCTTTTTTTTTCCCCCAACATGTATTTTTAAGCGCTTACTATCTATCCAGGACTAGAAAGTCTAAATTATAACAAAAACAGTAACAATGTAGTAAAGTCAGTAAAGATCCACATGCTGCTCTCACTGCTGTTTGCTAACAGGGTATGGAGGCTGCCAGGGTGCCCAAGATTACAGGAGTTGAGTTGACGGGGCTGATCGTTTTGATGGCTTCTTCAACCACTGTTCACTTCAATCAGAGCTGATTAAAAGCAGGCTGAAATATCATTTTGCAACTGAAAACGACATTTTAAACAAAAACAAGCCAACCACTCGCAGATGGGGGTCTTAAGGCGATTGTCCCAAGCCAGTCCCCAGCAGGAGCGCCACTTAGAACCTACCATGGCTGGCTGTGTGGAAGCTTACAAGAGAAAAGTGAACTACTATGTGGTTAAAGGGAGGAACGTTTGAGAGTGGGGTTACAGACATCTAAAAGGTAGCCCAGCTAACATCAGTTCTGGTAACCACCATCCACCCAGACTCAACCACGTGCAAATCAGTGGTGTTACCCCTTCAAGATCTTGGGTCTGCCCCATGGCCAGTGAGCACCGCGGCAAAGACCAACAGAGCCCTGGGTTCTGGGCTTCAAAGCCAGTGCCCTTCTCCCCGGAGCAGAAACGGTAGAAAATGTGAGGTGGTGGCAAATTGACGGAATAAAGGAGGACCAGCAAAAGGAGTAGAAAGAAAAAGAAACTGCTCTGCAAACATGAGTTTTGCCGCTGAGCGAGATGTTAAACGTGGTTCCTTGGACGTGTGTCCTCCCAGCGACCTCCGCCCCCCACGCACAAAGTCCCAAACCTTTCTAGTGGAATTGGGTGCACCCGAGCCGCCCCCCCACCCCGGTTCCCGTCAAATTGGCATATTGGGATGAAAGATTCAGGGGGTAAAGAATCTCCCAGATTCTCCTAGGTTATCCTAGAACCAGGCCCCCATCTTTCCAAAACGCGTACTCACCCCCGCCATTGGGATTAAGAAGGTAACTTTGAGGTGTTCTTAAACGTGTGTTTAAAACCCAAATGTCCCCGCCCCCAAAACCACACGCTTTCTTTTGGGGGCAGAAAGATGCCATTTAAGGAAAAAGGGTATACCCTCCAAGTTTGTTTGGAGGGAAAAAGCGTTGGTGAAACCATTTGACTGTCAGGACTTTTCTGCCGGATTTCCTCCAGAGCATTTCCCAGTCGTAGACGAGGGTGGCCGGGGGAGCGCCGGTGTCAGGGGCCACCGCCCCCGCCCCGCTGCTGGGGCCCGCGCGGCCCGAACTCGCCGGCCGCGCGGCGGGCTCGCGCTCCCTCGCCGGCGCCCACGTGGCTCTATTTACCAGCTCGGGTTACCGGCGCGCTCGCCGCCGGCCTGGAGATCTGATAAGGCGCCCTGCACCCTCCCGGAGTGGGTGCCCTGGCTTCCGCCGCATCTCCATTCTGTCTCGCCTCTTTCTGCATAGATTGAAGGCCTGATCCGGGCCCAGACTAACCCCGAATACAAGCCGGGTTTTTTTCCTTTAAGTGACGGGGGTTGGGGAAAACTGGCGTTGCGGGCGGCGCTGCAAGGCCCGCCGGGGAGGCCCGCCCGGCTCTGCCACTCGGCGGCCCCGGAGCCAGCCCGCGCCGCCCCCGCCCCGGCGCCCCTCGGCCGGCGGCTCGGCGCTGGCCCGCCCGGCGGCGGCTGGGACGGCCCCGCGCGCCCCGGCCCACGCCCGCCTGCCCTTCCTCTCCGTGCGGCTCTGCGCGCCCCGGCCTCAGCCTCCGGCGCTTTAACGCGCGGGTGCAGAGACGCCTGCCCAGCGCGGCAGCGGGCGCGCGCTGTCTTCCGTCCCACGGAAGAACTTCTCGGCGGCGGCGCTCAGACATCCTCGCTCTAAGGCGCCCGCCCGCTCGGCCCCACTAAGCAGGTCCGAAGGCGAAGCGTCAAGGGTTGAGGGCAACTTCTCCTGCCCGCAAACCAACGGTTTCGCCACCCAAATCAAAAGGGACCCACTCGGGACAAGTTTCCCTGCACGCCCCTCCGCCTCCACGCGACACACACAAAGGAAGGACGCTGACCAGAGCCCAGCCAGCCCGCCCCCAGCAAGCGGGGCGCCCCCCGGGCCGTCGGCCGGGCTGCGGCGCCTTCCCTCCTTTCCCCCGCTCTCCCGGACCCGCCCCGCCTCTCGGAGCCGGGGCGGCGGCCCGCTCACCTCGTGTCCGTTGCTGGCCGGGATGATTTCGGACTCGTTAACCAAGGAGGACTTGATGTCGGCTAAGTCGCCTTCCTCTTCGGGGTGACTGATCTCGGCGAAGATCTTCTCCTTCTGGGGATCGCCCTCGTCCTTGAAGGGGATCATCTCGTCCGTGGCGCAGAGTTCCGGGTCCCCCCCGCCGCCGCCGGCCCCGGAGAGTTGGGGCATCGCGACCACTCTGTAATCTCCGCTCCGCTGGGGGAGCACCAGAGGCGACAGCAGGAAAGAGAGGGGGTCAGCGAAAGGGAGGGAGGAAAAGGAGAATTGCAAGGATGCGCGAGGGAGGAGCGCGGGCGGAAGCGGGGCCGGCGGCCGGAGCAGCTGCGGCGGCCCGCGCCTCCCCGCTCCGCCGAGCCCGACGCCGGCGCCCGCCCCCGAGGCCGAAGGGCACGGGGCTGCGAGGGCCGCCGCCTCCGGGGGCGTCGGCGCGGCGCGGCGCGGGGGGCGCGCGCTAGGCTAGGCTGCCCGGCGGCCACCCCACGCCCCCAGCGTCTCCCGGTCCGCGCGCGGAGGACGCCGGTTCTGGAGGAGGCGCGACTCCAAAATGCCGAGCGAGGAGGGTCCGTCGGCGCGTCTCTAGGCAAACCGCGCCACCCTAGCTTCGCCTTTGGGAGTCTGTTTTCCGAGAAAAGAAGGGAGCTGGGCAAAAAGGCTCCGTTTGCCCCAGCGGAGAAGGTGCAAGGAGAATCAGAAGATAACGAAATGTCCACTTCCTGGAGGGTAAAACAAAATAAAGAGCCACCCGGGTTGGAGATGTCCGTTTTAGAGCTTCTTATTTCCTTCCCTTTCGCTTCGGTTTTCCCTCTCCAGGCGCATTTAATCTACTGGAGGAGGAGGAGGAGGAGAAGGTGGGGGCGGAGGAGCAGAAGAGAAAGAGAAGTTTGCCAAGAATAAAGTTTGTGGCGGCGAGCGCTGAGAGTCGGCAGTGGAGGGCACGGCGGGGTCTCGGGGAGTCACAGCAGGGGCCTCGGACCCAAATGCTTCTGCTGGGAGCTGGAGCCGACACACTCACACACACACACACACACACACACAGCCCGACTCCTCTTTGTTCCCGGCTCGAGTTTCTCAGCCTGGCTCTCTCGCTTGCCGCTCTCCACGCCTCCGCCGGGCCGCTCTGTCAAAGCAAAGAGCTGCACCCCTCGGCTTCGCCCGGCCCAGGCGAGGGGGACGCCCTGAGCTTGGCGGCGTGCGGGGCTCCGGGCGCGTCCGGGCTCCTTGGCCCGAGAACGCGCAACCCAGATCCCTCCTCCGCGCCCTGCCCCGCAGGTGAGCTGCTGCGCCTCCCCACCGCTTCTCCTCCTCCCGCGCCTCGCCGGCGCTGAAAAGCTACCCACTTGCGTCGTCGCTTCTCCTCCCCTCCCCTCCCCCGCCTCCAGCTCTCCTTGGCTGCCCGCTGGGGTGGGGGTGGGGGGGGGAGGAGGGGGATAGCGAGAAGGAGGTGGTGATTGAGGACTTTTTTTTCTTTTCCCGGAGCCTGTAGGACGAGTCCTAGTTTTGGGGTGTGTGTGTTTGTGTGTGCGCGCGCGCGCCTGGAGGGAAGGATCAGGCAACTTGGCGACGGAAGGAAGGACCCGGCGCTTCTTGTAACCCACGGAGAGGCACGCTTTGCCCGCGTGAAACTGACAAGAAACTCTGCCGGAATGGTTTAACTTCATCTTCTAAGTCTCTCTTCTCTTGTCCCCCCTCCACCTTCCTCTGCCAGCTTCTCCCCCCACTCCTTTCCGCCTCCCCCTCTCCCTCCCTCGCTCTGGCAGGGGAAGAAGATGAAAGAGAAGCCGCCGCAGCTGTGATCGACACCACATTGATAGATGCTCTGACAGAGGGAATGAGGCGGGAATCCGGGACAGAGAGAAGGAAAAGGGGAAAATATAACAGACATAGCTCAACTAATTAGAAAGAATGGAAGCAAGAAGTACAAGGAAGACAGTTGTGGCTTTCCCAAATATAATGTCAAAGGACAAGGGAGCACATGCTAGCAAAAATAAAATCTCCAGGCTTACCGAGAGAAATAGGAGGAGGAAGAAAAAAACTGAAGACTGGATCCTAATTATCGCTTTTTAAGCAAGATCTCTTTCATTACATCCTCACCATGAGATGCAGAGAGAGAGTTAGGCTGGGTCTCGTGGATTTTCGGAGATGCACGCCAGTGGGCACCTCGTAGAGAATGAAAAAACAACCCAAGGAGGGAGAAGAGAAGGCAGAAGGGCCCAGGAGAGCAGAGCCAGTAGAGGGAGGGAGGACAGAGCAGTCTCTGGCGCTGGGACCGCCGCTAAAAGGGACCCTTGAAGATGCAAATCCGAATCCAACCTCAAAAATTCCCCAGCCTCCTCCGTCTCTTTGATGCATTTTGTACAAGGACAGGACTTTTAAGGAGATGCTTTGTGAAAGTTACAGTATAAGCGAAGCTGAAGTTTGAAAACACATTACAGTTTGTTCCTTGGCTCTCAAACCCCCTCAGTTAAAAATCCAGGCAAAATTATTATACCCAATACAGTAGCCATCTGTAAAACCTCAGAACAGTAAACAAGGGGCAGGAAGAAATGTCTCCATCTCTCTTAAATTGAAAATAAGGAAAAACACTAGAGAATCAGACTTTAGCTCTATTATGTAGGAATAGTCATGCAAAGATCCCTCTTCTCTTCCTAAGGGGGAAAGTGCCTGCTGCTGGACACTGTATAGGTAAAGACCTTAACGGTGCTCTAAGTGGGCACTTAAAACTTCGCCTGCAGATAACTACTTCCTAGAGATGGGAACTTAACTAGGAAGCAGTTTTTAAGACGCTCACTGAAAGGGTTCAGTTGGTCACATGGAGCATGGACAGTAGTCACAGGGATACTCCATCTGGAGGATCGGGGTGAAATAAGGGGCTGATGAGGGAGCCAGGAAGAGTAAAACATTAAATCTGCTTAAAGTAGCTGACAATGCTATGCCTTAAGAAAAACAAAAAAGAGTATTCTGCTACAATGTGTCTGTAAGGCAATGCTAAAAAGGTCGGAAAGAAATCCAATTTGAGTTTTTGGTTAGTGGCCATATGCAACTTCCCTTGAAGCTATGCACCAGTGTGAGCGTAACGTCCTAGAGATGTGAACACGTAGCCATGTCAGACATTTATACCCTCTGTTCTAAAAGAAATATGGGAAAACAAAGTCAGTCCTCCCTCAAATGCACCAACCGGACCGATAGGAAAAGAACTGGAAAATGCAGTTTCACCAAAGCAGACGGGGTGGACGTTCCTTTCCATCAAACTGTCGAGGAGGGGGAGGGGGGCATACAGAATGGCCGGAGGGTATTTTCTGGAAGCCAAAGAGAGATTAAACGACGACTCCTACATCCCCCCTGTTTAAGTGTTGCAACTAATTCGAATCCCATTTTCTTCTTCATGTTAATTATCTGGACTCCCTGAGTCCTTTGGAGCTCAGCTCCAGGTGTCCTGGAGATTAGGAGCTCGAGAAGACGGGAAATTTTGGAACAATAACTAGTGGGAACTGTTTATTAGAAGGGCCGAGGGTAGGTGGCTGCGTTTGGTTTTTTGCGGCAACCTTCTCTTTTGGAAATATTGTTTCTAACGAAATCCCCGAGCACCTGGCTCTGTGTGCGTGGCTGTTTTCCCTCTGCGTGCCGTGTGGGGTGTCGGCTGCTTGTGCTTAGCACTGTTGCAAATCTTCTGATGGGCTGCACTTAGAAGGGGCTCTACCAGAAAACACGCACCCAAGTTGGTTTTGAGCTGTGGGGAGGGAGGTTGACATTTTCCACGTGAAGTCGTCTCTCCTGGGGGAAAGAGCAGCGGGACGCGGGAGGAAGACGTCCCTCTCTCCCCACAGGTTCGGGAAGTTCCAGCAAAGGCATTTCTGCCGCCGGGAGGTCTCTTCTGATTCGTGTGGGGGCTGCTCCGAACATCTGCGGGCGCCTCTCGGGGCGCACCGTCCGGGATGTGGTGGGTGCGGCGCTGGAGGAACACGGCCGCCGCCGCCCCCTTCCCTCGGGTGGAGGGGCAGGTTGTTCGTGTGAACTCGAGCGAACGACTGGAGGTTGGCTGGTGCAGGTTCACTCCTTCAGGATGTGGGTTTCAGGGGGCGTTTTGATGTGATTTAATTCCGACCGTGAAACAATTGCTAGGGGCTGGCAGGATTGCTGTTGGTTTTTCCCCTCTTGGTGGCTTTGGTTGGTTGGGGTTGAGTTTGGGAGCGAACAGTGACTTGTTTTATATCAACACTTCCTTCTGCCCCGGAACGGAGGAGGGGGGGAGCGGAGACCGGCCTCGCACCCCCAGGGTAAGCCGGCCCAGCCCCCGCGGGCGCAGGCAGGGGACCCAAGAGGGTGACCCCCACCCACCCCAGAGACCCCACCCCCGGCGATCTGGCTGCCAAGTCGAGTCAGCTACAGACACTCCAGTGAGTCCTTAATTACAGGGAGCAGAGAAAAGCGCGGTGCCCTTGAGAGCCCGCCCCGCCCCCTCTGCCCGAACCCCCGCCGGCTCCGGGTCTTCGCCTTTGTGTGGCCTGGACTCTCTCCCAGCGACAACTTTGGTGGGATCCCAGAGGAAGGCGGTGGCGGGCCCACGGAAGAGGATGCTCGCGGGGAGAGAAGCGAGGGTGCAGGACTAGAAAACGAATAATGTGATTCCAGCGCCGGAGCGCCAGCATCCCCTCTCCCACTCCCACCCCGGCTTCTCCGGGCGACGAAAGCTGCGGGCGCCTTCGGTTTAACCGACCTCGCGGACAGGGAGAGGGGGCGAGGGAAACGGCAGTTTGTGTCCCAGGGGCTCTTCCGCCCCTTCTTGCCTCCTCCTAAGACAAACAAACTCAACCCCCACCCGCCGGGTAACAGAACTCGTGGGACCGTGAAAATGCCGTTCCCAAATCCGGCCGCCTGCGGACGCCGGGCTTCCGCGGGGCCCGCCCCCCGAGCCTCGCCGGCTGCTCCTGCGTCCGGGCCGAGCCGGGATCCGCGTCCCGCTGGTCCGCCCGGGCCGGGGCCGGGTCCTCCCACGGCCGCGAGGGAGGGCCAAGTGCACGAGGCCGTCTGCGGGCTCGGCCAGCACCCCCCGCCCCCGCCCACCGGAGGCGCAGGCTCCATCCCGAACCGCCCCGAGGGACAGGAGCGAGCGGGGGCGACCGCGAACAGGAAGACGGCAAGCGGGCGGGCTCAGGGCGCGGGATGCGCCAGCCAGGGCCCCGCCGCGCGCCCTCGCGCCTCGGCTCGGCGGCCGGCCCCCGGACCCCCGCCAGGAGCCGGCTCTGCTGCCGGAAGGGGGACTCCCAGAACAGGGTGGATGGACGTGCGGGCTGGCACCCCTTTGCGGCCCGCACGACGGCTCGCCTACTGGGCTGGACGCGAAATTCTTTTCCCTCCTTTCTGAAAACTTTTCTCCGGCGCCCGCACTTGGTGCACGGACCTGCCCTCCCTCCGCGCGGTCCCCTCCGCGCGCCCCGGGGACGCGCAGAGGCCGCCCGCGCGCGCCGCGCCTGGTGTCCGCGGAGGGCGGCGCCTGCGCAGGGCCCGGCGCGGCGGCGCGGCCTTTGAAGTCCCGGCGGCTGCAGCTTTCATCCTTTCTTTTTTCCCTTGCAGGCCCCTTTGTGTGACTAAATTTGGCAAGAATATGGATCCGCGCCAGTCTTTCCACGTGTGCTCCCAGCTCCCAGCTGAGAAGGCCAAGGGTTCTCTTCCGGGTAAGGAGACAGGGAGAAAGATCAAAGAGTTTGGGGAGCTGGATCTGAAATGTGAATTGAAAATAAAAATCAAGCCTGGACACATTCCAGTTTCTAAAGCAAAACCAACCCTCAGCAGAGGTCGGCTAGCTATGACTCTCTCTTTCTCCCTCTGCTCCCTTTTACTCTCTCCCTCCCTTTCTTTCCCGCAACCATTCTTGATCACATGGAATAAAATAAAGAGGACATAGGGAAGCACTTAGTTTCTCCAGATTTTGTTTTGCAGTCATTTTATTAGGGAAACTATCATGTTCATAATTACCATTATGTGATGCCGGATTTCTTCTACCATAAATATCGTCTTATTTCAGAATGCTTCACACTTTCTTCTGCGGCCACATTTGGGAAGAGAACGTTGACACGACGACACGTGTGCACGTGTTCGTTGCGCATAGGGCTTCTCTTTCTACACGCCCGACAGGGCACCGCATGGTTTTCTTCCAGAGAAGTTAGATTCTGGAAAACCAGTGTTAATATTTTATCAAAGCACTCACCATCACAACTGGTCTCTACCATTTGAATTTTTCTTACTGATGGACTTCGGAAATCTTTTTCTACAGGCGACTAGCCAGAAAGTTTCTGTTTTTATGGTTAAAAAACCGTAAAGCCTCTTCTTGAAGACACTTCTGGAGCAATATTCTGTTGTTTAGAAGTAGCCAGAATAAAGAGACAGCTTTGGAGTAGCATCAGGCAAAGAGTCAGCAGTCTCGGTTGGAGGTGGGCTCTGCCGCTCCCTGCTGTGGTGTGCTGACCTCAGGCAAGCCGTTTGCCCTTCCCCAAACTCAGTTTCCTTTCTGCAAAATAAGTGTAATAATAGCCTACTGGACAAGATTGTTGTGAGAATTCAGTGAGATGATGTTTGTGGAAGTGTGTACAAAGGAATTATTAGTCTATGAAGCAAAGGTGATTCTTAAGGAGACCTGTAAGTTGCAAAGCAAAAGCCTTCTAATGCCCTAGGAACCTTGGCTACAGGAGCACATGGGTGTGGACTCACACTCAGACGTGCCCTGCCGGGACCATCCCCACATCTGCAACAGTTGTGTTACAAAGCCAGGATCACCTTAGGTTTTTTACTCCCAGAGTGAGTGTCGTGAGAGAAGGAACATTCCAGGAAGAGAGGGAATGTGCCTTTGCACTGCCTCGTGCTTATGATGGTCTCTTAATGAATTGATAAATGGGTGACTAAACAAAAACAAAAACGTTTTTGTTTGTTTTTTGCTGAGGAAGATTTGCCGTGAGCTAACATGTGTGCCAGTCTTCCTCTATTTTGTACATGGGTCGCTGCCTCAGCATGGCTGCCCGCAAGAGTAGGTGCCCACCAGGGAACCCAACCAGGCCACTGAAGTGGAGTGCAGCAAACTTAACCTCTAGGCTACAGGGCCACCCTGATAGGGTATTTTTTTGTGAGGCATTTGACACAGCTCTCAGTAACTCTGAGGACAGCCTTCGCAGTGTGATGGCCTGTGAAAGGGGGATCGTGTATGTGGATTCAATACTTGAAACAGCAGCAGTAAGAACACAGGGCGAGTGACTAGAAAGGGGTATAAGTGATGTTTCCCGGGACTGGGTAGATGCCACCAGAATTTATGTTTCAGAATAGAATTGTGATCACGTATCTCGGACCACGGCATCTACAGTTCACAAAGCAGTAGCGATGCTGGCTGGGGCTGGGCGCGGAGTGACGGAGCACCACACGCTGGCGCTGGGGGCGTTTGGTGAGTGCTTCCCGTGTGAGCCCTTCTAACCTGAGGTAACCCCATCGATGGAGTCATTTCCTGGGCTCCACCTCCCAGGATCAGCTTTCCAGTGTGACCTGCGTACAGAGTGATGAAAGCTGAGGCGAGGGGCTGGTTTCCAGACTTCCGGTCTCCTTTACCGTGGCCGGAGGCTGCCCCGCTCAGTTTGCGAAGAGTATGGAAGGGACTCTATAGCGATGGGGGTGGGGGGCCACTTAGACACCTTCTATTTGTAACGTATCTTTCCCAAATGTCCCCGACGAGACGTGGGTGCTGATCAGGTTCACTGGTCCATGTCAGTCCTCCCTTTTGCTCTTTACAGATGCAGCCGTTTTGAAGTTTATTCTTGGCAGAAAGAGGAACATGGACCAAGGCGCTGAGGGTTCTGTCTTGTTTTAGGGGGGCAATGGGCAGGCCCTGAAAATACTAAGGGAAAACTTGGGCCCTCTGTCGAACAAAATAAGCTCTCTGAAGCAGGAGGCGTGGCGCAAAGATTTTCTTACTTTCGTCAATCTGTTTCCCTGGTGGATATGGTAATAGAGTGTTTCTTGAATCGTGGTCAGTGCCCCTCTGGAGGTGGACTGCTGTCTGCAGCGTTCTCAGGCTTCCTGGGCCGCAGGAGCGGGGCCCTGGGCTCTGTCAGCTTTGGGCCAGCGCCTAATCCCTGGTTTGAGGCTAGAAGCCAAAGCCACAACCTTCTTGCCTGAAGGCAGGAGCAGTACCAACAGAGCCATATGGAGATTAATGCAGAACAAGGTCATTAGTCCCATTGTTTATCCAGTTACTTGCAGCACAGATTTGTGTAAATTCAGCTCCAGTGGTTGCAGCCTGCCTTTGATGTGTGTAATCTGTGCATTTCGGTGCTCCAGGAAAGTGCCTGACTGACAGGAACTGCAGCCAGTGCCCAGAAAACACATCCACACAGGCACAGCAAAGCACAGAGCGAGTTCCATCCAAGTAAATAAACCAAGCTGGGGGGTCAGGATTGAGGCTCCTCCTCCTCATCATCGTGCCGTGACTTTGGGGTGCTTGTGCCTGATCTGTATTTGTTTTCCTTTGGAGTTGGACACCTACTCTAAACCCCCATTTACCTCCCAGAGGTAAATGGACTTGGCCTACACAACGTCTGACCTTGAGGATGCTTTCTTTTTTTAAGGGACTTCTGTCCTTAAAAACAGACTCACTGAGTGGAGTCATCCAGACTAATACATATGTTTATCCAAGACACAGCTTCTAGTTCTTTCCTCCGCCCTGTCTGCCTGTGCAGCTATGCTTAAACTTAAATGCAGAATTAGCAGTTATGGCAATAGTTCAGAAAGTAGACAGAGCCAATGCAAATAGTTTAGGTTACGCGATTGTCATCTGGCTCAACCAAACACTTTTCTTTGGCAAAAATAAAGCAAATTTGCCTGATCTGAATTTGACGTAAAGGTCCTGCAATCCCACTCTGCCAATTACGGATGTCAAGTCCACTTCCCTCGGGTTAAATGGGCAGAAAGCAAGGGACAGAGGTACATTAGTATCCTATGAAGCTAGACAGTGATTTTTGACTGCCAGTTTAGATACCTCTACACACTCCCAAATATATTTTGAGGCTTGAATTATCCAGATATTTGGCCTTTGCTGTCCTAATTCTCCGGATAATTTTTAGATTATTTTACTTTATGTTGCCGGAACAGCAAATCTCCAGCGGCTGAGTCAGACAGATCTAGTAAGATCTCTCCTGCACTATGTGGCAGCCTCGTAACCCGTCTCCAGCTTCCACTCTTGCTGGCTTCCACACGTGCCCGACCACGTCCATGCGTCATTGAGCTGCAGAGCCATCCTTGAGCGTTCCCTAGTCGTGGTGGCTTCCCAGTCCTATGTGAGCTGGCTTCTGGCTTGCTCTCCTTCTACTCCTGATCACTGCTCTCCAGCACCACCGGCTCTCCTGCTGTTCCTCCGGTGTGTAAAGTGCACACACACGCACACCTCCGTCCTTTTACCTGTTTTTGCCTCTGCCCAGAAGCTCCTGGCCAGGTTGATATTCGCAGGACTCACTCCTTCTCTTCATGTTTCTGCCCAGATGGCAACTCCTTCCCAGACTTTGTTATCGAAAAAGTAGGCCCCCACCTCACCCCAGTTCTGGGCACTCTACGTTCTTCTGCAGGTGTCTTCTGTCCTCACTGCCACCGCCTGACATCTCTGTAGTGCTTAGCTCTTCATTCCCTTTCTCTCCCTTTAGAACGCAAGTTCCGTGGGAGCAAGGACTGTGTCCCATCCCCACCGCTGACGCCTCCAACAGCGCTTGGTGCGCAAAAAGTATACTCGATATGTGTGGAAGAATGATTAATATGGGCTTTGAACCCTCAGTTGCCTCATCTGGAATGATCTGTAATGATATTCCTTATGGGAGATTACATATAATTGATAGAAAATTGCCTGGCGCAGAGTATAAACACTGAGTAGATAGTAACTATAATTGTGTAGACCAGCACTGCCAATAGAAATATAATGCAAGTGACATAGGTGATTTTAAATTAAAAGCTAGAGACAGGTTACATTAATTTTAATAATATGTATATTATTTTGTTTTTATTTTTTGAGGAAGATTAGCTCTGAGCTAACATCTACCTCCAATCCTTTTCGATTTACTGAGGAAGACTGGCCCTGAGCTAACATCTGTGCCCATCTTTCTCTATTTTATATGTGGGACACCTACCACAGCATGGCTTGATAACCCGTGTGTATGTCCGATACCGGGATCTGAACCGGGGAACCCCAGGCCACCAAAGTGGAACATGCGAACCTAACTGCTGCGCCACGAGGTTGGCCCTTATTTTAGTAATATATTTTATTTAATCCAAATATGCAAAATATTACCATTTCAACATGTAATCATTATAGAAGCTTATTAATGAAAGATTTTACATCCTTTTTTTCATATTAAGTTTTTGAAATTGGTGTCATTCACTTATAGCCCTCAGTTCCAATTGGCCACAAGTGGGGGCAGGAGATGGCAGGGGGCCCAGGGTAGGTTGAGAGGGAAGTGATGGGGTGATTTCCAAAGGCACCTGCATCCAGAGACCGGGAGATGTGAGGATCTTCACTGGGTGTGGAACACAAGTGAGAAATGCCGTGGATTTGTGTGTGCCTCCAGTGCGTGCCTCCTGAGTGTAGCATTCCCCTGGCCCCTGTCTGGTCCAGTCTACTGCATACGTGCAGTTGAACCCAGCCAACAGGAGGGTCTTCTGGCTGTGGCACAAAATTGTACTCATTGTAAGAAAAATAAAAAAAGAGCATTTCCTGGATTTTTCTTATGGGAAGTGTTAAAAAATACAGACAGGGTGTAGTCTGATGTTTTTTCCCCTTATTGTGAAATAGTTCATGTTCTCATCTTTTCTCTCTCTCTCTCTCTCTCTAACGTGAAGATAAACCTGGACTTTCAGGAAGGGGAAAGTTTAATCAACTTAAATATGTGTTCCAAGGCCCAGGCCAGAACCATCTGGTCAGTAAACAGGTCAGAAGTGTCCAAAAGAGGAGCATGGAATGGACTGCAGTATGCTTCGGGTCGGATGATCTCTCAGCTGAGTGTCAGGACTTCTTGGTTTACTATCCCTGTAGTCCGAAAAGGCATTGCGTGGTGTGAGGGAAATAAAAACAGTGACATACAAACAACACTCAGGGTTGCCTCCAGGTTGCAGGATGCTCCTGAGCTGCTGTCTGGCTCCTTGCTGCCTTTCATCTACCCCTTTCTTCATGGCCCCTGCTGCATGTGGGGTGTGAAATCCTTTGATAAACTGTCTCCACTGGTGAGCTATGAGAATTTCATAGTTTGACCCCTGGAAATGAAGGGAAATAAGAACTGATAGGAAGGACGATTTGGTGCCGAAAGTGGCAACTCGGTCACCAGAAAGAGTCACTTGAGTAAGAAACACCTTTGCACCTGGGTAAGAAGTCACCTTTTTGGTAGTGGCTATGGCGGTAAGAAGTAATAAATGAGCTGAAAATTAAGATAATAAAAAGAGTCATTTCTATGAGAAGGCCAGTTGGACAGAGAGCAATAATAAAAATTCTTATAATTTGAGAAAAAGAAGCAGGAGAGGAAGTTTACTTAGTAAGTAAGTATTTTCTTTTGTCTCTCCTCTTTGCTTGTAAATCAGGGCATGTATTTGCTCATTTTCTGTGCAAGAGTTAATGCTCTATAGTTAATTATATTCGTCATTCTAACAATAGCAACAGAAAAAATGATCTTTAAATGAAAATCATTGTCATCACATCTATTTATTTTTTGATTGCTAAAAGTGAAAAAAGGTTGAAAATCAAATGGACATTGTACATTAGTTACTGTCAGCATTTCACTTACTACGGTTGATTAAAAAAAAAACCCTATTCTGTTTCACGTAATGCTTCAAGTAAATGACATTTTCTGCCTCTCACGTTTGAATAAGGACTGTTATCTTAGGGTTCCCAGCACTGGGGAAGAAACATTTCACGGAGGTGCCTCTGTTTCAGCTGTACTGTCTCTTTTATTGAACGGGGGGAAAAGGAGAAGAAAAAGAAAGAAAAGAAAAAAAAAAACCCAACAGTAATTATATTTCTAGCCTAGGACTGTGAGCGGTTGACTAAATCTCCCCTCACTTCTACTTGCTCAGAGGATATGATATCCCATTTCTTCATAGTTTCTTCTAGTCTTAGTGAGATGAAAGAGGAATTTGTAGTCAAATAAAAACGGTACTGCAGACATTACGACCAATTTATATAGCGAAAATCAGCACTGTGTGCAGATCAACATGACACAAGACTTATTGAAAAGGAAAGAGGGGGGCGAGTTCTCTTTTCTTCTTATTTTGGTAACTCAGTTTACATTGTGCATGAGTCTGTAATTATGCGGCCAGCCTCACTGAGAACACTGATGAATGTCACTCTGTGTTCATCCATTATGTCGATACTGGATTTAAGTGGGACTAACTCCGTCATCAGGTTGGAGATAAGTCAGAGGTATTGCTTGCTTCTCTTTTTCTTGCCACTGTCTCCTTTTTCCTGTCTCCCAGATCATTGGTGCCTCACCAGAAGGGAACAGAGAGAAGGAGAACCAAGAGACTGATGTCCGACAAGTCACTTCCTAGAGAGACACATATGCAGAACGCCTGTCATGCATACTACACGTGTTGGAGTATGTAGCCAATATTTTGTTCCTGTAAAAAATAAAGCAGAAAATTAAACCAGTCTTTAAATATCTTGGGTAAAACACCTTACTGTTGATGGAAAAGTGTGTTTTTAACCTGAATTAATCAGTTAATCAATTGAATCGAGCAGAACTAATATTCACTTATCTTTATTTTGTCAGGGAAAAAACCCAAACATTTCTTTAGCTCCCAAACAGTGTTAAAATTACCGGCACAAAGCGGGTGGCACATGAAGTAATTCCTCTTCACCCATTCTCTCTTGAACACACTCCCCATGTGCTTTTGGCCCCAGTTCTCCAAACTGCTACATCTGATGGTCAACTCTCAGACATGTTGTCTGACCCATCCTCAGCAGTGGACACAGTTGATTACTCTTTCTTCAAACGCTCTCTTCACTTGCTTCCAGGATGCCGTCGGCTTCTGGATCTTTCCTGGCCTCCAGGGCCACCACTCGGTCTCCTTTGCTTGTTCCCCATCTTCCCTGACCTCTGGTTGGTGGAGGGGCCCTTTTTCTCAGCCTCTCAGCCCCTTCTCTTCTATCTGTTCATTCCCTTGATGACCTCATCCATTCTCATGCCTGTAAATACATAGTAGATGCCGACAACTCCAAGTTCTGTCTTTGGCCAGACCTAGTCCCTGACTCAGAGACTTGCATCTCCAGCTACCACCAGACCTCTCCACTTGATGTCTAATAGGTGTCTGAAACTTAGCATGTTCAAAGTCCAGCTTCTGATCTTCCCCTAAATTTGCTCCTCCACCGTCTCTGTCTCTGGAAATGGCAGGTCAGTTCTTCTGCCTTAGAGCCGTCCTTCACTCTTCTCTTTCTCTCACTCCCCACATCTAATCTATCTACAAATCCTTCACCTGCAAAACATAACCCAGAACCAGCTATGCACAGCCTGGTTCAAGCTGCCGTCGTCTTTCCTCTGGGTTTTGGCAGTAGCCTCCTCACCGGCCTCCTCGTTTCTGCCCTTGTCGCACCTGCCTGTTGTCTGCAAAGCTGCCAGAGAGATCCTCTTAAACCCAAGTCGTTCAGGCCTCTCCTCTGCTCAGAGCTCTCCAGGAGTCACCATTTCATGTTGGTCTACAAGACCCTATGTGACCTCTGCTCCGCCCCGACTTTTCTGGCCTCACCTTCTGCCCTCCCCCGCTTGCTCTGCAGCAGCCGCACTAGTGTCCCTCTTGTTTCTCACATCTCAGGTGTGTTCTTGCCCCGGGACCTTGGCGCAGGCTATTCCTCTCTCTGTGGTGATCTTTCTCCAGCTCTTCACATGGCTTCCTCCCTTACCTCCTTTGGGTCTTTCCTATGTCCCTGTCATAAGGTCCTCTCCGATCACCCTATGTAAAATTACAACCTCTCCTGGCTACCAGCACTCCCTCACCTCTTTTCCTGCTTTTCTGTAGCGCTTACTGCCAGCTGACGTCTGTGTGTATTATTCACCTATCTACTGACGGTCTGCCCCACTGGAACAGAGTGCCCTGGAGGGGAGGGATTTTTGTGTTTCCCTCATGACTCTCTCTTCCAGGTGCCTAGAACAGCTCCTGGTGTATAGAAAAACTCCAGTAAATGTTTGTTGAATGAAAGAATATCTACAAAAATACGCACACCCAGTTTGGTAGCACAGGAGACGTATAAAATTACGTCCTTGTCATAGTCGTGAGCTATAGGTGAGTGTAGCTTGATATTTGTAAATAAACCATATTTTAAGTGAATCAGGGAAGCTATTACTTGAAGGGATTTGACGGTCCTTTTATAAGGGTAAAGATTCCTTTTTAAAATGACCAATCGCACTCTCATTCGTCTATGTGGTCCATATAGGTTTTCCTCCTAGTGGCTTGCTTCCATGGAGAATACTTTTGACGACTGTATTGCCAGGCAGATATGATGAGGCTTTTTCTAATTGGTAGGGAGAAAAGTAGATTTAAATTTAACAGTATTTTAAAAGGCCTGTTTTTCCGTGGCTGAGATCCGGCCAGGCCCCTCAGGACGGTTGTGGGGTTAGGCGATCTCCCTCCTGGGCTGCTTCAGGCCTCCAGTGTCTGAAGGGTCCTGGGGTGGAGGAACCTCAGCTTGGTGGTATGGGAGATGATTTCACATGATTACCAGGCACAGCATAAATTCCTTTGCCTCAAATAGTGAGAGCGATTTCCTTGTCTCTTCTTTCCATCCCGGTTGAGTGTCTCGCAGCCCCCGTTGGGCCCTATGCATACCTCTTCTCTTTATCAAGTCACTGTGCTCCTGCCAGCCTTCCAGGCAGCACCTCTGTTCTCTGCCTGGGGTCCTCTCTTGCCTCTGGGGCCTGCTCTTGCTGCCCACAAGGCACCTTGCAACGCTGGGGAGTTAATGTGCCCAGAATTAGCTTCCACCGGCTGTTGGTGTGACAATACCCCAGCTCTCTCGCCCTTTGTGTGGCTGATTCTGAGGTGTGTTCTGTGCAGGCTCCAGGCCTTTCCCAGTGGCATTCAGCTCCAGTTGCCCAGAGTGGTTGCTAGCTTGGTGACACATCATTTACTGGCTTCCTTCCCTTTTTCTTACCTCACTTCCCAGCTCTCTTATTTGTGTTCCAATGTTTCCTTCACCTTTTGAAGTAAGCTGCTTGCAACTGAACTCTTGTCACAGGGTTCACTTCTGGAGAAATCCAAACTACAACTAAGTACCAGTAAGGCTTTAACCACCTCTGGTGCCTGTGGGTTGTCCTTTCTACCAGAGAGCCAGTTCAGGCCGCAGGCTGCAAGCCTTGGGTTGCTGAGAGCATCTTGCTAGAATTACTAATAGCTATTTTGTTTCATTATACTTACTTTTCATTATTATTGTAACAACAATTATATGCATCTATTTAAGTTTAAAAAGTGGTTGCTTTAAATACAATGTTTACTAAATAATAGGACTGATGGTGAAGAGATTTGATGAAAATCGTGGACTTCAGTAGCTAAAGTTTGGGGAATACCCTACAGTGGGTTCCTGAGTTGTCTTCGTGGGGTCTTTCAGGGAGCCAGAGAGTTTCCCACCATGCTCCACGTGGCGCCTTTACCAAATAACAAGCAGTAATATGTAATAGCAATATTATTCTGTGCCATACTCCATAAAATTGGTATCTTCCCTTATACTAAATGCTTGAACATGTTGAATAAATTTGCTTCATCCATATAATTTTTTTTTTTTTTTCCTGAGGACGATTTGCCCTGAGCTAACATCTGTTGCCAATCTTCCTCTTTTTGTATGTGAGCTGCCACCACAGCATGGCCAGTGAGAAGTAGCGTAGATCTGCACCCAGGAACCGAACCTAGGCCACTGAAGCAGAGCATACCAGCTTAACCACTAGGCCACCAGGGCTGGCCCCATATAATTTTTAAATGTTTCCTTTTGGAATATTGCACCTTCTTCTTCCTCCCTTACCCCTCGTCTCTCTTCTAGGAACAGAAGGAAATAGCAATCACCCATAATCTCAATGCCCAGAAATAATTCCTATTGACATTGTGTTCTATTTCCTTCCCGTTCCTTTGTAATAATGTACATAAATGATGTGCTGAACCCATTCTGGTAAAGCTCCCTGATGACCATGAAGAACAAAGCTGGTTTTTGCCTGAGTCAAATTACTTGTTCCCTCCATGGCGTCTGACATGGGATCCTGCCGGGCTGACGGTGACACTGCTCTCCTCTCTCCCCTCCTGGGTCTGCTCCTTCTCTGGCTCCTTGTAAAGATCCCCTTTCTCTGCTGTTCTCTTAAATGTAGGCCTTCCTCTGGCTCTCCCTGAGTGATCTCACCATCACATGACGTCTACTCCTTTAAGGCAGATTCCTCTCCTCAGCCCGGGACCCAGCACATCCTTTCCTGGCTGTCCCACAGCCGCATGAGACCCACCAGGTCCAAAATTATACTCATAACTTCCCCCCACAAACCTGTGTTTCTTCTGTATTTCCAATCTCATTAACTTGAGCCAAAATAAAGATGTCATCTTTGACTCCTCCCTCTCTGTCACCCTTGCCCCTGATGAGGACCCAGGTGCCCCGCACCCCCAGCACTGCCTCCTGCAGGCTCTCATTGCCTCGGAAAGCACTGCCTCAGCCACCTGGCACGCCTCCCACCTCCATCACCCCATGCCACCTTATACTCAAAGTGGCTTTTTCATACAAGATCTGATCATGACACTTTCTTGCTTAAAACACTCTTCAGAGAAAAGTCCAGAAGGATAAACACTAAACTGTTACCGCTGGGGAATGGGGCAGGATCATTTGCTTTTTATGCTGTGTCCTTTTGTACTGCTTGATTTTTCTTTAACAATGAGCATGTGCTATTATTTTTCCAATTAAAATGAATAGAGATAAAGATTTTCAAGAGGAAAACACATTCGATGAACAGCCCCTGTTGCTTACAAGCCAGGAGGCTAAAAATTCCCTGTGCTCTGCAGCCGCACCTCCCTCAGGCTGCATTTCTCCCACACCGCGGTCTGAGGCCGCGCGGCCCAGGTTTATCCCGTGGGCTCCAGGGAGTCAGAACTCACGCCGTTCCTTCCATCGGCACTGCCATTCCAGTCTTCACCACTGGTCCTGCACTTAAACTTCCTTCACTGCGTTGTGTCCCCTCGTCTGTAAAGGAATCCCCACCCCAGAAGGCATGACCACACTCCCTTTTTTCAGCCCCCTGGAAGGTCACCCCACGGAGATGTCTACCCTGGTGCCCAAGTGATGTGTTTACACGTTTTCCCCGCCTCCTGTGTCCATCAGCCCCTTGAGCATGACTGCCTCTGAGCAAGCATTCAAAACACAAGACAAGACCAGTCATTTACTGGACCTCGCCACTGCTGCACGCCGTGTGTCACGTATGTCCCTTCTAATCCTGGAAGCAATTTGTAAAGCAGAACATCTCCATCTTGCAGAAGGAACACTGAGGCTCAGGGCCAGGCTAACAGTCACCCACATGGTTTGTGGCAGAGCTGGGATCTGGAAATTGTGCCCTGTGTCACCTCTAATGAAGGGCACTGAAGGCATAGTGTCTCAGTCTTAGCAAGGAGCACAAAGATGGCCCATCAATAAACATGTCACTGCATAATTTAGTAGACAGTAGTCCATCACCAGGTCTATGAATGAAACCCAGTCCTACCTCAGTGTACTCTCTGAAGGGGATGCCCGAGGGCACTTCGAGGACCACAGAGCAGTTTGCAGGGCTGGGCAGAATGTATCTGCCCTGGGGTGGATGTTGGTAGTCATTTTAAAGTTGTTTGCCAAGTTCATTACACAAGAGCATGTCCCCAGGAACAACAACTTTGTCACTGAACCGCTTTGTCAACAATAAGACGAAGGCTCTGGGGTGGGGACTCGGCCTCAGGGAAACACATCCGTATGGGCCGAGGGAAGGGGACCAGCAGAAACGTGAATGCCGTGGGAGTCTTGCAGGTCTGGATAGAAAGCCACAGGCTGCCTGGCACCCTGAGCCTGGGAGCTGTGTGCGTGTGCATGTGTGTGCATGCGTGTGCCTGTGTGTTGTGTGTGGGGGGAGTATCAGGGCAGAGCACTGCTGATGGGGCACAGGGAGGCTTTGGGCAAGTTGGGGCTGGCAATGGTGGGGCGGTTCATGCCAGCCTAGCCTGGTTCGCAGCTGGGGGTAGGGGGGCCTCTTCTCTGTGCTTCTGGTGGCTCCCATGAATGTTCAGCCTGAATGGGACTGCAGGAGCTGTGGGAATGTGGCAGGGGAATGGCGGCTCTAGCTCCCTCTTGCTGGTGGACGTGGTGTTGGTGTGTGTGGGGGTGGGGGGGACTGTAGCAGTTTTGTGAGCCCGAAGAAGGAATAAAAAACCAGTATGCTTAAGCCAGTTTTCAAAATGTGCCTGGAACCTGCTCTGAGGCTACAGAGGTAGAGACACAGCTCCTCCCTGGCGTTTACCATCTAGTACTGGGAGGCAAATATGCAAACACCGAAAGACCACATGGCGAGGTGCTGCAACAGCGGCCGGGCTGCTCATGGGCAGCAACCGTGGATCGATTATTTCATTCGGTCATGGCGACATCCCAGGGAAGTAGGCACGTGCTCTGGTCCTACCCATGACAAAACTGAATCCAGCTGTGGGAGTGTGTTGCTAGTTAAGTGACAGCACCTGGATTCAGGTCCAGGTCTCATGCCAAAATGTGTTCCATTCTAGCCCAGCGAACATTTGAGGGGTAAGTGGAACTCTAGCTGCAAAGTGTATTATGCAAATGTGGGGTGGTAATCATATTACTGTGTCTGCAGGGCCAGCACTGAGAGAGAAATGGAAACCCGACTTGGTCAGGCAGCTATGGGGAGTTTGAAGCTGGAGGCTCTCTGCTGAACAAATATGGTTACTTTTTGCTCTTCAGGATTTGGGCCACACGGCACTTTGATCTAAAAATTTTAGTAGATAAAGAATGAATATTTATTGTTTTATGAGCATTGTTTTCTATAAAACAAATTCGGGGGAGTAGGAAGGAATAAATATTTGGGACAGCAAACGTTTAAATGCCAGTAGTTAGTTCACTTTTTTACCTTGATTTACAGTGGTAACATTTGGGTGGAGAGCTGAAAAAAGGGAACACTCTTTTGTTCTTGTTTTATTTAGAATTTCTAAAGTCTGAAGGAATGTTTTTATTGCAAGTACATAAAGTAATGAAAAAAAACAACCCCCAAGGATTCAAATGCCTTTAGAGACACTTAACCTCAGGGTGTTAATGAGCAAAGGATATTCCAACAGATTTCTTTTGAATCTTTTTCTATTTTTTTCTTCTTAAATACCTTCCAATTTCAAATTTGTTGTGACAAGGAAAAGCAGGGAAAGGAGTGTTAAAAAGGAGGAAATGGTAAAAGGACTAGGAGCTCCAGGGAGGAGACGCAGGACCCCACAGATTGAAGAGGAGACCAGCTGGGAGGTTTGGGGTGGAGGGGACACAAGAGGTCTCTAGACTAGAAGGTTTTATCTGGATGACTCGATGGTTCGTCTGACACGTTGTGGACTGCTCTGCCCTTCCCTGCGCAGATCCAGCCGGCATGACTCAACAGCCACAGCTCCGGAGTCTTAGGAACCTAAAATCCGAAAATCACATTTAGGGCTTTGTGATGTTTACCGAGGGTCATCTGGAGGGAAGGCACGTGATAGGCTCAGGAGGGACGGACGCTGGCTCTTAATGTCTCAGACATACCATTTGCCTCCATCAGATGTTATTTTCAGGGAGGAAAATAGTCTTGTCTCTGGGACTCTGCCACGCTAAAAATTGTTCTGAAATTTTAAAATACTCCAAAGTTTCATAATTTCCACAAGAGTTCAAAGGGCAGAAAAAACCCCAGGGCTTGTGTTTTTCAGGGCCTATTGTTTTATTTCAAATGTGATTTTCTTTACGTTTTGTTTCACATCATCATCACAAGCAGAATGGAGTAGCTAAGGCAATGCTTGCAGAAGCTGTGTGTCCTGCCCTGGGCAGCCGGCCGGCCGTGGGCGGCTGCACACGTGGGAGCAAGGAGGAAGACAACTTCAAAGAACCTGAAGACTGAGCACATTTGCTTTTCTGATTCAAATTACTCTGTTTGGAAAAGAGTAAACACAATTACCTTAACAACTGAGCTGGGAGGCTTTGAGGGTTTAACACGACATTGTTTTCCTGGGGAGAGGGTGGGGCCGGCGGAGGATCAGGCGAGGGGCCTGAAGAACCAGGTGGTTTTATTTGTTTTCACTTTCTTCTCAGAAATGCGTTGAGTCGTTACGGGGCATTTGACTGTGTTTCCTATAAAATTAACTTTGTTTATTTTCCTTATATAAAATGGAATTAATGTTCATCAGAAAATAGAGAGGCCAAAAGAGAAAACCCACAAAACTGTCACCATCTCTTCTGACATTTGTCCCCCCAACCAACCCTTCCCCTATGCAAATTTTATATCCGTTTATCAAGACAGTCACGTATCACTTAAGGACAGGGACACGTTCTGAGAAATCTGTCATCAGGCAATGATGTCGTCATTGTACGAACATCATACAGCACACCTACACAAACCTAGGTGGTAGAGCCTACTATGCATGTACGGTACTAAACTTATGGAATCACTGTGGTATATGCGGTCCAGCGTTGACCGAAATGTCATTATGCAGCACACGGCTGTACCCACCACCCCAACAACGATAACATCATTCATCGTTTCATTGTGTGCTTTTCTTACTTAATATGTTCTGGAGGCTTTCCACTCTCAGTCCTATGGAATTTCTTCATTCTTTTTAATTAGAGCATCGTATTCCATTATATGGATGTTCCCTGGTTTATTTAATCCATCCTCTATTGTTGGATATTTAGGTAGTTTCTAATCTTTTGCTGTCACCAATAATTTGGCAATTAATATTCTGGTAGTTGTGGGGTTTTCCAATTGTGAGAGTATGCCTGGAGGGTAAATAACTAGAATTGGAATTGCTAGGTCAGAAAGTATGAGCATGGGTGGTTTTGATTGAAATTGTATTGCCTCGTTTGCTGTAAAGATCATACCGTTGTATGCTCCCACCAGCCATAGATGACAGGGTCTGTTTCCTCAAATCCTTGATAACACAGTGTCATATCAAACTTCTGTATCTCTGCCAATCTGGAAGGTGAAAATAGTGCCTCAGTGTGGTTAATGTGTACTTCTAAGTAAGGATGAACATCTTTGCCTGTTTAAAGAGCTCTTTGTATTTCCTGCTCTGTGAACTGTATGTTCATATCCCTTGCCTATGTTTCTATTGGGTTGTTATTCTTTTTCTTATTGATTTGTTATAGCTCTTTATATATTAATAATGTTAGTGGTTTTTTTTCTGGGATACGAATCACAAACATATTTACCAGTTTGTTGTTTGTATTTTATTTTGTTTAGTAACCCCCATGCAGAAAGTTTTTAAGTAGTCAAATATCCAGGTCTCTATCTTTTATGACTTAAAAATTTCATATTACATTTAAAGAGCTTTTCCAAAAATAGGTTATTTCAAAAAATCTTTCCATGTTTTTATCTATTTGTCTCTGAATTCATATTTGATACATCTGGAATTTATTTTGGTGGAAGGTACAAGGTAAAAAGCCAACCTTACTGATATTTTCCATATCAACATCTGCTTGCCTCAACACCATTTATTGAGTAATACATCTTTTCATTACTGTTATATATTAAATTGCTTCATGTATTTAGATCTATTTCTGGATAGTCTGCTTCATTCTATTGATCAGTTTTCTGGTCATGCACAGTGCCACTTTGTTTTTAAAACGGTAGTTTTATTATGCACTGTACAATCTGGCACAGCTTGTTCTTTCCTATTACTCTTTTTTCCCCAAATTTTCATGGCTATTCTTGCTTGCTTACAGATGTTGCAAACAGCTCGTCTAGTTCCCCCACAAAAGGAGTTAGCCTTCTTGTTGGAAACAAGTTTACGGATTGACACAGGGAGAACTGAATTTTAGGATGTTAAGTCTTTATCCAAGAACCCGGTATTTTTTGCTATTTATTTCAAGTCTTCTTTTGCGTCTAGTGGCAGTTTCCTTGTTACTCACTCCAGCAAAGAGAATGCCTCCTAATGAAGTACTAGCGAGAGCACGGGCTCCCGGGGGAGTGACTCAGACAAAGCAAGGTTTTGGCTTAACTGACATCTATTTCCAATCTTTGAGACTCAACTTTCTCTTTATTTAAATATACACAGTCAGTGATTTTGCATCTGTGTGATCATATTAGTGACATATAAAAAACAGTAAAAACATTTTAAAAATTATCCTACATGTTTTTTCCCTTTGGATAGGATAAGAGGCCAGCAAGATGGTCTTCCTGCCTCTGGCATAGTGTTGTCTCTCTCTCTCGCTCTCTCTTATTTTTATATTTAAATTTTACTTAACTTTTTAAACCAAATTTTTCATTTTGAGATTATTTTATTTTATTTTATTTTAGGTTGGCACCTGAGCTAACGACTCTTGCCAATCTTCTTTTTTTTTTTTTTCCTGCTTTTCTCTCCAAATCCCCCCAGTGCATAGTTGTATATATATTTTTTTAGTTGTGGATCCTTCTAGTTGTGGCATGTGGGATGCTGCCTCAACATGGCCTAATGAGCGGTGCCATGTCTGCGCCCAGGATCCGAACCCTGGGCCACCGAAGCAGAGTGCGTGAACTTAACCACTCGGCCACGGGGCTGGCCCAAGATAATTTTAGATTCACAGAAAAGTTCCAAAGCGAACACTGTGTTCCCTCCATCCAGTTTGCCCTGATGTTAATATTTTAGATAACTGTGGGGCATTTGTCCAAACTGAGAAAGTAACATGGGTACATTACTTTCTTTTTTTAAAGAATGGCACCTGAGCTAACATCTGTTGCCTATCTTTTTTTTTTCTTCTTCTTCTTCTTCTCCCCAAAGCCCCCCAGTACAGAGTTGCACACTCTAGTTGTGGGTCCCTCTGGCCTCACTATGTGGGACACCACCCCAGTATGGCCCCACGAGCAGTGCTGGATCCGCGCCCAGGATCCAAACCTGCAAAACCCTGGGCTGTGGAAGCGGAGCACGGACCTAACCACTCAGTCATTGGGCCGGCCCCATCATTGGGACATTACTCTTAACTAGGCCCTCGACTTTATTCAGGTCTCACAGGTTTTTCCGTTCACGTCATTTTTCTGTTCCAGGATCCAATCAGGAAGCTGCACTGCACTTAGCAGTGTTGCTGTTTGATTAGCCCACGGAGGGAGGCAGCAAGCTCGGTCTCTGCAGGTTCTGGGGTGAACCGTGCAGGTGCTTGTCTTACGGCTGCAGGAAAACCCTTACGACCACAGAATCAGATCATGCGATCAGATGATACAGCCTTTCTGCCATACGTGTGCCTTCTTGTATTTGCACTGTTCCATTAATTTAACCTGAATGTACTGTATGTGTGTGTAATATAAGACACATCAACGTTGCTTTAGGACTTTATAATGTCTCTCCTTCAAACGCTATTGATAAGATTGTCATACGTATTTTGATGAAACCATTGGTTGTTAAATCAAGAAATGGGTTCTTATTCATACTGTCCACATTTGCTGAATCTACAAAGATAAGCAGTGTGGTTTGGTTGAGGGGTTAAAAGCATGAGGTCTTAAAAATTTGGATTCAGACCCAGCTCAGAGGCATAATCTACCAGCTGTGTAATCTTGGCAAGTTACTTCATGTCTCTGAGCTTCGGTTTTGTCCTCTGTAGGATGGAATGGTCAGAGACAATGCAAGCAGATTCCTCAGGAAAAGAGAGATTTCTAATAAAAGGTGATTTTTATATACTACCCATCTCCCCTCCTCCCTGTTCTCAAATAAGCTTTATGTCCAACAGATCCTTCAGCACCACAGCTTGGAATTTAGCAACGTGGTTTTTATGCTGTGAAGGAACAGGTCGGGGAAGATCTTGCAGTCATGAGCGTTCTGTCAAGCACAGATCCCACGCACTATGGTGGCCTCTCCTTTCTCTATGCATTGCTGTTTTATTTTATCCTTCACGTGGTTTTCCCTGGGTGTGCTAGAGGGAAGGATGGAACTGGCTCAGGTACACACAGAGGTGGAGAAGCGGAGCTGGCCGACTATCCTCCCTTCTCTCAGGTGGCTCCGTGTGTGGCTGCAGTGTTTGAGCATCTGCCCAGGGGGCATTGCCAAGAGGCAGGGTGGCCCCCGCTGGGGCGGAGTGCAGGCCTGATTCTGGGTGAATCTCTGGCTGGCTGTTCCGTGGCTGTGGCTGTGGGGGCCCCTACAGAGCTGGGGTAACTTTGGGTCCTTCTGGATGCTCCTTCCAGACTGCTGCCAAACAGAAATTTTCTAGTTCAGCTGGGAGTATTCAGAAAAGGCCAGAGGACAGGAGAGGAAGGCAGAGGTGAGCTCCTGGATCTGCTCTACAGACTACCCAGAGCTAGAGGGAGAGATGCTAGCTCTGGGGGTTTCTGGGAGATTTATTGTAATTAACATTCTCCAGTCAATGCTATTATCTCTGCAAAACTTGACACATTTTGCAATATGGAAATAAGTATTCTTGGCTTTACATATAAAGGCCTTCCATCTCAGCTCACGCATTTCTTTACCTGCAGGTGATGCTAATGATTTCTTCTTTTTTTATTCTTCTTTTTTCTATTGTGGTTATAAAATCTTGCCAAAAATATATATGTATTTTTTATGTTTATATGCATGTGTGTGTGTGTAGCATTATTTCAGGTTCTGAATGGAAAAAATTCTTTATGAGGAAAATGGAACCTTAAGTTAAAAAGTTGCTCTCTTTTCTAATGATGTATCCTTAATAATATTTGGAAATATTTCATAGATAATACATGGCCTCCCTCAAGCCTATTTAGCAATAAAATAATCCCCAAACTCAGTAATAAATAATCCGCATGCCTACAGAATTCTTGCAGATATACATGCTGCTCTGTTTCAGGGTTGGGGCCCAAGAAGAGAAAAGGTTGGTTTTTAGTAGATTATGTTCTTGTAGAATAGACTGACAGCTTTTTTTCTTTGCTACAGTATATTCGATATAGGATCCTGCTTTACATTTTTACCACTTCTCTATAAAGTTGGTGTGTGGCTCTTTACATCTTTGAATATGAATATAAATTATCCTTACATATTATAGAAAAGAAAGAAGTCTGATACATACATTTCTCACCCTGCTTCTTTTTTCTTCTTCCAGGAAAACCAGCTGGGCTATTAAAGGCCCCTCTTCACACAGAGCAGAGCAAGAGAAGGCAGGTTTCAGAGCGAATCGCTGTCTACCATCAAAGCAGATGGGGTTCCACACAGACATGGTATGTTACACACAAAGACCAAGGTAACTGCTGCATGGTTTTACAAGTAATTTACTGTGCTCGTTTAAATGCACAAGAGCCTCTAGAATTCTCACTGATCATGTTACCTGATTTTCTATTGTTAAAAAAAAGCCAAATAATCAAATGTAATGTAAAAAGTCAGCTATCTGGATATACCCCTCCCCGGACCCTAAATAGCCTGATGCTTCTGTTGTGTCAACATCTTTGCATCAGAGAGGAGTGATTTGTTCCATGTGATAAATGCCAATTTGGTGATGCCATATAATGAAAACCTACTAGGCTTTAGTTTATGAAGTGTCTTTCTCTGCTCAGCTTTAAAAAGCAGGAATTTTACTTGGAGTTATATATTTCTTGGGTTAATTTATATTTTATAAATATGTGAAATTATTAATTCATTCTATCTGTGGCACATGTGGACCCTGAAGCTCATGGCAGTGCTGTTATCTGCTGTAGGGATGCAAACATGCTCTTTGATGTGTTGTTCTTGGGGACTTGGGGATAAAGATGGAATACTCATCGGGCCCAGCTCTGCAGATGGGCTGAGGAGGCAGCATGGGGTTGTGTGCCGTCCTCGGAGCGGGGTCAGAACTCGCTAATCCGCTGCACGTTGTAGAGAACGGGACACTTCGGGGAAAGGCGGCCCCAGCCATTCCTGCTCTATGCCCCTCTCAGATGGGCCATTGAACGTCACCCGTCCACAGATGTCCCTTCCTGCACACGCTTGCCTCAGTCAACTGCCCTCCATGTTCACTGTGTGGCATGAGGGCCAGTACCGAGGAACAATGCCCAACGAGGCTGATAAAAAGAACAGTCACACACACAGCCAGCATATGTCACATCTTGTTCTAAGTGCTCTCTTTCTGTTAACTCACTTGATCCTCACAATGGCCCTGTGAGACAGGCTTGTCAGTATCCCCGATTTACAGGGAGGAACCTGAGGGCCAGCGTGGTTCCCATGAGCCTGTTTTTCTCTGGCCCCATCCCTGTGTTGGTTCAGTGGATGCACACCGATTCTGGGCATTGACATTCACTCTTGGTTTTGCTCCTTGGGACCTTATTCTTTAGCCTCTTAGTTCATTATTTCAGCCAACAGATGTGCGCTGAGAGATTCTAGGAGCCCGCCCTGCGTCAGGTGCTGAAGGTATGGTCGTGAACACGACAGGCACAGCGGTGGCCCAAGGAAGCTTACTGTCTGTTGGGAAAGACAGACATTAAACAGGTAGTTACAATTGCAGTGATGGTTGGGGTACCAGGTGCTGTGGGAGAGCGAAGCAGGGGCTCCAACCTGCTTGTTTCCCAGGGTGGAGTGGGAATCGGCCAAATGAAGAGAAAGAGAAAGCTGCGCTGGGCGAGGGGACTCGAGGCGGGAGGTCTGTGAGAGAAAGAGGATGTGCTCCTTCAGGAGCCAAAAGCTGGGGTCAGGGCTGGGGGCGGAGCTGGAGGGAGAGGGGAGAGCAGGCAGGGAAGACATGGAGGTTCGGGAAGCCACTGAGAGTCTGTGCTTGAAACTCAAGGAGAAGCTTGTACAGGATGATCAGGGACAGGCTGCAACTGAACATGCACCTTCAGAAAGATGTGTGGCTGCTCTGTGGGGAATGTCCTGAGTGGAGGTGAAACTGGGCTGGGAGAGCGGAGGGTGGTGCTGCCACAGTCCACAGCCACGGGGGACACTTCCTCTGTAACCCTGGGCTGGTGACCAGCTCTCTCCTAGTCAGCACACGCTCGGTGTGGTGAGATGTGGGCAAAGCACCTTCATCCCACAACAGGCCAGAGAACACAAATGTGCTTGATTTCCGTGGCTCTGACAGGCTGCTCTGAAGCTCCAGCAGCCAGTGAGCTCAACTGGGGCCACAGGGGAGGGGCGAGCCCGGAGAGAAGGCCTTCAGATGTCTGATCACTGTTGGTTCATTCAGTCTACATGTGTCAATTTGGTAACCATGTTGGTACTCCAACTTTTGTCCAATTAATTGCCAGCCACCATTGCTAGAGTGCTCAGTAGCACCGTCGGCCTTGACATGGACGATCTCACTTACTCTTCATCAGGACCCTCTGAAGCCAGAACTTATTTATTCCCCAGTTTCTAGTTCAGGAAGCCGAGGCAAAGAGAGCTTAAATTACTTGCCTGGGCCACATAACTAGTAAGAGGAGAGAAGCCGGGATTCCGCTGTATGAATGAATCAGTAAACGAGTGAGCGAAACTTAGAGCCTCCTCTCCTTGGCCTCTAAGAACAGGGGAGAATGCTGCCTGATCGTGAGCTTCCGACCAGCAGTGGATGGTCTCCACAGTCTTCACGTAGACTAAGCAGCGTGTGGGGCTCACTCAGTCTGCCCTCTGTGGCTTTGACCCTGGGATGGAGAAAGGAAAATGCAACCCCTGATCTTTCTATGTTGTGGGGAGCATGTTGCACTTGGTCAGCCAGTTAACACAAGTTTCTAATAAGAAGATAGTTTCTGGGGGTTGGCCCCGTGGCTGAGTGGTTAAGTTCGTGCACTCCTCTTCAGCGGCCCAGGGTTTCTCAGGTTCCCATCCTGGGTGTGGACATGGCACCACTCGTCAGCCCACACTGAGGTGGCATCCCACATAGCACAACCAGAGGATCTACAACCAAGAATGTACAACTGTGTACTGGGGACTTTGGGGAGAAGGAGAAGAAGTGAAAAAAAAGAAGACTGGCAACAGATGTTAGCTCAGGTGCCAATATTTAGAAAAAGATACTTTCTGTAGGGAAAACAAATATGTAAAAAAGGCCATTCTCATTTTTAAGAACTTTATAGTTAAGTTGAAGCACACATGCACCCACGAGGGATAACAACATACTCAAGAGCCACCAGGATCATATTACGACTTTTGCTTGCCTTTGTGGGTCCCCTCCTCTATTAAAAGAATATGTAAAAATATTTTCTACAAATGTGGGGTATGAAGATGAATATACTCAGGCTGGATTCATTATTATATGTTCGTATTATTATTTTCTTTTGATTTTAAAAGAAATCAACATGAAGACATTCTTGTGAGCCTCTAGGTACTATGCCTTTGTGCCTAATGGATAAGCTGTTCCTGTTTGCAAACAAGTGACAAGTGAGAAAGAAATCAGAAGGGGAATAGATTGTTTCGATCTGACCTATGGCTCTAGAGGATTCAGAGTTAGCCAAAAATATGAAGCTAAGCGGTCAGTTTCCAGGACAAGGTGAAAATGGAATGGGCAGCTGAATAAAACCCTCAGTGCAGTGGGAAGGAAGGGAGACAGTGAGAGAGACTGGAGATTCCCCTTTATCTGATGCCAGCTGCAGAGTTTGGGAGGAGATTGCTAGAAGGCACTGTGCGGGTGGACAGAGACCAACGTGAACCAGTATGGGTAGAGAAGGGCCCAGGGGGAGGGGAGATCCTGGCCAGGACCCTGAGAGCCAGAGAGTAAAGCGGGGCAGCCTGGGGTAATGGCAGGCATAGGGGCAAGGCATGCAAGGTAATCTGGAAAGCACATTGGAGTAGGAGGATGTGGTGATTCCAGGAAGCGGCTCATTCTCCATTCATGGCAACGTCATTCTCACGCTCCTTCCTGGATGGCAGAGCCTACTGTTCACAGATGCCCCTACTGCTACAGTTCTGGATGTGAATTAGGGTCCACCCATCAGATGCATCTCGTGAGACTCAATTTCAGACTTGAGTTAAGTTGGGAGAAGCATGGAGTCTGGCACAATTTTGCAAAGAAAAAGTGTTAATGCCAAAACCCAGTTCAAGCCTGTGCTTGCACGGTATCCACTATGCAAATCACATAGCTGAGCCCAGAATCAAAGAGGGTGATGCAGGTCACCCCCTTTACAAGTTACATGGTAAAGGCCACCAATACAGAGAGGGGTGAAGAATGAGGGCCATTAACGTAATCCAGCACCAGGGGTAACGTGATACAATTCCCGTGTTGAAGGGACCACTCCAGTAGCTGCATGGAGACTAGATTGCAGTGGGCAAGAGTGGACTGAGAGAAAACAGGCAGGAGGCTGTGGCCACAGCCCAGGTTGGACGTGAGGATGGCTTGGAGGAGGGTAGTAGCAGTGGAGAGAGGACAACGGCTTGAGCTCCAGAACTATTTTGAAGGTGGAGCTGACAGGACCTGCTGATGGCTTAGATGTATGTTATGAGGGCTAGGAAGGAATCAAAAATGACTTGTGGGTTTCCGGCCTGAGCAAGTGGATGTCACGTCCCTTGAGGCCTAAACAGTCCAAGAAGTGAAGGGTTACATGGGGATTGCATGGATGTCTTCACTGGGCGATAACTCATGGAGCTGTATGTGCCATGCATTTATTTGTGTGGCTTTCTGTATGCATATTATCTCTCATTTTAAAAACTAGGAAGAACTGGTAGAAAGATGATCCATAAACGTTGGGAGTCAACCTCACTGTTTCCTCTCCTTCATTCCCCTTGGCTCATGGACTCAAGCGTCTGTTGAATTTCTTCTTTCTCTCCATCTCCTTGTTGGGTTCAGACCTCTTGCCTGGACAATTGCAATAGAGCTAACTTATCCCACTGCCTCTGGTCCCCTGTCCATCCTCACGCTGGGGCAGAAAAATCTTTATGAAAAACAAATACAGTTATGGCTCTTTCCTGCCAAAAATTACTTCCCCATAGGATAAAGGTCAAACTCTAACATGGTGAAAACACTTTCGGGAGTAGGCTTCCACCTGTCTGTACCTAATCTTCTACTGGTCTCTCCTTCCCATCTGTATTATAGCCATCACAGCTGTGTGCAGTTGACTCAATGCCCTGGGCTTGTGCACAGCTGATCCTGTACCTGGAGGGCCCTTTGGCCCCAGGGGCCTGGGGAAGTCCCCACTCAACTACCTGCCTATCTGCGAGGCTTCCCAGGCAGAGCAACCCCCCGTCCTGGTGCCTGCGCTTGGCCTCTCCCTTCCTTCCCTGTATTATTACAAGCATTCGGTATTGTAATTATTTTTAAGGCAAAGTTTATTTTCTTTTTCCTATTAAAGAGGCCTGAATAAAGTGAAAGAACTAGCCATTTGGATATGACCCATACAAAAAACTAATAGAAAGAAGGAAAAAGCATCCCACATCTCATCATTTAAAACATCTTTCCTTTTATTCTTTTTATTCTTCTTTGCTTTCAGTCTTTTTTCAATGCTTATTTTAAAAGTATAGTTAGAAACATACAATATAAACTCTGTGTCTTGCTTCTTCAGGTAATATTATAGCAATGATTTTCTCTTGATATTTAAAAATGTTTCATATAATTTTATGAAAAACCCATTTCCATGTTGTTTCTTAGCACATTTACTTCCTCGTCTGTGTGCTTTGTTTCACATGTGCTATTTGCCCATCAATTGATTTAGTGTTTTTTATTGATTTGTGTAAGATTTTTCTATATCAAAAATATAATCCATTTTTTCAGTTTAAAAATGCCATTTAGGACTGCATTAGGCTGCAAGTAACAGAGAACCAGGTATTAGTTTTCTCCACTCCCCCACCTCAGCTTTATTGAGGTATTATTAGCAAATAAAATTGTGTATGTTTGAAGGGTACAGTGTGCTGATTTGATTTATATATACATTGTCAAATGATCACCTTAATCAAGTTAACACATCCATCACCTCATGTAGTTACTTTTTTTATGAGAACGCTTAAGACCTATTCTCTTAGCAAATTTCAAGTATACATAAATGTATTAGCTTTCTATTGTTGCTGTAACAAATTATAACACACTTGGTGGCTTAACCAACACAAATGTGTTCTCCTATAGTTCTGAAGGTCAGAGGTCCAGATGGGTCTTGTCAGGCAAAAATCAAGGTGTTGGCAGGGCCATGTTCCCCTTTGGAGGGGCTGGGTGGGGGGACAGTCTGTTTTCTTGCCTTCTCCAGTTTCCAGAGTCTGTGCACATCCTTGGCTGAGGACCCCTGCCTCCACCTTTCAAGTCAGTGAGAGCAGGTTGAGTGATTCTCACAGATAGTCACTCCCACTTCTTCATCAAATATCCTTCTCTGGCTTGGATCTTTCTTCCGCTTCCTTATTCTGCTTTTAAAGACTCTTGTGATTACATGGGCCCACCTGTATTATCCAGAATAGTCTCCCTGTTTTAAGGTTAGCAGACTAGCAATCTTAATTCCATCTACACCTTTAATTCCTCTTTGTTATGTAATGAAACATAGACAGAGGTTCACAAGATTAGGATATGCATGTCTTTGGGGGGACATTATTATATTCTACACCAGGCACATAAACGAGTAAGGTGTTTACTTGTCTTATGCAAAAATAAGACTAGAGGTGTCAGTCCAGGGCTAGTGTGACAACTTAATTATACCATAGGTATTCAGGCTCTTTCCATCTTTCTCCTATATCATCCTTAGCTTATGGCCCTTTGTGCTTACTGCTCATGGTTGCCAGATGGCTGCTGCACCTCCAGGCATTTCTTCGCTGCTCCAGAAAGGAAAAAGGTGGCAGTGTGAAGGGCAAAGGAGAAAAAGATGGAAGGCCATGCCAGGTGAGAATATGTCTTAGATCAGATTCCCCAGAAGCAGACCCTGGCCCGTTCACGTGTTAGTGATTTTCTGAGGAAGTAATTCTGGGAGAAATTGGTAAATGGAGTGAGCAAAGCAGCACAGAGAAGAGGGTGAAGCCAAGAAAGGGGGTACTTCAGCCTGATTTCAAGGGGGCTCCGAGCATAAATTACACAAGTCTGAGTTGTCTTGAAGGAAAGTAGCTCGGTGTTCAGACTCCTGCCCCAGTCAGTGGAGGAGGGATGGGGATGTGAAGACCAGGCCCTTCTGGCACGTAGGCAAAGAGACTCTAACGGCCCAAAACTAGTTGTCTGAGGAAAAGGACAGGTGCAAGCTGTTAGGCTCAGAACCCACAGAATGAGGCATGGGTGCCCCGAGCAGACAGAGGGTTTCTGAGGGTTTCTCAACAAGCACAAGCTTTTGATGCCGTTTGCCTCAGTTACAAAGCTTCTCTGGATGCCCTGGGTAGCCATCCAATACGTTCCTTCCATCCAAATGTCACATAGCCACTCCTAGCTGCAAAGTTGTCTCAAACAGGACTTTTCTTTGGTTACATTGATACTTTGACAGAATTGGAATTTTATAAGTAAAAAGGAGAGAATGGGTATTGGGTAGGCAACCATCAGAGGCTGCTAAAACAGATTTCTCTTTTTGCTTACTTAAACTTCTGGTGATTTTTCTTAAACAGAAGACTAAAATTTTTATAGAGTAGATATTTTCTTTTGTAATTTCTTTCACTCCTGTGAAATTACAATGCCCTTCTTAAACAGAGATCTGATAAATATCAGCCTATATTTTATTGTATTTCCTGGTTTATACGAATATTTAGGTCTTTAATTTGTAAGTTACTTGGTGAGTAATTTCAGGTGATGCTGTGGATGATTACCTGTCCATCCGTGCAAGGACACTGTGTGTGTCTGTGGGTTGTGCATTCCACTCCACTGATCTGTCTGCTTATGCCTTCTCCAGTGCCACATTTTCAAAATAGTATGCTTTTATAACATATTTTAATTGTAATAGGACAAGCACCCATCCTCATTCTCTTCTTTTAAATCAGTAGTGGGTTTCATCAAATTACCTTCAACGTCTGTTTATCATATAATTTCTCTAGCCGATCAGTTCATATGTATATTATTAATTAGCTCTGTCAGTTAGTATCTGTGAGCTTCATTTTTCTCCCCTGAAGAAGAAAGGGTTCAATCAGGCGACTGTTAGACTCCCACCCACGTCTAATATTTATCACACTAGCAATTATCTGCTCTCTGGAGAAGATTCCACTAGGCTGACCCTGTCGAACCTAATAGTGGCTCTTTCTGCAGGAATCAATGGATGCTTTTATGTAAGAGGTGAGGTGAGAGAGCCTTTCCAGAAGTCCATGGCTTTAGTACACCTTGCTGTTTCTAACCACCTGGGACAGCTTCCTTCCTGGGGCACCCAAACCAACTTTTCTAAAGGAAAAATAGAGGAAAACAACAACCTGAACCATTAAACAATAATAGTGAAAGTATTTAATAAATTTCTATGTTAAATTACTATATTCAATAAATGAAACTTAGACCTACGCCTAGCACATAGTAAAGACCACTTAATTGCTAGCCATCAGTTTTTGTTGTTGTTCTTTTATTTCCTATTCCGTCATAAATGGGAGATGGGAGGCCTGAATCTGCTGATCCTTCAGTTGGTCCAGTTCATGCTTGCTTCTCATAGAGTTAGAATCTCCTCACTCTGAGACACTCCAGAGTTTTCTCCCAGTGTTTTTCATGCAGTGTGGCCCCTAAATGCAAGTCAGTGACTTCCTCTGGGGCTTCCTCAAAGAAACAGCTCTCCTTCGAGCACTGAGGAAGAGACTGGCTGTGCTGAACTCACTGAGAGGTGGTTTGTCAGTTTTCCAGTTGACGTAGCTGCTTCTCATTATTCACGAATTCTGTATTTGTGAGTATACCTACTAGTGAAAATTTATTTGTACCCCCGAAATCAATATTGGTGATGCTTTCCCGCTAACTCACAGACATGCTAAGAACGGTGAAAAGGCGGAGTTGCCCAGTGCACGTTTCCCGGCTGAGGTCTAGCAGGAGGACACTCTGTGTTCTTGTGTCTGCTTTCATGCTGTAAACAGTGTCCTTTTTGTGGTCAGTTTAGTGCCATATTTTTCAGATTTTTGTGCTTTTTTTGGTGATTTTACCATTTAAGATGGCTGCCAAGCACAGTGCTGAGTTGCTGTGCACTGTTCCCGTGTGCACGAAAGCCGTGACGTGACTTAAGGAGAAAACACGTGTGTTAGATGAGCTTCGTTCAGGCCTGAGTTGAAGTGCTGCTGACTATGAGCTCGCTGTTCACGAATCAATGATATGTGTTAAATCATGGGTCTTTAAGCAGAAACACACATAAAACAAGGTTGTGCATTGATCAGTTGACAAACATGCTGTGGCCAGAGCCTCGCAGGAACCTCACCCTGTGGTTCCCTCAGCGCACCGGGTCTGTACTCGCTAATTCGGTGTTTGCGGTGACTTTATAGAACATAACCACCATGAAAGATGAGAACCAATTTCCTGAGGGGTATTCGAGGGTTTTGGGGGCCATGTGTGATTTTTTAACCCTGAGTGTTCCCGTGTCACCTCCTGCTCCCCTCCAAGAGGGGGCTCCTGCATCTTATTTGGCATGACACAGGAAGCATTTGGATGCCTGTGACACCAACTCACGATGCCTTTGTCTTGAGGTCATTTAGACCCTGTTATTTAAAAGTCTAGTGAAGGATTTTCCTTATTTACTTAACATTATACATTGTATGTTCAGTTTCATTGTTTCAAGAAAACCAAAACAGTGGTTTGTACTGAGAAACACTGAAAGCTGTTTTTAGGGAGGAAAAGAAAATTGTACCCTGAATAACGATGTTGCAGATTCCTCGGTGACTTAGGAAAGCATTTTCTTAGTGATGGAAATCGGCCCCATTAAGTTGTACCATGCGCCAAGCACCACGGTAAGCGCTCTTTGTGCATCAGTCTTACCTGCTCAGGACAGCCCTGCAAAGGAGGTCTCGTTGTCTTCATTTCACAAATGAGCATCTGCAGATCAGGAGCTGGACTCAAATCCAAGTCGATCTGACCTGAAGCCCAGGTCTGTCCAGGTCCTTCTACTGAAGCGTTCATAGTGGGCACTGTTTGCTCAAGTTAACTGTTCTTCCTCGTGGGGACTGCATCACACACGTTAGGAGGATGTGAATCCGGTTTACTCATCTGAACTGAATGTGTCACATCTGCACCTTCTTGATTCAAGGGAAGGCAGACAGGTGTAAAAAGCACAAGACATAGGCCACAGATGTGACCCCCGCTTTGTTACTCTCGCCACGAAAGAGACGTGCAGGGGAGGAAAGATGAAGGGCACACACCAGACCGTCTAATTTGATAATATATTAATTAATAAATACAAACAACTATTTGTGTCATATCTACACTTCATTAGCTGGAGAAGAAACACACGGTGCCAGAAATGGTGCCTGTGGCTCCAGCCTGCGCTGACGGTGAGACGGCAGCGGCTGCGACAAACAAATGAGACAGGCCTCTCTGCGATGCTTTCAGGGTAACGGTAATTAAATAGATGTTTGGTTGCTCCTGTCCTGGATCCTGCAGTAAGTTGATTAACCTGTTTAATGAGTAGATGAGAATGACCGAAGCTGACCCCACATCAAAGAGCCCCATTGTTGCTGTGTGCTGACCTGCATTTTAATTGTGTGCTAGGTCCTTTAATTGCACCACAGATGTGCTGGAGAAGAGAGTCGGTGTTTTAAGCTACAGTGGCTTCCTTTTCCCAGATGTGCTCTGTTGCTCTTAATGTGCGATACTGGATGCCGGTTTGCATGTCCAGGCTCCAGACACTCCCCCTCTTTGCAGAGATTCACAGTTCAGCAGTCGTCTGTGGTCCAGCTGCCAGTGCTGATCAGTTTTGTCTGTGTGGTAAAACTTCTCTCTTTGTATTATTAAACATCCCAAAGAAGCTTAGAAAAAAAGTCAGCAATGAACAAATCAGAATCCAGTCTTGAGGACTCCGTTGAGGCTCCAGCCTGGGCCTCCAGCCTCCAGGAGGACGGTTAGTGGCAGATGTGGCTTGCTCGTTACCAAGGGCCAACTCTTACTCCAAGCTACCAGCACCAGACTGAAGAGCAAAGGAAGTTGGTTCGTAAGAGATAACAGTAAAGCCCTAAAACTCAGTAGCATTTGCTGTAGTCTTCTTCCTAATTCCTCTTTAACTTATTTTTGTAAGCAAGTTCAAAAGGGTGTTTTAGCTCTCCGCTTGCACTACGACCATGACATTCAAACTCATTTTTCATTGTGGCACTTTTTTTTTTTTTTTAACACTGAAGGTCATATCATTCTGTTGCTTAAGCCTTAGAAAAATAAGTTATCTTAAAATCTTTCTGCAGCAAGTTTCCTTGCGGGGGAGGGGGCCTATATAAATAAGAATGCATAAAGCAGCTGCTGCTGCTCCTGGAGCTGCGATCTTGCTGCGCCCCGTCCTGCGGTGGGAAGTGGGCTTCCTGAGTGCAGCAAGGGGCTCAAATGACTTGTCAGCTACTCTGGTCTTATCATCTGTGATAGCGTCCCCTGCTGTAAGATGAAACGGCACACCCTCTAGGGTGGGTGGGAATGGCCAGGGGGCTCAAGGGAATGGATGGGACAGCTGGAGACTGCAAGGGGTGTGTGTCTCTGATGTGCTGGGGAGTCTGGGATTCTCAAAGCTGCTTTCTTTTAGCTACTACTCTTCTCCCGCTGCCCCTCTTGCTCCCTTCATTTCTTGTCCTGCCACTAGCTTGTGCTGTGACCTTGGGACATTCATTAATTTCTTTGAGCCTCACTTTCTTCATCTGTAAAATGAAGGTGTACTACGTTATCTCCAAATTTTGTTCCTGTAAATGAGTCATCTGCTATTTTGTTGTTTTCTTGTCAGCATAGTTGACCAGGAAGGTGATTAAATTATTTCCTAAAACGCCTTTTCTTTTTTTGAGATGTCTTTGGCTTTTGTTTCATGTTCTTCTACAAGCATTTTTTTTTTTTTAAACCCACAGTCTGTTGGTTATAGATGGGTTTACAGGTAGACAAAGTAACTCCAGATAGTCTCAAGATGAGCTTGGGGTTCCCCCTAGGATGGTGATTAGTCTTCTGAAGAGGAGTGTCTACATTTGCAGATGCTGGCGTGTTATCACAGCCAGAGGGGCACGTAAGGAAAGTCAAGAAAAGTGAGCACAGCAGGTGTTCGTGTCATGGTAAATCCGTCAGTGGAGATTCTGTCTCCAGACAGAGAGCACAGGAGTGGGTTACTGTTTGGGAGGATTGCCAGCACATCAGCTGGTACTTCCCCCACACAGTAAGTCACCAGGAGGCTACGGAATTTTTGTTTCTCAGTGTGTCTGGCTACCACTAATCCCATGTCTAAGTGGTAGTATTACGTTTCTTCATTGTGTCGACCACGTACCCCACAGCGAGGCCTTCTGGAGACGTTGACGGCAGCAGCCGAGGCTCAGAAACACACTTCTGGAAAGGCAGTGTGTGAAGCACCGTCCGTGGGGTGGGTCAGGTGGGGAGCTGTCCTGAGGCAGGCGGTGGGGCAGAGTGACGGAGGGAGTACTGAGGCTGGAGGGGCAGGGGTAAGAGAGGCCACGGAGGCTGGTAAGATGTGGGTCACTCTTTGGACACCAGCCTCCCAGAAGTCACCTGCCTGTGAGCACTCTTTCCGCATCCTCACAAATCTCTTTTGCTTGCTTTTTGCATTTTCAGGCTCCTATGTCTGAACCTCTTGTGATTCACATTGTGGTCCCCATCTAACCAGAGGCGGGGAGGCAGCCGTGGGGTTATGCCAGGGTGTCTGGCCTTGGGTCCACGTGTCTCCTCATGTCTGAGCAGGGACGGCACCACTCCCCAGCAGCCCTCCCAAGAGGTTTCACTGAAACCCAAGGATTTTCCAGGAAAGGGCTGGAGGTGGAGCTTCTGGTCTTAACCCAGAAAGCAGGTTCAGGAAAATAGTGCCTGGACTGAGCGGTGAGGGGAGAGAGTGGCTTACGTCAGCAAGAGTATAGGAGGATGCACCAATGCTGGTTTAGAATCGAACTCAGATTTCACACAGCTGCAGCTCTTCTTATTATACTCTAATAATTGTAGGTTAAATGGACAAATAAATATTTTACCCAAACTCTGGTTGATTATTCTCTCCCATTTGGAAAACATGGCTGAGGTGTGGCCAATTTGTGAGGCCTCTCAGACAACAGGCTTCAGAGTCAGTGCCTCACCCCACCGGGTTCCTTTCAGCATCCGCTCTGGTCACACGCACTGTCCGTACAAACTCCATCCAGGTTCTTGATCTCTTTGAGCCTCAAGGTCCTCACCTGTGACCTGCACACGAGAACATCAGCTATAGGGAGGGGCCGCTTGGAAGAGCCAACACGAGAACCTCTGTGAGTCTGCATTCTAAAGTACTATACACGTATTTCAATATTCATATCTCTCAACCTTTTGCCCCAGCCATAGCAAATATATAACGACTCTGTTTACACATTGTTTTTTTGTGTTAGCCTCATCCTGAGTTCCATTTATTGTCCCTATTTTTGCTTTTTTATTTCTTTCCACTTCCAATTTATACATCTGCTGAATATATAAACCATTTTGTGGGAAAGATAGGGTATGTGTAAAGAACTGAATAAATTAAATTATGACTTTGTTAGTGGAGTGCTGAAAGAATCAGAAAAACATGCTAATGCCGGCTTTCCTGACTGTACTGCCCACCCAGGACTGGCACTGTCAGTCATGTCAGCCCCATTGCTGACGGAGAGCGCCAGGCACCCGCGGGCCAAAACTTGCTGTAACTTTTGAGGGGCGGTGACACTTGACCAGCGTTTGCCCAACTGACAGGGTCAGTTATGTTGCTCACCTTATATAGCTCAGGGGTAGACGGATCTTGGCTTCAGGCCATGTACAGGCCAAGGCCACCAGCTCGGTGAGCTCTTTCTTGGTGCCGCCACAGGCTGTCTTCTTGTAGAGACATCTCCCAATTCACGTACCCGAAATGGTAGGAACAATCCACTTGTTCAATCCATGAACAGTTATTGAGCCTCTCCCAGCCGGTCAGGCGCTGTGGCAGCCTCTCTGGAAGATGTAGGAAAGGACGAGGGATGGTCCCTGCCCTCTGGGAGTGCTTGGGCCAGTGCAGGAGCAACCATGTAGCTCTATGCAATAGGGAGATAGCTAGAGTGCTTGCGTGCACAGTCCCGGGAGCTAGTCTGCTCTCTCATCTACTGGCTGAGGGACTTTGGGGACCCACCTCTCAGTACCTCAGTGTTCTTGTCTGTAAAGTGGGAATAATAATGGCACTTATTAATGGGGTTGCGGTGAGGTTACGTAAGTTGGCACATGTAAAACACGTAGAACACTGCCTGGCACCATAGGAAGCTCTCCATAGAGGAGGATGACGGTGATGATGATGGAGGGGGCGGTGGTGATGGATGCTCCAGTGTGGGAGCTGGAAGAAGGCATGCGGGAGGCTGAGGAGCATGCTGCAGAATTGGTCTTGCTTGGTAGAGGAGAAGGAACCTCCAGGTGGAGGGGTCGGCACCATGGGCACAGAGAGGGTGGGGAGAAGGCTGTTCCGAGGACTTCTTAGCCGGGCAGGGACTGCTTTCAACTCCTGAATTCTGAGCTTGGTGCCAAAGTGGAAACAAACACGGCATGTTTCCATCTTAAGAACATTTTGTTTGTAACCATGAGAGAAAATGGACCGGACTGGAAAAAAATGCTCTGTGAGCAATGCTTTTGTCAAATAGACGTGGTCAGTGTCTGCAGAGAAAGGGAGATTGATAACGAGAAAACTTATCTAGTTAATTCCAGGCTGGGGAAAAACTTGTTAAGAAAATGAAAGGTTTAAACAAATCTGAATGAATCATACAGGTTGGTAATGGGGTCTGACTTTGGCAAATTACTTTTTAGCCTTCACATTTCTTCAAAAAAAACTAAATCACGGCTGACTCACAACCCACGATCAAATGATATCAACATTGAGCGTAAATCCTGATAAAATCTCTGGCATCTTTTATCCTTCTCATTTTCAGAAAACTATTCCTCTAAAAAATGAGGGACGAGTATTGCTGTGAGCCTACAAAATGACAGAAATTACTAAAAATAAAACCAATGATGGGTAGCGAGAAAAAGCGCCACTTAACTTTAGCTCATACGTTAATAAGTTCGTTTATATATATTCAACGTATTCTGTTCAAAAACATTGAATTCCCAAACAGAGTAATCAGTTTAAAATTAATGTGGTTTATTAACAATTAAAAGTGATAACACAGCTGAAGTAGATTGGGGTGAAATGTTGCAAGTTTCCTTTGATAGGTAGAGTAATTACAAAGTGTGCTTTTGAAGTTCAAGAAGACAGCCTTAGGACACAACATTTTTAAAGTAAAAATTGGCTCCCACTCTGTTCGAGTGATTTATTTTGCACTAAGAAACTGGTGTGAGACATGACGTGATTTAAAATTTCATCCCTTGATGAAACTGCTTGAGGGGGACACGATTTTTTTCTTTATTCTTCTCTTAGCCTGCTCAGGCTATGAAGTTTCCTATCTAAAAGTTAATCTTCTGAAATTCCTCAGGAATTTAAGGAAACCTAATCTTCTGGTGTGTAAACAAAAGGGACTAAGTGTATTGCTTTCCTTCTGACGCTCAGGAGCCTAGGAGAGTGGAGGTTGCAGGAGCAGCAGCTCGTGCTTTCCTGGCAGAGCAAATCCAGCCCTTCCTGTTTTGTTACCCATTAGGTAATTACCTTCACAAAACTCCACCTTTACCATTAAAAATGCTCTTTCTCTCTTTAAGGAAGCTTGGAAGGTGTGGAGATGCACTGAGGTGGGGAGGCGACCAAGGAACCGGGATTTAGTTCAAACAGGCCAGGTTATCAAGGGAGCAGGTTATTGGGGGAGAGATGAGTAGAAGTTTAAAAAGACAGGTTGATGGCAAAGATGTTTTACATGTTTCAGTGAGTGCTTCTTCTCTATTTCCAGCAAGGAAAAGAAATGTATTTAACAGACTTTTAAAAGTTTTCAATAGTCTATTTATGTAAAGAAAAAAAATACTTGAAATAATGTGTCATTATGGTATGCTAGAGAATGCTTAAAATCTGGCTGTGTGGGGGAGGGGAGGGCAGGCACTGATTTGAGTGTTTGTCAATTTCCTGGGCGTAAATGCTCCCGCCAGGCGGACTCTGCCCATGTGATGTCTCCAACACCAGGCTGGGAGGAGAAGTGCAGGAACACACCGCTAGTCTTTCCATCATACAGGTACGATGAATGTAAATAACCCCAAGAACATAGACAATAGTGAAATGGGGTGAAAAAGGGTAGTGATGAGTTTTGAGTAATTATCTTTGTTTTTAATATAATTTAATTGAATTTTGTATAAATTAATTTTTAATAATAACCGTGTTTAACAACCAACTCACAACTTTCCTGGAAACTTAAGCTGGCTCTCAGGAGCCAGTGTGACTTGGTTCCAGCACACGACTGAATACACGTGCGACATTCCTGGAGAGGGGTTTAGAAGACCACACCCCAAGTTACTGACTGTGTCAGTCCCCTCCTGGGCGGAGTCGTGGTGTGTGGGCGGGACCTTCTCCATATACTCTGTGCTCCTCTTTTGTATATCCTGCTGGTGTAGTAAGAGCGAAGAGAAAATGGTTTTTATAAAATACCTCTTGTTTTCGTACCAGTCCCTCCTTCCCTCCTTTCGACTGAGCCCAACCGCTGTTAGTGTGGCTCAGTGGAGAGAGTACTGGATTGGGCACTAAGAACCTGGCTCTTACTCCTGGCAGGCTGTGTAACAGAAAGCGAGTTATTTAGCCTCCCCAAGCCTTGGGAGCTTGTCAAATGCAGATATGTGGGTCTTGTCTCTCAGACTCCACACGGTTCTGGCCTTAACATTGCTGACCACTCCTCGTGTCATTCCATACGTCTGCTGTCTCCCGCGATCCAGAGCATGCCCACAGAGAGGTCTGTGAAGTCCCAACTCAGCACGTTTGTTACTATTTTGTTTCCTGACTTTTCAAAAGATTCTGGACTTGAAACTCCTGGTCCCTGTTGGTAACCGTCAGAGTTCGCTGGGTTGAGAAAACAGATTTGGAGCCCAGCTGAAGGCAGGCCCAGGAGATGTTCTCGGATTGGCTCTCCTCCTAGCAGAGAGCTCGTCAGTCTACTGGCTCGTTGACGGGGTGTGCGACCAGGGGGCCTGGAACGCTGAGCCCTCCTCACAGGGCCTGGTTCGTGTTCTTCTGGAACGTATCGGCTTGACTAGCAGCCCTGAGCATCAGTCTGTGCTGAGCTGGCTCTAGTCTCCAAGCAGGCAGATTAGGAGTTTGGCTCCCAATCAAAATAATAACATGGATTTTTATTGTTTTTACTTTTAAACTATAAAATATTAGACATTTATTGTAAAAGATTTAATAAATAAAGATGAGCAATACAGAAAAAAGGAAGATCACTGATTTTAGTGTAAAACTTTCCATTTTTGTAGCTATCTATACGAACATATGGGTGTCTGAAATGACATCATCCTCTCTCGAGAGAGGCACAGCATAGACTCATGAATGTGGGCTCTGGAGCCAGCAAGCTCAGGCTGGAATCCTGTCCACCCACTAACTGTGTGCCCTGTGCGGTTTATGCTGCCCTCTGTACCTCAGTTTACTCATCTGTAAAGAGAATGATAGAACCCGCCTTGTAGGTTTGTTGTGAGGATTAAGTGAGTTAATACCTGTGAAACTCTTACAGAACAGTGCCTGGCATGCCACTCAGTGAGTGATAGCTATTTTTATTTTATTCTATTGCATATTGATGTACTGTAGTTTACTAACCTCTTACTATTGGCTATTTAAGCAGCTTCTAATTTTTCTCAACTGAGATGAAATCTCCTATAAGTTATAACTTTCTACATATCCTCAGGATAAATTCTTAGACCTGGAACTGCTGAGTATGCACATTTTAAGGTTTTAAATATATATTATGAAAACTAAAGTCCTCCTTATACACAGCCTAAAGAACATCCATGCAAGTGCACACACGTGTCCCACCTCTCCTCCTGTCCATGCTGGTGGATACGTTGGGCTTTTCCTTATCAAAATGGCAACTATAGTCTATTTCCATAATATATACAGATCTATGCTCTTCATCTTAAATGCAAAATAAATGCCCTGAGATACTATTAAACTGTGAAAATTAATTAAATTGAAGGCAAGCATTCTTTTCCACGAATCAATTCACCTATTTGTACCTAGGCGTGGAAATACATGAGTGTTGAGCGGTTCACCCCCGGCCCCACTGCTGGGCGCCAGGGAAAGAGACAGAATCTTCATCAGGGAGCACTGCTCCCCAGGGTGGAGGAAGAGGGCCTTCCTGTCTCTCCTTTCCCACCTTCTTGTTGCTGCAGATTCTGACACTTCCCAATGGCTCGGCTCGGAGGCAGACCCTTTATGCAGCCTGAGAGGAAGCTCCTGTGCCCGTCTCTGCTGGCTGCTTACTGTGCTTGAAAAGTGTCTTAGCACAAATCATGCACAGCCTGATGAGGCGTTGATGAGGGAAAGCTGCCGTGGGGTGTGTACCCTTCAGGGGGTCTACCAGAGAACCAGAACCAGCAGGTCACTGTGACTCTCAGGTAGGAGCTGAAGCCGCTCTCCACAGCTGGGATTTCTTCTTCCTCCGGAGGAACCTCAGTTTGCCTTTAAGGCCTTTCAACTTATTGGAAGAGGCCTGCTCAGATTATCTAGGCTGCTCTCCTTTACCTAAAGTCAACTGATTGTAGATGTTAACCACGTCTCGTCTACAGGATACCCTCACAGTAGCACCCAGGTTAGTGTTTAATCTAATAACTGGAGCCATTAGCCAAGTCATGTTGACACATCACAGGCAGTCACAAGAAGAAGCCAGCATTTGTGAGCAGTGGTCTGCCTCCTGCTCCCACCTGGGAGCCCCCTTGGAGCTCCATGCCCGGCAGTGCACACGATTTCTGAGCTGATGGAGAGCTGCCCTTAGCCAACTCCTCTCCTTCTGAGAGAAGGGGTGCTAGCCTCTCCTCACAGGAAGGCAGGGGGAGCTCCTTGTCCCTATTTTCATGCAGGATGTTTTGGAAATTACAGTTCCTCAGGCTCATGTAATTAATGATTTCAGAGGAGAGTCTAGAATATCCACAGGAAGCACTGTTGGGAGCAATGGGGGATCAATCATGACATAACTCAGTGTTTCCAAATCCATTCCCAGGGAAGTTCAGAGGAGCACGAGTTCCATGGATAGTAATGGGCGTGAGATGAAGAGTCCACAGTCAGAAAAAATTTAAGCAATTCTCGGTTAAAGTTAAACATGTTTCTTTACAGAAAAAAATGGAAAAGTCTCTTTAGTAGGTTAATGTGAATGGGGATTCTTGAAAGGCACTCTGGTGTGCAGTATTTTTCAAGCTCGCTTGATCACAAAATCAGTTTTTTGCCAAGCACCTTTTGGTCTAGAGTCCTAAGAAATACTTTGGGAAAAGATGTTATAATCTATTATAATCTATTATGTTGCCGCTCAGAATACAGAGGGGATAAATTTCTTCCAGATTTTCCCATATAGTGCCATTTAGCATCACTTGACAGTACAAAAGTCAGTTTATTGAGAAGTTCACATAGAAGACGTTACTGAGCACCCACTCACATTGACTGACTGCCCAGCACGTGCCAGGCATTTTGAGCAGTCCTGGGAACAGGGGGCTGCACAAGACTGACATGTGGAGCTGATGTCTTCCTCTAGACATGTGATGCCCCGATTCCTCATCTGTTCCAAATGGAGCCCCAACACACCTGCCATCAACTCTGGTGCGCAAGTCTCCTGTAGGTTAAAGGACTATAGGAATGAGACCAAAAGCCTGTGCCTTGGCTGGTGGACGTCTGTGCTTAAGAAAAAGCATAGCCATCTTCCTAGAGACTAGATTAAAACCAGAAGAAAGAGAATCCTTTCATGTGGGGTGGGCAGTTTGGCAAAAAACAATGCGAGGTTGATGGAAATAAAAGGTGGTCAATCTCCCCTTCCTGCTGCCAATATTTTCCCCTGACAGTGGGAGAGATCCCTGAGTGAAAACCTCAAATGTGGGAAGATGCAAGTAACTAAGAAACTGAGGACTTTCACAGCCACATAAGTGAGAAGGCCACCCAGGAGAGCCCGTCCTTGAGGTGCTTATCTCTCGGTTCCTGGTCGGTCACACTTTGCTAGAGAGGAGTTTTAGTCAGTGTGAGGCACTCTTTTGTGGGTCTTAAAGAAGAAAAGGCAGATTGACTGTCTTATGCAGGACAGCTGATTCCTTGGTTTGCCACGTGCTGTGTCTTCCGGTCCAGCTCCTCTGGGCCAGCTGGAACGTGGACAGCCACTGCTAGGTCTCAGTAGGTGTTCTGTCCTGGGGAGTAGTTCACTGGAGATGGAGGAGGTGACTCCCCAAGAGGAGCACTGGGAGCGGGGAGGACGTGGAGAGCGACCCCTCCTTCTCTCTCACGCGTGACATCCATCAACACTCTTGTACTGAACATTTCATTTACACAAGTGGAAAAGAAGGGGATTTTAAGGCAGGTCAGGTATCTTGACAATAGAAATTTAGTTTAAACTGGGAAATTATAAGTAGATGTTTTTCCAAGTTTGGACTGGACACGGACCTGAATATTGTCCCTTTTATGTTTCTTCTAGTTTCCAGCCTCTGCCTGCTTAGCCCCTTGGCCATAATGCCCTCCAGTTGGCTCAGCCATACCCAGTTCTTAGCTCAGTTCCTGTCAGGACAGTGAGCAGTCAGGACCTTTGGCTTAGCAGGTCACGGGACATGACTTAGTCCTGGTGCCACAGACTGTGGTTTGGGATGAGTAGTGACCTGCCTGTTCAGTTGTAGCTTCCCCTAATATTGTCTTCCCACTGATTTCCACCCCATCCCATCTTGATGTTTAAATTTCCTTGGCATTCCTTCTTCTGGGTCCCTTTGAGGTTTGCAAAGGGTACTGCTTAACTCTGTAGGAGTTAGTCCTATAGCAGGTCGGTTTCCTCAACCAAACTCACACTCAACCCGAGCAAGACTGACCTAAGTGATAAAGAAAATTTTCTCGAAAGATCTAATGTGACCACATGAAACCTTGTAAATGGCAGTGGTTAGTCACACATACTCAGGGGCCAGTCTATGTGGGTTCAAATCCTGGGTCTGCCACTTCCCAGCGGTATAATCTTCAGCAAATCACTTAATCTCACTGGGCCTCAGTTTTCTCATCTAATAACATCAGTGTACAGGCTCATAGAGTTGTTGTGAGGGTTAAGTGAATGGTAAAACCCTTGGAATAGTACATGTCACATAGTGAATGATCAATAAAGGCAGCTGTTATTGTTACTACTATTTTTTTCCTGGTTGATCTATGGGGCCTCTCAGTTCATTGGGAACAGAACTTGTTATTTGGGTTCTGCCGTGAGAGTGGCGGGTGTGGGAAGTGCCTGTCTGGACTGCCAGACTCCCGCTGGTGTTTCTTCCTTGCAGAGAGTTCAAGTTTGACCCTGGAAATGTTCACCTCCAAATCTGCTGTAATAACCTAAAGTTAGAAGTTAAAATATGGTCCACTCTAATTATGAGTGCAAAGTAAAGATTGTCACCACTGCACATCCAACTCCACGACTGGCCCCTTAAGCAGGGGCCTAGGGGACGGCACAACCTCTCACTCCCTCACCGCTGGAGCACTGCTGGCTGCCTACCCTCCCCACTTTGAACACCAAGCTTTGAACAGTTGCCTAAGACTTTCACACCTTTTCTTTAAGAAGACTACTTAATCTGACTATTACCCTCAGGGAAATCTACTTGCCAAAAAGTCCAACAGTAACTATGGGCTGGGATCCTGGGGGTAAGTTAGTGTTGGATTTCTGGGCAATTTGCCCTAAATGCTAATGTATAAAAATGCACCTGGATGAGGACATTTTTACTAACAAGAAGGAAAATGCTAGTTTTATTTTTTTAAACTAAGGTATTAAGTAAAGTGTACTTAGCTACCAACGTGGGGGTGGGGCTCACGGCCTTTGCCTCTGCGTCCCTCGGGGCTCCCAGCCACGAACATGGAGACACTCCGGATAACGCGGTGTACGGCAAGGAGGCTGTGCAGTGGGGCCACGGGTCCTGCGTTCAAATCCTGCTTCTGCCACTTGTTGACTTTAGTGTGGGGTCTTGAGAAAGTGTTTAACTCCTTTGAGAACTGGTTCTGAAGAAAATGGCGAAGGCGGGGCCGCCCGTGCCCGAGCGGTTAAGTTTGCACCCTCCGCTTGGGCGGCCAGGGTTTCACCGGTTCGGATCCCAGACCCGGACATGGCGCCACTGGTCCGTGCTGAGGTGGCGTCCCACATGCCACAGCTAAAAGGATGTACAACTAAGTACTGGGGAATTTCGGGGAGAAGAAGAAGAAGGAAAAAAAGACATTGGCAACAGATGTTAGCTCAGGTGCCAATCTTAAAAAACAAGAAAATAGTGAGGCGAACGCCTGACGCGTCCTCTTCCACTGCACTCAATTTTACAAGCCTTTCCCCAAATCATTGCCATTAGGAAATGTTTCATTCTGCATAACCTTTTTTTTGTTTAATCATGGTGGAGGCTAATCACATTTGCTCTTTTGCTACTCAGTTAAAAAAAAAAAAACCTGATTATTATGCCTTTGGTAAAAATTAGCCATTATTCTTCTAATAGAATATAAATTACTGTTAAATAACTTTTATGAAATCATTAAATCCTTGGGACAGACATTAAAGTTTTCTTTTTGAGTAACTTTTTACCTCATATCCTTTGAAAATTCTCAATCCTAGTTTCCAGGCAGAAAAAGCAGGTTGCTTGCTAAAGAAGAGAATCAGATTGGAATCTGACTTTCCATAGGCAAACACTAATGCTATGAGATGATGGATTCCAAGGGAAAAAGGAGGATGGCCCCAGCATTCTACACACAGCCAAGCCGTCATTCAATTGTGAAGATGTGAAAAAACACAGAAAACATGCCACCTACCTACCTTTATTAAAAAAGTGACTCAGGGAAGTACTCCAGGCAAATGACAATTAAATCAAAACAAAGAAGTCAAAAAGGGAAGCCAAGGTGTACAAGATGGAATGGTGTGTACACATTTGTAGTAACAAACTGATGATGTCATTGTAAAGTTTAATGCATATTTTAAGAATTTTTATACCAGAAGAAACAAATTATAGCAAAAAGAAAAATCTGTAACTAAAATTTCATTTTACTTCAATGAAGTCCAAGAATGGGGAGAGGAATTAAAATTCTGCAGAAGATCTGATCTTGATGGTTGAGTGGAGATAGGTTACAGATTCTAATTCTTGAGTTGGATAGAGAAATATAAGTTCATTTGTATTTGTTAGAGTGAAATAGGCAAAATCTAATACGTAATAAGGGAAGCAAAAAGCATTGAATTGAAGTACAAATGAGGATGGCAGCAACAAGACTGAATCAGTAGTAGAATGTATCAGTGGTCAGAATGAACGTAATGAGGTGGTTCTCCTCTCCCACGCCACTCAGCAACACACACCCCAACAGACAAAATGAAAGAGCAAGACCACTATTTTTTATTTTTAAGAGACATACTTAAAAATAGGTGACAAAGAATCATGTCTAGAAAGAGATCTGAGAAGATATATCAGGTAAATGCATGGAAAGGAAATTAGAAATAGAAATATTTATAAGAGAAAAGAAGAATTTAAGACAAAATGCATTCAACAGAACAGAGGACTACTGTAATATTAATAAAAACTAAAATCCACCAAGAACGTAAAATTTTTATGCACTGAAAAATGCTTCATTGAATTGAAAACGATTTGCAACAAATATGGCAAACCAAAACTTACAAAGGTTCTCACAAATTAATTAGAAAAATATCAACACTCCAAAAGCAAATTGTACTAATAAGTAGTTCATAAGAGAATAAATACAAATGTCCATTAAATGTATTGAAAGGTCCTTGACCTCTTTATAGTCAATTAATTCAAATTAAAGCCACAATGAGATATTTTTCACATATCCAATTGGCGAAGATTTTAAAAAGAGTTACAATATTCAGTGTCTGTAAGGATGTGGGGCAAGTGGTCCTCTCAAGCAACTCTTGATGGAAATGTGGATTGATAAAATATTTATTTTTGGAGAGCAATTTGTCGGTATTCATGAGAAACTTAAAACGGGCCTATTTCTAGGATTATCCTTCAGAAACATTCACACACACGCACAAAGACATATTTATAAAGATATTCAGTATGGCATTATTTGTGCTAAAAAAAAATTAGAGATAACCTGTATGTTCATCAGCAGAAATTAAATTTTAGCACTTCCCTACAGTGGAATACTATGCAGCTATTAAGAAGAATGAGGCATGCAATGATATGGGATAACTTCCATGACAAAATATCGAAAAAACAAACAAATTTCATATATTGTATATGTTGAACCTTTTTTGTTTGTTTATACATTGTAAAAAGTGCAGAAAATTCTGAGAAACTGGTAACAATGGTTATCTCTGAAGATGGGTTCAAACCGTGGAATTGATGGAGATTGCTCAAGGCCAGAGAGAGTGAGGAGAGAAAAGTGCAAGAATGGAAACCTCTGAGGCATGAACATTTAAGGGTAGGAAACCAGGCCTGCCTCTACTGTCCCAATCATCTACTTATCCATCCACCCATGAAAAACCACTGGGTGCCTACTTTCTGCTCAGCGCTGCACTTGGTCTTGGGGACACAAAGATGACTATTGGGACAATTTCTTTCTTGAGAGGCCCTTAGCATGGAAAAGATCACAGTGTACCTCTTTAGGTAATTCAAAATAACAATCATGCTGAACCTTGAGGAGTGTGGAAGTCCAACAGAGGAGGCTCTCAACAGCGTGGAGTGCACACATCTCAGTACTTGAGGACCGAAGAGCACACATCCCAGTGTGTCTCAGACACCCGAGGGGTGGCTTACAGCTCAACTCAGTTCTGACACGACCTACCGGGAGAGCGCGTGAGATCCCACAGGTCAAGGGCTCAGTCCCCCGAGACCGCCCCCCACTTCAGATGCCAGTTGCAAGCTCAGGTTTGTACCTGGGCTTCTGTGGCACTGGCTGTAGATCAGAGCTTCCCACAGCCCCCTACTTGGGTTCAATTAATTTGCTAGAGCAGCTCACAAAACTCAGAGAAACATTTTACTTTATAGAGTCTCGGTTTATTGTGAAAGGATGTAACTCAGGAACAGCCAGATAGAAGAGATGCACAGGACAGGTGCGGGGAAGGGGCGAAGAACTTCCACGCTCTCTCCAGGTGCACTGCTCTCCTGAATCCCCACGTGTTCGCCAACCTGGAAGCTCTCCAAAACCTGTTCTTTTGGGGTGTTATGGAGGCTTTATTACATGGGCATGATTAATTAAATCATTGGCCACTGATTCAACCTCCAGCCTGTCTCCCCTCCCCAGAGGTCAGGGGATAGGACTGAAAGTTTCAACCCTCTAATCACATGGTTGGTTCTCCTGGCAAGCAGCCCCATCCTTAGGTGTGGTCCAGAAGTCATCTCATTAACTTAACAAAAGACACCTTTATATCCTCTCCTCACTTGGGAAATTCCAAGGGTTTAGGAGCCTAGTGCCAGAAATGGGGATGAAGACCTAATGTATATTTCTTATTATAAATCACAATTTCGCAGGAGCTATTGGAATATAGGTACTATTAAAGCCATGAGACAACCACCAAGGGAATGAGTGTCTTCAGTTCTAAGTGTAATGAGACAAAGTTCTGTGCATCAAGGGGTAGAAACCAGTCAAATGACTTCATATCCTTTTATTCCTTTCAAAAGTAATATCTAAACAACGTTCTGATGCAACCCACACTGCGTTGAGCCCTCTGCCTGAAGATGAGAATCACAGCTATCTAGAAGGGCCCAGACCTCAGTGCAGGCACTCGTCTCTCAGTACCTGAGGGTGGATGGCAGAGTATCACCATGGCACATGATAGGGTCACTGAAGCTTGTCCAGGACGTCTTTCTAGTAAATCGTGAAGGTCTCCAATCTGTTTTTTTCCTCCATATTTGTATATATTGCAAAATGATCACCAGAATAAGACTACAATAAGTCTGGTTATATCCATCACCACACATTATTACATTATTTTTTCCTGTGATAAAAACTTTTAAGATCTACTGTCTAAGCAACTCTCAAATATACAATACAGTATTATTAACCAGAGTCACCTTGCTGTACAATACATCTCCATGACTCATTTATTTTATAGCTGGAAGTTTGTACTTTTTAAACCCTTCACCCATTCCACCCCCCCACTCCCTCCACCCCCAGCAGCCACCAATTCGTTTTCTGTATCCGTGAGCTTGGGTTTTTTTTGTTGTTATCGTTTTTTACATTCTATAAGTAAGTGAGATAATATCATATTTGTCTTTTTCTGTCTGTCATATTTCACTTAGCATAATGCTCTCAAGATCCCTCCATGTTGTTGCAAATGGCAGGATTTTCTTCTTTTTTTATGACTGAATAATATTCTATTATATGTGTATGTATATATATACATGATATATGTATATATCACAATTTCTTTATCCATTCATCTATTGATGGACGCTTAGGTTGTTTCCCTGTCTCGACTATTGTAAATAACACTGCAATGAACATGGGGGTTCTTATATCTTTTCAAGTTAGTGTTCTCGTTTCCTTTGGATATATACCCAGAAGTGGAATTGTTGGATCGTATGGTAGTTCTATTTTTAGTGTTTTGAGGACCCTCTATACTGTTTTCCACAGTGGCTGCACCAATTTCCATTCCCACCAAGAGTGCACAAGGTTTCCCTTTTCTCCACATCCTCACCAACACTTGTTATTTCTTGTCTTTTTGAGAACAGTCATTCTGACAGGTGTGAGGTGATATTTCATTGTGGTTTTGATTTGCATTTCTCTGATGATTAGTGATGTTGAGCATCTTTTCATGTACCTGTTGGCTGTCTGTATGTCTTCTTTGGAAAAATGTCTATTCAGATTGCCCATTTTTTAATCAGATTGTTTATTTTTTCGCTATTGAGTTGTATGAGTTCTTTACGTATTTTGGATATTAGCCCCTTATCAGAGATGTGATTTGCAATTATTTTCTCCCATTTGGTAGAAATTTCACTTTGTTGATGTTTCCTTTGCTGCGCAGAAGCTCTTTAGTTTGATGCAATCCAACTTGTTTGTTTTTGCTTTTATTGCCTTTGCTTTTGGTATCAAATCCAAAAAATCATCGCCAAGAGCAATATCTAGGATCTTGCTGTCTATGTTTTCTTCTAGGAGTTTCCAATTTTTCTTACGCTTTCCAAAGAAGGAACTGTGGCCCACATTTTGAAAGCTACTTATAATTTCCTTTTGCCTTATTTTGGATACAAAAGGACAAGTTTCTCTCTATTTGTGGAGGTACACATAGCAAAAAAGGAAGCCAAGGGGATTTCTAAACAAAAGCGGTTCCAACTACAGTTTCTTTCAGTGCAGACGGAGAATGGTGTGGGGACTTTGGTCCATCCTTCTAAGGACCACGGTCATAATTCATTAGTCTTATCTGAGCCATGTGTAGAGAGAGACATTCTGTGTCCAGCACAGGAGCGCCTTCCCGAATTAGGGGTCCTGACCATCTTCTATACGCTAGATACTTTGATCTGGAGCAAGGCGGGAGGAACTGTCTGCTTCTCCATTCCTACCCACTTGGTGCCACAAACTGCGTTCCTAGTCCACCTGCGGTATCCAGCAGCTGTGCTGCTCCAGCCTCCCTCCCTCTAGAATGAGATCTAGGCCCGGCATCCGACTCCTCCACGTTTCCACATGGAGGACATTTACACATCCTGCTTGCTTTTCCTGAAAGGCCCTCCCCTTCCTGCCAGCCTGGCTACCGCTCTTTCTTCTTCAGTTGCAGCTCAGATGCTACCTCCTACGGGAAGCTGTCCTAGCTGACCTTGTGAGTCTTGGCTAGTGCTTGTCTTTGCAACTATTGTAGCACGATTGTTTGCTTCTTGTTTGTTGACTGGTCTGACTCCTCTGTGAGGCTAGAGCTGTTTGAGGGCACATTGGCCCCCAGCCCAGGGCCTGGCACACGGTTGGTTGGCTGCAGTGAATGCTTCCTGAGTCATTTGGTTAATGGTCGAGGGGGCTGGGATACCCCTCTTTCTGAGATGTGAGTGAAGTGGGAAAGGTGGCATGGCGACCATGGAGCTGATTGGAGAAGTCAGGACAGAAGCCGACGTTGTACTTGGTCACAGCATCTGCTATCTCAGTGAAGGAGGAGGTCAAGCCACCTGCGGAGAGCAAGGGAGGCAGGGAGCTGGGAGGACCCTGGAGGAAAGCCATAAAGGTTTGCAACAGCTGTTATGGAGAACGGAAATGCAGTAGATGAGAAACCCTTGAGGGCCCAGTTGGGGTTGGAGCTCATAAATTTACAGTGGAGCCCTGCAACATGAATATGCAATTTTCTCTGGAAGGGCTTAGCAGACCTGAACCAGAAATGGACAAAATAATGCTGGTTACTATTTATTCATGCCTCCTATATGCCAGGATCTATGCTATGTGGTGACAATGCCCATTCTCTATTCCTTATAACAAAGCCTGTGACATAGGTAACATTATTCCTGTCATGTGGATGGAGAAACTGAGGCTTATGGAGGTTAATAACTTAATAAACCACACAGCTGGCAATTGGCAGTAGCAGGTGGAAATCACAGACTGACATCAAAGACCAGGACTTTGTCTGGGGCCTTGACATTCCGCTGATCCTTCTCTGGGTCCAGTTGGGTTGAACTGAGCTGGGGATGGTCATGGCGAAGGCAGTGAAAGGACAAAGGAGACTAGGAAGAAGGGGACAGGCTCGCGTGCTGTTGGAAGGGCTAACTGTGGCTCTGGGTGAGCCAGTACCTGAATCCGGGCATGTGTGGGGACCTCCAAGTGGTAAGAAAGTAAAGGTGTCAGCGATATCAAAGAATAGATTTAAAAAGAATAAAGGACTAGCAGAAGAGCATAGACAGGAAGATGCGTTTTGTGTTCATGAGTTCAGAGTGACCCAGTTCCAAGTGGTGATAAAGCTAAGGTGTGGCCGTGAGAATGGACGCGAACGAACCAGAATGAAGGCGGTCATGGAACTATAAGATCCTTCTATTTTGTTTCTTGGAAGGTTAATGCCTGGCATATTTTAGATGCTCAATATTTAATAAATGAATAAATAAAAGAATATCCAAAAGAGAAACTATAAAGTAGTGGGGCTTCTTTACTTGTGTGGTTTGTGAGCATTTGTCTCTCTTACCATCCCACCTTACCCACAATCTAGTGAGATAGGTGAAGACAGAGAAAAGAAGTTTGCCATCTAAATGAAAACAAAGTGCTCCATTGAAGTGACTATCTGATTTTGGAAAGTAGATTTATAGGGGCCTTTTTGATTGGAAGAGAAAAGAAAGTTCAGTGAAAATAAAATTATTGTTATGCTGGCTGAGGGGAAGTGTGATTCAATTGAGAAATGATGGTCCTCTGTATACCCTGTTGTTTGTTCGTATCTTGTGCATGAATTAATGCTTCTGCGGTCCTTCAGCAAAGATCGTATGAGTATTCTTTGTTCATGTGTCATATCAGGGACCTAGGCTCGGTCAACACGTTCATGCTTTGAAACTGTAGTTAAGGCAGAGAGTCTTATTTAAGCTAAGTCATGACTATCCTGTGCAAACGGAGTATAAAACAGAACCCTGATTCATGAATTAGCTCATTGTTTTTCCCTGCTGTTGTCTGATTGGTAGGTATAACGTACAGGAATGCCAAGTGATGAGAGATGAGCCAGCATGATGTAATCTTGTTGAGTTTCAAGGAGTGAAGCCTCCAGGGTGTTGGTAAACACGCAGCTAAACAGATCCTCACAACACACTGCTGTGTTTTATGGTTTTGTCACAATCAAAGGAAACGTATTTACTTTGGAACAAATAATTGTGGGAAATTTCTGTAGTGTCCCTGTGGCTTGTTTTTCGTGGTAACTAGAATTCCCTTTGGTGTGTAAATAGCGTGGTATAGCTCAGAGTGTTGGACAAAGGATGAGATATATTCCAGCCTTAATTATGGTGCAGAGGAGGCTTACCTTCGGCTTCTTACTCACTTGCCATGAAATAGCCCTGGAAAGGTACATTGTTGTTCCACAGTTAACAGAATTAAGGTTCTTAACTGAATATACTCTTGATGAACTGTAAGAGAAAGGCAAATTTTTCAACTCTGAATTCTTAGATCTTTGAAACTAGCAGGCAGCCCTGGCTCGTTGTGATTCTGCAGGAGAGAGCACGACCTCCACACAACTTGGCTCTCTGGCTCTAGCATTTTTTAGGAACTTGCAAGCAGCACTCACCTCCTTCCTGCTTGACGATGTGGCGGTGAATAGTCATTGCAATGAGCTCCTTCCACTTCAGAACATACCCAGAAAGCAGCACTCTAAGAAATGAAATCTATGGACCAAGAATTCTTAACACACTCCAAGTCATACTCCCCTCCCACTTTTCTTCTAACATAATTAAACCTTAACACTTGTTCTTTTAAAGATTGGCACCTGAGCTAACAACTGTTGCCAATCTTCTTTCTTTTCCTTCTGCTTTTTCTCCCCAAATCCCCCCAGTACATAGTTGTATATCTTAGTTGTGGGTCCCTCTAGTTGTGGCATGTGGGACGCCGCCTCAGTGTGGCCTGAGGAGCCGTGCCATGTCCGCGCCCAGGATCCGAACTGCTGAAGTGGAGCACACACACTTACCCAGTCGGCCACAGGGCCGGCCCCAAAACCTTAACATTTTTTTATCTGTTTAAAATGACAGAAAGACTCTCACTCTGTAGATACTCTCAGATATCATCCTGTACAGCATGAGATATAAAGCAAAAGACAGAAATAGAAATGTCCTTAGTTGTCTGAAATCTGGGAGACCAGAGAGGCCACACCTTCAGTTTTCTGAAGGCTCAGTTGATGCTTATACTATGATTGAATGTCATTATAATAATTATAAAGCATTTATATTGTGGAAGTGGCAAGCACAGGGTTAACTGATGACACTAATACAGATATGTCAAGGCAGAAGTAATGATACACTTTGCAAGGCAAGAATGCCTTAGAATAGATTGCTGGTAGAACCCTGTGAAAGTGAGTCACGGCAAAGGCGTGGACAGAACCAGCACCATGTAAACACCTAAAACTCACAGGAACATAATATTAAGTTTGAATTGGTTTCTGCTGTGGTTAGAAAGGAGCGTATCATGGTCCTTGATTGCAAGGACTGGAGATGATAGACATATTATATCTGCATTCCAGAAATGTTTTCCCCAAATTTTTATTCCTTATCTTTCCTGCCTTCAGAATAACAAAAGAATTAGTTAAATTGATTCATTGCTATTCCTGGGAACTACTTTCATAAATAAAGAGTACCGTATGAACCATAAGACCTTACATGATTCATTTCATGCAAAATGGAAAAGTTGAACATTATAAATCGAGATGGTTATAAGAAACACCATATATTGACATTATGCTCTAAAAGCTAAAGTATTTTAAGGAAGAGGAAAAAGAGGCCACATGGTTTGTAATTTACATCCTGTAGTTTCTTCCTCTTTCAGAAAAACAATTAAGAACATTTTTTTTCTTTTTGAATCAACAACACACAACCGTGAGAATTGGGTGGTGTTTAGTTCTTGTGAGAGTTCCACTGAAAAGGCCTATTCTATTTTAACCTTGGTTTCAAGTAATTTCTCTGGTATCCTGTATTTTCCTTGGTGATCTGTGCTAAAGCACTGTTCTTAGAGCCACATGGCTGACAGCCAGTTTGCGCAGGCATAAGATGCTAGTGGGTGGTCAGGAAGTGGAAATCAGTGAGTATAGGTTTCTTTTAAGAAGTTGGCAGTGAAGAGAAGAAAAGAGAATGGATGGTGGCTCGAGGGCTAGTCCATCAGGGGCATGTTCTCCTGGGATAGGAAGAGAGGTTTCAGTCTGCTTATAGGCTGAGGGGATAGTCCAGTGGAGAGGGAGAAAGAGAAGAAGCGAGTGAGCTGACAATTGATGTGGATGCTTGAGGAAGACAGATGGGTAAGATCAAGGTCACAGTATAGTGGTCAACCTTGGAGACCAGGAAACCATTCTCTGTGCTGGGAAGGAAAGAAGACAAAATGTGTGAACATTTAAATATTTTTTGAGGAAGAATGGGGGAAGCTGAAAGAGCTAGCTTATGGCACCAGCTGATGCAAAGTATTTAGGAGGATGGATATGAAGGAAGGGGATGGTATGGAATTGGCTTTATAGGGAATGTGATTGGGTTTTACTGAATAAAAGAACTATTGAGTAGGAAGGGGCCAGTTGAAAATTGGAGATTGGAGATAGAAGTTTTAGTGGAACTATTCAGTTTTTAAGTTATTTTTATTTTTAATGTCTCCAGTAATGGTTAGTACCTTGGGAGCAGAAGATGTGTATCTGGATGGTTTGAAGACTCAGGTTAGAGATTCTTAAATAAGTTAAGACTGGAGAACACGGGCTAGTAGAATGAATGGCACTAGACAGAGATTGCAAAAAGGTCTAAAAGGGACCAAAGAGTAGAGAGAATAGGGAATGTTTTGGGAATTGCAGGAAAATGAGGCAGAGAGCAGGTTTAGCAAGGATTGGAGATTGTTATCAAAGACGGGAATTTAAGAGTTCAAGATCTTGAAGGTGAGCAATTCTAAATTACGCATGGCCAGATCTAAAGTGGGGGTCTGTTTCTGGGCAGGGCAAGCAGAAAAGTGGAGGTGATCAGGGGCTTGGAAAGGATGACATAATGGACATTGAGGTGCCTACAGGGTTTGAGCTTCCACTGCACCAGTGTTTATCTCCTTGGTAGCACTCATTACTCTGTTCTCTTATTATTAAGTGTCTTCCTTCCCACTAGACTGCTAATTCATAGAACTTGAATAAAGTTGTATTTGCCTTTGTATTCCCAGTGCCTGGTGGAGGGTTTCATGCACCTATTAACGCAGCCCAATTGGTAAACACATGAGTAAGAGCAAAATTTGAACCAGGTATAATTTACGAAAAAGCTCAGAAACATGACAGCAACAAAAATGGAGAAAGATGGTAGAGATGGACGTCTTTGGTTTGGAGAGTAAGTAGATGTTGGGAGATGACTGAAGAGCTGGGTTTTGATTGGAGTATGCTCTTCTCAAAGGTGATGGGTGGTGGGATGGGTTGTCACCATTAGAAAGGCTTGTAAGGGAAATGGTGTCTTCAGGGACAAGCCCGCACTGAGAAGGAAGGACAAAGAGGGTGTGTGTTTACAGTGGGGCAGAGGTTCCCAGGGCACAATGGGAGAGCTGGAGGGTGTGCGGGAGTTCATGTTGTGGGGAGGGACGAGGCTGGGCCAAACTGGAATGAGAGTATGGGAAGTGGTGACAGAGTGGAAACTTCCATCTAGGGCAATCTTCCGGTAATAGAGAGGAGGAAGGAGGTTGGGCGTCAGGCTGAAGGTGCAGTGGTGGTCCTGACAGAATTTGTTGAAATAATAATAGCCAACATTTATGGAGGACTGTTACGTGCTAGGCACTTTCATTGAGTCCCACAGCAGTAATATGAGTGAGATAATATCATTGCTATTTTCTAGAAGATGAAGTCACCTCCCCCAGCTCACACCGTTGGCCAGTAACAGACCCAGGGTTCAAACATTAGAGCTTGTCCTCCCCATGGTTACACATCCAGCCTCAGAATAAACCCCAAGTTCCAGCAAGTAGTGTGGCTTTGTCACAGGCCCTTCCACATGTCATCCAGGGGTGAAAGTTCTAAGAATGCGGGAGATTTCTGGCCTGTGTTCTTCGAGGCAGTAATCCAGAGACGGACACTCATTGCTGTTTGGCCTGGGGTGGGTGATTGTCAAGGCTCCACGGTGAGTCACAGCCTCGAAAAGCACCTCAAAGACGGAGACACTGCAGCCCGGATAGATGATTGATTTTGGTTTTTTCTTTCTTAAGAAAGGCCTAGATGGAAAATATTTAGCTTTGTTGAAAGGAAATGATGCCTTGTTTAATAACAGATGGAAAAAGAAAAGGGGATTGTTGAACCTCCATGAGGAGATCGTCGTGTGGGGTGTGCGTGCATGCGTGTCTGTGCATTTTGAAGAACGGGAGAATTGACAGTTGTAAGTGGAGACACATTGTTTTGATAGCATGTGATGCAGGACCACGTGTTTTCCTTCTGCAACAAGACAGTAGGAAGCACAGACTATAGATTCTTCAGTCGTAAATTGTGCCCCCATATATGTTTGATGCTGGTGAGAGGGCCGAGCAAAGACAGAAGGGCCTTGGAGCCACTATCTGGTGTGTGCAGGAGAGAGACAGACTTGTCCAGTGTCTGGGGAGACTGAGTCAGGGATGAGCGGGGAGGAACAGGACTCCAGCGGAGCTTGGAGAGCTTCATCCTGGAGCTCGGAAGATGCCATCTAGGGGCACAGAAGAATTTGGAACTAGGAGCGCGCTGTCAGGAAACAGAATGGATGAAGGTGGGCTCTGACATGTTTTTTTACGCACCCCGGGTTGTTTCAGTGGTCCTCACTCCTGGGCACGTGCAAAGCACTGATCCCCAAGGTGGGGTGGGGATGGGGATTTGGTTTGAACAATGATTCCTAACACACTGTGTGAGACATTTTTAGTGTGTGTTTTGAGGACATGCTGAGGAGTTCGTAATACCTGTCATCTTGGCTTTCTCTGAGCCTCCATATATTTGAGTGCTGATTGAGGAGTTGGTTTCAGTCTGATCTGCTGCAATTCAAAAATCTTGCTCCTCTTGAGATTATTTAGTTCACAGTTCCTTGATACAATGCTAGGTAGCCCATATGAAAGTCTAGATCCACACTCAGCCACTTAGCAGGTGAGTGTGACCTTAGGTGGCCTCGTTGAGTCTCACTGACATCTATAGAATGGGAATAATCAAGGCCACCTTACAATATTGTGAGGATTCAATGCCAGTCCATAGGCAGACACAGCACAGTGTGGGTCACACAGCAGGTGTCTCATAAACATGACTCAGCCCCAAACCCCACTACCGTCCCGTCTCTCCCCACTCAGTGTTGGTGGGATTCTGGTCGTGTCTGTCCGACTCAGCTGCTGCAGACCCTGTCAATTAGACATACTCGGTTTGCCACTTGTCTCTAGACCATTCAGAAAAATGGACTGGTATTTTGATTGCTCAAGGAAATTTGTTTAGATCAAATGAACTAAGAAATGGCTATGTTGAAATCATTTTTACCATTAAAGGAATAACAGAAGTACATGGCAGAGGAAAAAAAATCCACAGTTTTGTATGAGAACCCAAGAAGACACATGGGCAGTGGTGTCAAAATAGTCTTCAAGCCACTGTGAAACTTCTAGATCACAGCACTTTGCAGTAACCACTTGGAAAACTCTTTGTCAATACAGCTAAAGCTAAACATACGAATACCCTGTGACCCAATACTTTCACTCCTGGGTCTGTACCCAATATAAATAAGTCCCTGCGTCGGAAGACACGCCTGGGGACGTCCTGGCAGCTTTATTCATAATAGCCCTCGATTGAAGACAATCCATCTGTCCATCAATAGTAGAATGGGTAAGTAGTTTGTGGTATTTTCATATAGTAGAATACTGCACAGCAGTAAAAAGGAACAACCTAGTAATGCACACAGTATCATGTGTCTTGTAGATATAATGTTGAGTAAAAGAAGTCAGGTATCAAATAGTACATGTTGAATGTGGTGAATTGAAAATGGCTATATTGTTTTGGCGACTGCTTTCCGCAGGAGACGGAATCTGTATACTCTTCCCTTGAGTATCATCTGCTGTTGTGACTTGCTGTGACCAACAGAATGTGGAGGCAGTGACGTGGCATGACTTCTCAGCCTGAGCCTCAGAGGCTCACAGCTCTCAGCCTCTGGGCTCACGGATGCCCTGTGATGAAGCTGAGGCTGCCCCGAGGGACACGTACAGCCCAGTTGCCAGCCAGCAAAACCCACCAGATGTTTCTTTGGCCCTGTCAGATCATAACTGAGTTGCCAGATGACTGCAGCCACATGAGTGACCTAGCGTGAGACAAACAGAACTGCCCAGCTAAGCCCAGGCCACATTGCTGGCCCAGAGAACTGTGAGCAAATGACATGGTGTTGTTTCAGTCTGGTCTGCTGCAATTCATAAATCTTGCTCCTCTTGAAGATGTTTAGTTCACAGCTATTTCATACAATGCTAGGTAGTCCATATGAAAATCTAGAAAAGCGAATAAGTTTTTGGGTGGTTTGTCACACAGCAAAGATAACTGATAACAGTGTAGATTTTATTTATATGAAGTTCAAAAGCAGGCTAATCTATAGCGACAGAGGTCAGAATAGCATTGTCAGTGGTGGGGTGCTGACTGACAGAGGGACATAGGGAAGACTTCTGGAAATGTTTTATTTATTGAGCTCGTTGATGGCCACGCAAATCCATTCACCTGCTAACAATTCATCAAGTTGTATACTTGAGCAGTTGAGATTGGTGTACTTCACTGTATGTAAGTTATACCTTAATTAAAACACACACACACACATGCACACCCAGTGCATATGGTCCAGAATCCTGAGAGATATGGGCGCTGCACTCTGTGGATGAGTTAGCAGGCAGGCATGCAGGGTCTGGCAGAGTCAGCAAATGCCAGAGCCCCACAGTCAGACTGTTGGAGATGGAGCCCATTCATTTAAAATGTGCTTATTACCCACCGATTTTGGACTAAGCACTCTGCTGGGAATAAATACTTGAATAAAACACAATCTGACCTTGCAAATTATACGTGCTAAGCTAGGCCAATGTAGAGACAAAGGCCAGAACTAAATGATATTATTTTACCATGACAAATGGGTAACTGAGGACATAAAATGTAATTAAAAGCTGGGCTCTAAATCACATCACGGTCTTTGAGATAAAGTGAGTAAGTACTGCTTGCTGAGTTTCAGATCCATAGAGAGACCTACAGAATTGTGTGTCTGTCATTTTGTGTCACACGGTATGTGTTTACGAGACTTGAGGCTACCGCTGAGTTTGGGAACTACTGACGTAGAAGGTCTGCCCCTCCCTCGGTTAGATCAGATTTTAATGCTTTTGTCAAGTGAGCTTGGCATTGCAATATACCAAAGCAGAGAGTGGTTGAACAATTTCATTCATCCTTTATTCACTATCAGACACTGTGTTGAGTTTCTAGAAAACGTGTCGTTGCATTCAGCTTCTACCAAAGGTGGAGCTGTTCAGTGAACCGCATGCGGGCTGAGAAGGAAGTTGGCAGGGAGGAGAGCAGAACTGTGAGGTGGGGAGACGGGCTTCTAACGACTTGTTTGAGCCTCTGAAGCTCTCTGTACCTGAAGCATAAGCATTTTTCCTTTATTATTTACTTATTGTTATGCAGTTTGAGTCTGACGTTTTGTCACGTGGAGGAGTCCTACCCAATAGAGTCAGTGGGGCCCCTCCCCCCTCCTCCTGCCCCTCCTTGGCTGCTGGCTAAACGCTGACTACCTCTTCCCTTTTAGTTTTACTCTTTTAAATATTTTTCTATTTTAAAAAATATTTTAAATAACTTTATTTACAAAGTACTAACGTTCCCAGGCACCACTGCCTAGGGTTATCTTCTTTCCTCCAGGCAACTTTCTATAGAGTGCAGATGTGGTAGATGAAAGTAGTGGCCAAAAGACTGGACAATGATAACAAGGGCAGGATCTAGAGTTTTTCGTATTTGAAAATATGAATTGCAGTTGCCATCTTGTCAATCACCCAAATGCTTGGTGCCAGCGGTGCCATAGTTGTGCTTATGTGTGGATGTAACCTTATTACACACATGTATTAAAGATGAAGCTTAGGGTAAGGGGGACAATCAGTGAGCCACTTTAATACATTTTCTTTATTAATCTTTTAACCATTTAGTTAATTAACCTATTAGCTTCCCATTGTGAATTGTAACCATCTATATTTTCTTAGATAATTAGAATCATTACTATTTATCAAGAAGAAGGCTTTTGTTTATTGTATTGCTTGTATAACTAATTTCTTACTTTATAATAGACTCATATATGTGGGTTGCATCTATTTCAATTCAAGTACAATTTATGTTAGTCACTGGGAGTGACAAGGGAGGAATAAGACATGGCCCTTATCCTTCGGGAATTTACAATTCAGTCAGAAAGACAGACATAAACTGTTTGTGAAAAGCAGTCTGGATGTGGTGTCTGTGTCATCTAGTAGTAATATATATAGTCTGTTTTCTGAATAGATATGTAAATAAAAGTAGAGAGTTAGACACTAGACAGGCAAGGAGAAGCTGTGGTTCCATCACATGCTATATTACAATCTCTTTTCTTGCCTGTCTTCCAAACTAGAAGGTGAGCCCCATCAGCAGGGCTAATGTCTTATTCGGCTTGTCTTCCAGACCTTTGCACAATGCCTGGCTTAGGAAGTTGCATTAATATTGTAGCTACGTCCTTGGCTCATTTAACTTTAGAAATACATACCATATCCATCTCTCTTGGCCGCTGGCTGCCTTTCCGTAGTTCAGGGGAAACAAGTGGATTCCTATATCCTGTCTTTTGCTTTTACCATATACTGGGCATCAGGCCAGCAATGGCCAGGTGGACAGGCAGACAGAACCCTAGAAAGTTTATATCAAAGGTCAAGGAAAGGTGGCTGGCCTTGGGTTCAGGCCTGAGAAACAAGCTGGGTCCCAAATTGAGAAGGAGTTCAGGGTCTGTGCAGGCAGCCAGGGCGGCTCTGGAACAGTCAGAGGAAGGGGGAGCACAGGGGAGCGGGCAACTGAGTCCCATGCAAGGCTCCAGTGCAGTCGAGGGCTTCCTCCTCTGAGAGTACCACCCAGTCTTAGGACCCGGGAAACAGAAAGGGCTCTTGAGTGAAGCTGCTGGCTGGGCAGTGAAGCTCCAAGGTGGTTCCTTAACCGGCTTCACTCCATAGTTTTTCATACTGACAGCAGGATCTCATTCATGTGAACAAAGGATTATTCTTCACATTTCTGTAAACAGGATTCTAATTAATGAATTCACAAGTAGCTATTTCCTGTTTATGCGCATTAAACAAAGTTTACTCATAAATTTTATTTTAAGCCTAAATCCAGTCACACAGCTGCATACAAAACATACATGCATGTGTGTTTACAGGAACATCCCCCTACGTGCACACATGCGCAGAGCTAGAGAGAAAGTATCTCCATATCATCGGGCCAGAACCTGAAAACGTGGAGCAACACACTCTAATACTTTGAGTCTTAATTTACAGAAATGAAAGTAGGGTTCCTCTCAGGAAGACTGATTCCACTTGGTCCCTATATGGGTTGTGTGGCTCTGGGTTGGACTAAGAAATTTGTAGAAATTGTTCAGTATTAATCCTTGGAATTTGTAGTTCAGATCTCTGAGCCTGACATTAAGTCCCCTGAATCAGAGTGTCACATTGTGCTGTGATGGAGTGACAGGGACTGGGTTTACCCTTCTGCCTTAAACAACTAAAACAAAAGGACAAAAATATGTGAAACAGTAGTGTTTAGTTCTTTTAAAATAGACAGAATAGGACAGTGATCTCTGAGCGAAGGGGACAAAGCAGTGAGCCCTACTCGTGGCCCAGCTCACTACCCGTGGAACGTTTCCAGGCTGCAGCACAGTCCTCCCTGAGTTGATGAGAAAGACGAGGCCAAGGTGGCTAGAATTCACAGGGCAGAGTACTAGAGAGGAGAGAGCTGCAGAGGCAGGGAAGATGCTCTGGAGATACACCAAGGGCGCCCTCAAGTCTTTAGCTGAGCACTGATCAGGGATGTATGTGAAGAGAACTCTGAGGCCAGGGAAAGAATCAGTGGGAAGAAGTAAGTAGAAGAATCCTTGCAGCCCATACAGAGCGAAGAACAGTTCATCTTCCCACTGTTCAAAGTGGAAAGACTTCTTGACACATAGGACACTCAGCAGAGTCCTCAGAAAGCTATTTCCTTACCTGTGAGGTCAAGCTCCACACTAAATGTGGCTGTGGACCTGTCAGCAAACATTAAAAGCAAACCTTGAAAGGATCAACCTGTTTCTAAGGAATTTAATTTTCCCAGAACAGTGGTCAAGAATGTATAAAGGAACACAACAATAAAAATCCATCACTCCACAACCAAAAACTCACAATGTCTGGCATCTACTAAAAAATGAGTAGGCATGCAAAGAAATGGGAAAACACACAATATAAGGAGGAGAAAAATCAATCAATAGAAACAGACCCAGAAATGACATGGATCATAAGACTAATAGATAAGGCATTAAAAGAGCTATTATAAATATGCTTCATGTGTTCAAGAAAATAGAGGAAAGCATGAGCACGATAAGGAGAGACATGGAAGAGATAAAAAAGACCCAAATCAAACTTCTAAAGATGGGAAATACACCAGATGGGACTGATAGTAGATTAAACACTACAGAAGAAAAGATTAGTGAGTTTGAAGGCATAGCAATTGAAACTATCCAAAATGAAACACAGAAAGAAAAAAGACAGCAAAAAACAAAGCAGAAAAAAAGAGAGAGGAAAAGACCAAAACAGAGCATCATTGAGCCTTGGGACAACATTAAATGGTCCTATACCTATTAAAGATATTGAATTAGTAGTTAAAAATCTTCCCACAAAGATAACCCCAGGCCCAGATGACTTTGCTTGTGAATTACACCAAACATTTAGGGAAAATGTAATACCAATTCTACACAAACAATTTGGCAATTTATTAAAAAGTTAAACATCATATGACCCAGTCATATTCCTCTCAGAGAAGGGAAAGCATATTTCTATGCAAATACTCATATACAAATGTTCATAGCAACTTTGCTTATAAAACTGGAAACAACCTGTGGGCTCATCAATAGGTGAACAGTTAAACACATTGTGGTATATGCAGGTAATTGAATACTGCTATAAAAGGAACAAAGTATTAGTACACATAACCACATGAGTGAACCTCAAAATCACTATGTTGAAAGAAGCTAGACAAAAAGGAATACGTACTGCATGATGCCATTTACACAAAATTCTGGAAAATGCAACCAAATCTACAATGACAGGAAGCAGCTCAGTGGTTGTCTGGGAATAGAGTGGAGGAAAGAATGGATTACAAAGGGCCACAAGGAAACTTTTGGGGGTGATGGAAATGTCTGTTATCTTTATTGTAGTGATGGTTTTATAGGTATATACGTATGTCAAAGCTCGCCAAATTGTATACTTTAAATATGGCAGTTTATTATATGTCAGTTATCCTTCAGTGAAGTTGTAAAGAGAGAGGAAGGGAGGAAGGAAGAAAGGAAGAAAAGGAGGAAGGAAGGAGGGAAAGAAGGAAGGAAGGAAAGAAGGGAGGGAGGGAGAGAGGGAGGGAAAAGAAGGGGCACTTGGCAACTCCATCTTTGCTGTGCTCTCTTTTGACACTGGCCTGCTCAACTGCTGGGCTTCCCCATTTACCAGGGGCAGGTTTGGATCCGGGCCGAGTTCTGTGGAGTGCTCTGCTTGGTTTGTTGTGGCTCCTGAGACACTGGCAACCAGGAGCAGAGCTGTATTGGCTGTCAGAGCCAGGAAGAGGCTGTCTCTGCCCTGGGTTCGTACCTTGGGCTTCTTCTAAGGAAGCTGTGTAAGACTATGGCAGCCAAAAACTTGAGTCCGGGTCCTCAAGACTGGAGGTTTCCTTGGGAAGTGATGGCATGGGCAGCAGTCCTTGAATTTTGAAAATTCTCTTCTTTGGAGCAAAAGTTTTCCCTCAGTTAAAAATCAACTGCATAGAGAAAGGGAGAAACATTTTGCTATGCAACTTTCTAAAGTATTTGAAAGAAAATGTAAAATTTTTGACATGTTTAAACTTAGATGAACATTTAGTGACCTCAAGTTATCCTTAAAGGATGTCAGCCTTAATCATAAGTGATCACAAAGAGCTAGACAGGAGGTGACTGGCTGGTGAAAGTTAATTCCATTTAACCCTTCCATTTAACCAATTCTTACACTTCAGAGTGAAATGGATTTTGTAGTAGAAGAACTAAGCAAAGAAATCTAAACAGTCAGACCTAGAGACGTTGAAGACTGATATTTCTGGAAATGTAGAGTCACTAGGACAAAAGTCAAGAGCATGAAGTCAGCAGCGGCTTCTCCCATTAGGGGACCGGCTGAGACTCGTCCGGTATGGTTCCCCAAAGGGTCAGCTCTCATCAGAGAGAGGACCTTTCCCTCCCTCCTCTCAGATTCTCACCTGTGTCTAGGTTTTGCTCTTCCACCTCCAGCTCCAGTTACGTTTCTGTGGTGCTGGTGGATCCAAGGGGACGTTCATGACATCAGGACCTTGTCCTGCTTCCCCAGGAAGCTTGTGTGGACCACCACAACGATCTTTCCTGCCAAGCAGTTTTTCTGGCCTGTAACATCCTCTGTCAAAACAAATACCCCTCCACCAAAGAATTCTCTTCATTTTCCTCTCCATAGGTTGGATTTCCTCCCATTGCTGAGCTTCCAGAACACAGCAAGAAACTGAAGACTCTTTAGCCCGTCTTCGAAAATAAGTTTGAATTGTCTATCATTATCTAAGTGATGACATATTTTTTCAAATGGAAAATTTGCAGAATTATGATTCCTAGGTTAGTACTTTGTAAACAAAGTTTAAAATATTTTTTAAAATAGAAAAATATTTAAAAGAGCGAAACTAAAAAAAAACCCACCCAAGTCCCTTATGTTACTTTTTCCCTTTGTTTTGGGTAAAAGGAGTAATTTGGGGAGAGAAAAACCAGGGAATTAACATTTGAGAGAGTGTTGGGATTTAAGAAATGTAAATAATTATTCTTATTTAAACCACCTTTCTATAATAGCTGGTTTACAGCTAGGATGTTAACTAGCCCTGGTCCTGGGGATGAAAAAACTCTAAAATATTTGTGTATATAAAATGGGATTTTTTAAAAATTGCAAGCTTTTAGTTAGAGTCAAATGAGGAAACTTGAGCTTTTTTTCTCCCCAGTGAGTTCAATAAATATTTACTAGTATTTATACATACAAGGTTCTTTGAACAGAGTGAGAGAAGTAAGACCCCATCGTTCGAAACCTGAGCTTTTAATGGGTGGATGCTCTTCTTCATCTGTCTTCCTTCTGCAGCGTGTTGTGTGGAGACCACCCCGTTCTTCTTGAAACGCTCTATCCCTTCACTTCTGAAAGGAGAACCACTTCTGGCCCCTCGTTGCCCACACAGCCCCATGTACCCCTCTACTGTCATTCCTTGGGGGATCTCATGATTTCTAAATCTCTCTCCCTAGCTCTGACCTTCACCTGACTGGACATCTTCATTTCCACTGCCTTTCCATAGCTCTTAGACTACGTCACCAGCACCTCAAACCCCAAAAGTACAAAATGGGCCTTCTTTTCCAACAGTGTTCCTATACTAGAATTTCCTACTTGGTCAGTATTGTTATCAACTTCCCAGCCATTCTATTAAGAAGTGCTCGTGCCCCTTATTTCCCATATCCAATTATTTAGCACATAATATTTTTAGCCTATTCTGTGCAGAAGTCTCTAAAATATCTTCCTTCGTTTTCACACCCACTGGCACTTGCATAACTCGGGTTCTGACGTTCCCTCCCGTGGATCAGTTACAGTAGCTCCCTACTTTTTCCACCTGCCAACATACTTTCTCCTATCCAAGATATCCTTCACGCTGATGCTTGAGATTTCTTCCTAAATTCGAGCTTGGTTTTTATAGCTTATTCATTTAAAAACCGCAGTGACTCTTTACTGCCTGTGGAATAAAGCCCAGCTTCTTTGCTAGGTATTCAAAGCCCTACCCAATCCGACAGACCCTTCATTCACAGTTTCCTCCCCGACTCCAGCCTCTCATGATTCCCTTATGCATTTTCACTATTCATTGCTTTTCCACATATTTTTCCATTTTCTTGTGAATCCTCTTCCATAGCACCTGTTAAAACCCAAGCCATTTTTGAAATTGTGCAGAAATGCCCCTTTTTGATGAAGGTAAACTAGATTTAATCACTTCTTGCTGGCCCCTGAGATAGCCCTTTGCTGGCCCGACTGTTCTGGCACTCGTGCTGTGCTCGGTGTGGGGTCTGTTCGGTTCCACAGCTGGCCTCCGTATTCGGAAGGTAGAGGCTGTCTTACACAGCTTTCTAACTCTGAGAGTGCCTTGCACACGGTCTTGCATGGAGATGCGGGGTTCATTAGGCTGCCCAGAGTTAAGCACAGTTCTCGAAGCAGAGGAGTGCCCGTGCTGTTTATCTTCTCGTTGCAGGGGACTTAGACCCTAGCGGAAGTCAGTCTCAAGCACCTAGACAGGGGAACTGTGGATAAACCTCTGAATACTAACCGCTTCTAGATGGAGGGACTGAAGCTAGCTCACCGGGTCACACAGGTGGCAGGTACCAGAATGGGCCCCACACCCACATCAGGGCTCCTCTTCCCAGGCCCTTCCACTCCCCTTTGATTCCACGGCACAGTATTTGGGAGGATGAGAATTGCTTCAGAACGCTGTATTTCTCAATCCCTGTCCCTTGGCAGTGATGGGTGTTATGTAACCAGGACACAAAGCTCTGTATAGAGAAAGGACTTGTTGCATCATAGTCCTCCAAGATTTGAGGTATTTTCTGAAAGCAAGGTACCCGTCTTAGCTTCAAGGTACACAGAAAAACCTTTTTCTCGTAGGTTCTGTTAAAACTTAGCTCTTGGCTTTCTGAATTACTGAAGTCTTTAATTAAAATTTTTGGTAGGGTTAACAGGATGTCAAATTATGCATATTGTCAGCTGAAGAAACCTAAGTACTTTCATTGGGATTTAAAATATAACCAAGGAGAATGTGCTTTGAAAACAAGCATAGAAGAAAGTTGCAGAATAGACTCATCTGGCTGTTAACGACAGAAACCCAACTCAATTACAGGGTTATGAAATCGAAAAGTACAAGACTAGAGCAGCCTGTAATGTGCAGGTAATGGCGTCCATCAGGAGCCTGTGTCTCTCAGCTCCACATTGTCCTTCACTGGCCTCATTCCTGGTCTGGCTCTCTGTGTAAGCTTAATGTGGCTGCCATCAACACAGGCTTACACCCAGATTAGCACACTAGCAGAGAGAGAGCGTCTCTCTCCTTATGGTTCCAGCACAAGTCTTAGGAGTGTATTTTATTGGTCTGGAGTCGGTCACATGCCCATCCCCACATCAGTTGCTGGGGACAGCAGGATGGAATGCTCTGACTACCAGATTTGGACCACATGCCCATCTGTGGGCTGGGGTTGGGGTCAACTTCAATGTATCTTGATAGACTGTGAGAAGGGAAGAGATGGTTTCCCAGGAGAAAAATAGGGTGCTTTCAATGGCAGAAGGGAAATGGATCTTGGACAGAAAAAAACAACAGAGGACGGCTAAAACTTCTTAATTATTGACTCCCATGTCGAAAACATGGTAATTTGGTGAAGGCCTAAATTTTAATAGTATTAATAGAGAAAATGTTTATTCAAAAAATTAGCATCATGAGTAAAATTACAAACATATTTTTTAGTCTATATAACAGAAGAAACTTTTCTATTAATGCTAATAAATTGTCTTCAGTCATTAAGACATTAATTAATTCATTCATTCTAGAAACTCCGTTTGAGTGTTTGACCAGGCATTGTGCTAAGTGCTACAGGTACCATTGCCTTAAGATGAGGTTCCAGCTCCCTACTTGACACAAGTCTCCCACACATGAAAGCTGTTGAAGTAAGAGTGTGACTTGACACTGTGGATAGAAATTATACCGCAGAGCAAGGCAACTTAATTTCTTTAAAAAGTGTTTTGTGAAAAGTATTTTCTAACTTAGCATTTTTAATTGGTTCATCCTGGCTTTGCTTTTAGTTAAGCCTAATGAGTAATTGGACCAAATGGTGCATTGCTCTAGCTTCTTATGTCTGAGGCATTCAGAATGACCCTATAAAAAGGCAAAAATCCTTCTATCACTTATGCTTCTTTCATCATGATTAAACTCAGGTAGACATGTGACCATACCTTCTACTGTAACTGATCTTTTTGATGATCAATCTCTAGTCTCTGGTGAATCCTTTTATTTTTCAACCAGTTATGCTGAGACAAAGGCAGTCTTTCTTGTTTCAATTATGTTGAATATTCACATTATTTATTAAAGGAGGATTATGTAACATTTAAATGAAGGCTCCCATCCATAAAATACCTGTCACAGATGAAAAACACGTACGTGGATCAGCATAATGCATTCATTTAGAGGCTATGCATCGCCATCCCTCAAGGAATGTTATAAATCCACATGGTGTCCCTGGGCGTCGGGGTTGGCCGCAGCATCTGCAGCTGTACAGGCCAGTGTGGTCCAGGAGCTCCCCGCTGGCTGCACATCTGAACAGCTTCAAGAGTACAAGTTTCCCCATCAAAGGTTTGGAATAAATTACACTAAAAAATTGGCTCCAGAAAGAGTTATTTTGGATGGGACAAGGTGAAGCTCTCATGAGGTCTGTTAAATGAATCCCTTCTGTGCAGTGGGTGCCTGTGGGCGAGATGGTGGGGTGGTTAAAGGCTGCGGGGGAAGTGGGAGAAGCCAACCCCACACACTTGGATGGAGACGCCAGATCTACTGACTGGACAAGGGTCCTGAAAATTCAGTTTCTTAATAAATTGCTTTATAACTTAATACGAACACATATCTTATGAAACAGTAATCTTTTTCCTGATAATTCATTTTCAGAAGAATGTCTTTTCCCCTAGTGGAGTGCTGGAGCCAGCTCGTACCAGCTTGTGAGAGCTGATTGTTAAGTTTTTAGGAATTTTGTGAGCTAGTTGTTGAACACAGCTGCTATTAAAAATTAAATTATGAAAGCTTACAATTATATATGTTATATTAAAAACAAAGGTAGCAAATACTCCAAATTCACCACTTTCTAATTATTTTGCTGCATTTTAATATGATCTTGCTCTTAAGGTTATTTGCATCTATCACACCTGTACCGTGGACCTGTGATATAACGGTGTACTACTGTGTGTCTCTTCGCAACCCCAGTTCAGTGACATTACATTGGTAGTTGAAATTAGAGTATTTACATCATGGAAATTAGCTGCAAATCAGGGCCTGATTTCTTATTTTTTTGACTATCTAGACTTAAGAAAGTGATGGAGAAAATGTTAATAACGCATAATACGTTTAAACGTGTGTTGTGCCTATAGTCGTATTGTAAGTAGCTCAGAAAGTTGAGGAAATATTCTTCCAGTATTCAAAAATTATTATCTGATTCAGCAAAAGTTGCTTACGTCATTAGTGAACAAGTGTTCTGACATATATCTTTGTTGTTTATTACTCAACATAAATGAAAATATTAACCAACATTCATGGGGGAATTATACTTGTTTGATAATTGCAACCACAGGTTGGCTAAGGACACAGCGTTGGGTAAAAATCAAGGCAAGCATTCTGTGAGAAGTCAATTGACTATAGAATTTGTGATACAGAGGTTTGTATATTTTATCATAATTACAAATCGTAGCTACACATTCCTTCTCTCAGTAAAATTTATGCATGCATTTGTGCATACGTTTTTTTCCTGGAGAGCCGATTGTGGATTTACTAGCACACCGCTGCCCATAACTAAAGTTGAGTTGCCTATTTCTGCTTGGGCTTTGGCCCTGTTTTCCCAGAGGCAGAGTCTCTTCTGCGTTAGATGCTATGGCACAGGTGAGGGAGACGGGTGCTTGGCCTGCTTGAGATGGCTCTCAGGACCTCCACAATCCAGCCACAGCTTTGCCAGAGAGAAGAAGAAACAGGAGGCCTTTCTAGTCATCCCTCTCCAGGCCCTAACTGTGGACCTGATTCATCAAGAAACTACGTGTGAAAGGCAAACAATCCCGTTATTTGCTTAGACTGCCTTCCTTTTCTCTAGCACTCTGACCCCGTGGAGCCATGTTCCATCTCCCAGCGCCCGCCCCAAGCACTCTTTAGTCTGGCAACCTATTATACGTCCTTCTCTTTTAGGCACCCCTGCTCTCAGCCTAATGGTCTGGTATCTGCTAACCACAAGCTCTGGCCTACAGCACGTGAGGCACACTCTACCCACCACTCCCCACTCCCACCACCCCGGGAGGGCAATCTGGGAGCCCAGTGGTGTGCATTGGTGCTTTCAGAGGCAGGAGCTCCTTGGACTCCATTGATCAGTGGCTTTGCCAGGGACAGTAACCCCAGGGACAATGGCAGGGAAAGGAGGATCATGGCCATGGGCAGGTGGTAGCTGAGATGCTAGTTGTGACCCATTTGAGGTGTCCCTTAGACTAGTCTAAGTATCAGGGTGGAATTGGTGTTTAGAGGAAGACCGGACTTAGTGTTTTTGTAGTCACAGGGCGTTCCAACATTCACAGCCCTTACAAAGTGGTCTCATGGTGATAGCAGAGTCCTCCTCACGACTCCTGCACAGAGGGGGCTATCTGGGCCAGTGGGAAAGATCTGGAGTCAGGGGACCTGGTTCTACTCCCAGTTCTGTTCCTGACGAGCCCTTTGGTCTTGGACAGGTTTTTTTACTTCTCAGGGACTTGCTGCTCTGTAAAATGATCTACGGTTTCCAGTAGGAAAGGTCTCTTCTAGCTGTCTTCCTATGACTCCTGGTCTCTGTTTTACAGTTTGAGTAAATGAAGCACGTGTCTTTGTCAAAAAGTCAAGGGCAGAGTCTAGCATATTGGGCATATCAGTTCTTTGAATCCAGGACTCAGATCCATTATGGCAGTAGGCATAAATCATAAATGATTCCAGGCTACGGCCCCCAGATTTCTTAAGGATCAGAGCCCTGACATTCTTTGGCAGATGAAAAAAGAAATTCAGTTATCTGGAATGCAATGAAAAAAAGCATATTCTCTCTTGTTGAAAATCTTTCTGAAGGGCAGTAGCAGTTTTTCTTGCTTTAGTAAGAGCAGAGAACATAACAGTATTTCTTCCATTATCATGGCTCTGTTCAGCTTCAGGATTAAGATTCTGAATACACGTGATCATTATGCATTCAGTACTGCGTGCTCTGCCTGTAGACGATTTAAGAGATCGGCCTGAGTGTGTACTGTCTTAGGTGGACGCGGGGACATTTTTATCAGTTATATCTGTAGTCTCTGGGAGTCACTTAAAGTTTAAATCTTTCTCATAAAAGTGGGATGACAAGAGAGTTTTAAATATTTTTGTGGGCTGGTGATAGTGTTCCATTTCATTGAGTTCTCGTTAATTAAGGATCTAAGATGTTTAAAGAATTCAGAAACATGGGAAATGTGTACTATGTCCTGAGTATCAAAGACTACAGTTGTTATTTACCAAGACAGTTGCTGATAAACAAATGTTTTCAGCTTCTGAGCGATAGGAAAGGATATGCGCATCAGCCCTCCGCTCCCTGTGCAGCAGTGGTTCCCCACAGACACAGCTCCCTCCTTTGTATGGGGCCTTGGGGTGGTCCTGTTTTTACTCTATTTAATTAAAAGAGACTATTTAAGGGGCCGGCCCGGTGGTGTAGCAGCCCTGGGGTTCACAGGTTTGGATCCTGGGCACGGACCTAGCACCGCTGGGCAGGCCATGCTGTGGCGGCGTCCAACGTAAAGTAGAGGAAGATGGGCAACAGAGTTAGCTCAGGGCCAATCTTCCTCACACACACACACACACAGTGCTTATTTGAGTACCTTCTGTGTGTCCTTGTTGTACAGTCTCAGCTCCCAACAAGCTTACTTTTTAAGCAGGAGGAGAGATTCAAATCTCAAGAAGAAGAGGAGCGCCCGTCCCTCCATGTCAGAGTTTCCGAGGAGGGGCTGTCCTCTCACAGGGCTCACAGGCTCGGTGTCAGAGCTGTGGCGTGTCGTTCGTCTGCTGGCTGCTTTGACTCGAGATTCCCCTGTTCACTATCAAAAGTGCATTGTAGAACCCTCTGCCTATCACAACATTGCTTCGATCATGCAAAGGTTCGTGTCAAAAAGGAAAATAGATCTTAAGCTTGAGCTACTTGTCTGAAGTAATTCAGAGTTAAACAAGTTTAAACCAATCAATCGACCAACCAAAGAACACAAATCCCCCTCGCCCGCCCCCACAGCTGCACGCCCACCCAATGGCGAGACTTTTTCCGCTGTTGATTTCTTGATACAACCACGTCCTGATTATTTCCGTGTGGCTCACTCCTTTCATCAATTATCCAGATAGCTTACCACTTCTCTTGCCTACCTGTGAGCATCTCTGCTAATTAGGAGAGAAATAGGTCTCAAACTAGTTCATCTGGCTACACGTTATCAGTTCTCGAGTTAGTTTTAATGGAGAGAAGGTTGCAACTAATGTGTAAAATGAAGATTTGCATTATTCTTGCCTGTCTGTTATCCATGCCAGCCCTAACCTAGATTTCTATGAGTATTTGAGAAGTTATTTTCATTTCTGTACTTTCGAATTTGAGGACCAGTTCGGTCAAATGGCTGACCCCCACCCCTGCAAGCTGCTGGTGGTGATGATGTGCTCTGCCTCCTGGCCTCGTTCTCGGGAAATAAACCAATCGTAATGCTTTGGAGCCTCTCACCTTCCTTTTATTTCCACGGTGGAAAAGTTTAGGTAGAAATATATCAGTTTATCTATATCATGGGTGTTTTTTTGTGAAAAGGGTAATGGAATACAGAATGCCATACATGGGTTGTTCCCACTATGAATTAGTCTCTTTTATCTGTCTCTGACCAAAACAGATGTTGGCAGCCTTTCTATTCCAGCTCTCTAAGTCAGACTAAGACTATCAGTTCCGCTTAGGAAAGCTGTGGGGAAATGGTTTAACTCTTTCAATAGACCCTTACTAGTTTTCCCCTTGGTTCCTTTTTATTATAAACTACAAACAAAATTAGAATCTATCTCTATGCCACAATAAAAGAAAAATGGCAATATTAAAAATACATCAATACAGCTCTAGAGGGAAGTGAGTTTTTATTCAAAGACTCTCAAGAATTCTGACATTGAAAAGACATCTTTGCTTGAGGAGGCAGCTGAATGTGTTTCCAACTTATAGTCAAAGTTCATTTGCATAGAATACCAAAAGAGCCATTTTTTTTAATTCAGAAAGAAAGAGTATCTATCACAGTGTGGCAGGATGCATCCTGCTAGGATTCTGCTCTTTTCTGTAGAAGCCGACCATTTAGAAAAGCCACTCTATGACTGGTGCCACAATAAAGCTCCTGGACCAGGACTCTGCGACAAAGTGTAAATTAAAGGAATGCGAGAAATGGAGGGACGATGGATGAGGGAAAGAAAGGATCAAAGAATGAGAAAGGAAGGGGAGATTATTGAAAAATGTTTAATAAACATGTAGCATTCCAAGAATTTATCATGGAAACAATCTCTTTCTAGATTTTAGGTAAAAAAATTTTTTTGTAAGTTGCTAAATAAAAACTTTAAACATTTTCCAAACCATGCAAAGGCAAGAAGGAAAAAAAATGATTTCTTAGACTCTAGGTAGTTTCACATAACTTATCTCACTTAATTATCCTGTGAAGCGGATATTTCTCTCATTACCTTTTCATGTAGTACCCAGGCCAGGGCTTCTCTGTGTTAGACTCCCAGGTAATCAGTTTTGTGGAAAAATCCCTCTGCTGGGACTTTTCCTCCTCCCTCTGACTCCTCTAGGAATATTGGAAGTACAGGACAGAAAGGGCCTCTGACTTTCTTGCCTGAACCCTCCGAATAAAGTCAGCCATAAATATAACTGAAGATGCATTTGATCACCACCTATCAGTAAACGGCATCTGGAAGCTCAAATTCTCCATCCTGCTGAACTAAAAGCCAAGATTTATCAACACGCTTACCACATGCCAGGAACTATGTTCAACCCTTTGTGTATATCACCTAATTTAATCCTTCCGGCAGCCTGCAAGGTAGGTGCTGTATTTTTTCTCATTTAAGAGAAATGTTAGTCATTGTTTGGCATCTGCTATCACACAGCCAGTAAATGGCAAAATCTGGTATGCTTTTATGCCAGAGCTTGAATTCCTAACCATCTCATCTCTGAACTCAGCTCTGTTGGATGTTGTCCTTCGTTTCACTCACAGCCACTAAAGAAATGGGCTGGGCCCTCTGTTCCTCTTCTCCAATAAGTGCATCACTCACAGAACCTTGAGATGGGCTCTCCCACAGTAGCACCTGTCACAAGCAGGTGTGTGTGCGTGTGCCACAAGAAACTTCACAGAGCAGGGTGTCCTGAGACGAGCAGCATTTCCTGCTTGTGATAGAGGATGGCCAAACTATGACTTGCTGATCATGAAAGGGCCTGAAACAGGGATGTTAAACCTCAGAGGCCGTCACGGGTGGCAGAAGTTCCTAACTTGATGTGCGTGATTCCGAAGCCCGTGGGCTTCCTCCACACCACATAAAAGCAAAAGCTCAACCAGAAACAGGATAAGGATTTCTAATTCCCCAAGAAATGACTGGAAGCAAGAGGCTGGATATCTTGAGGAGGTGGCTAAGTCTTGCAGAGACAGTAGTGAGCCTTGCAGATCATGTGCTTCTGCGAGTACAGAGGAGGCTGGATGAATCTGCAAGGAGTTTCGGCCACATTAACCTCCGCGTGGCTGGTGCCATGCTGGTGGCTCTTGATAACTCTGCAATGACGAGCAGTTATCACATGTTCATTACACAGATTATGTCATCTTTCGTATTGGCCATTAAAATGGCCAAAAGTAATGAAATTCATTGTGGGATGGCCTCGGGGTATTTTTCATATATAAACCCCATCTTAGCTGGGTGACAAGTGGGTTGGAGGTGTGGGATTGGTATCCGGAGGTCACAGTTGGAGAGACCAGAGGCAAATGTGTGTATCCAAGGTGGGAGCTGATTAATCACAGTGAGCCGACTGGGGTCAGGGTTGGGTCAAGGTTTGTAATTTATAAACTAGGTCGCTTCTTCAGCTTCTCTCCAGAGTACTGAAAGTTGGGCTACCCACTTGGTACTGCGTGTTTGGGATCTGCTGGTGTGCTTTCCGTCAGTGAGAGTGTGTTCCAAGAGGTGAGAGTCCTGCCCGCTCTCTTCTGAGCAGGCCACGTGTCCGACACAGCTGTGCTGGCCCTTCAGGCAGTTTGGGTAACATCTGTTGCACCGGCTCACTGACAGACTTCCATGTTGGGGTGTCGTCACGGAGCAAACTCTGCACATTTGTCACTAGATTGTTCTTTGTGTGGAGTCTGTGTTTACTCTGTGGCTGACAGCAAAGCCAGCATCATGTGTCTACACAACAGCCGCTTCCGGGGTACGCTACTGAAATTCACATTCTCGTTGATGTCATTTTTTTCCCCAGAATTCCTGCTTCTTACTTCCTCAGGTGAGGCCTGTCCTGTCATGGGATTTGGGGATGCAATAGTGAGCGAGACGAGGCGAGCCCCTGCTCTCACGGAGTTTGCGTTCTGGTGGGAGAGATAGACAAGATAATTCTCAAAGCAAACAGAACAGGGAGATGGTCTGGAGAGGCTTGTGGATCTACTTTCGAGGGTTGGTCTGGAGGGCTTCTCTGAGGGGCCAATGCTTAGGCTTGGGCTGGAATGACACATGAAGCTGGCCAGGAGAAGACCTGGCAGGGCATTGCAGGCAGAGGCCAGACGCCACGTCCTGAGAGGAGAGCGACCTGACAGGTTCCTGAGCAGAAAGGAGCACCTACCCCAGGAATATGGGGGAGAGGGTAGGAGATGAGATCCGAGAGGGAGGCGGGGCGCAGATCATGCTGAACGCTGGAGGCCCCTAAGAAGGAATCTTTGTTCTAAGTATCTTGAGAAACCATTGCAGACTTTTGAGTGCAGGAGTAACACGTTATGGTCACTATTTTAAGAAGAACACTCTAAGTGTTGCTGTGTGTAGGGGGACAAGAATGGGAACGGGAGACTAGGTGGAAGTCAGGTAGGTGAGATGACGATGGCTGGACCAGGGTCAGAGAGTGGTCAGGCTGAGCCTGAAGATACGAGACGCACGTGGAAGATAGTGAGGCGGGAAGGATGGGGAGGACTGCTCATGGGGACGGAGTGGGGGTCAAGCCACGGCTCTGACTTGGCCAGGATGGTCTTGAGATGCCTGTTCGATATCGGGTGGAGAGTCAAGCTGGAAGTTGCTTGTATGTGTCTGGAGTTCGGGGCTGGAAATCTAACTTAGAATCCCTTTGCCAATTTGAGTCGACCCCAACTACAGTAAAAATAAAGACATTTAAAAATCCACATGGATCCGCAAAAATAACTTGGGAGACGGCATTTTTAGGAGAGGAGAGTGGTTGCGTTGTTTTCATTGTAGTTTGTTGCATGAACACGTATTGGTGTATGAGGCACATGTAATCTGTATATATAAGCACAGATTACAATCAGTCAGTGAGACCTGATACCTGGGCTCGAGGAACTCACAGCCTGCGGGACAAACACACACGAGCAGACACTTATTTGCGAGCCACTTCTGCCCGCTGCTGGACAGAAGCCGTCCACCAGGTGCGCACAGCGTTTGCTTGGATACTGAATGAGGAGGAGATCCCGTGTCTAATCCTTCAGGTCACTAGAATCAGCCCTGGGGTCAGTGGGGTGACATGCTGGAAGCAGACCACTCTGGGACACTCTCACAGTGTGCAATGGGCGTGAAAGGTGTGTCTGCACAAGGGGCCAAAAGAGCCGCTAAGAGGTCACAAACCTTGGCCTTGGGGCTGGGGGCAGGCTTCAAGGCTGAGGTGACGTTCCAGATGCAACTTGAATGATGATCAGGAGTCTACTAGGGGGCTTGGGAGCAGTGGGAAGGCTGTTTCTACCAGAGGAGTTTTCCAGAGTGAAGAGGTGTGCTGGAGAAATCAGCCAAGAACACGTTTTCAGCTTTGAACGCACTGCCCAGCTGAACACAGACCGATCTGGGTCGTCTTTGCTGGGCTAGTCGAGCTGTTCTTTAACTTTTGAAATCTGTGGGTGCCAGACTTCCAATGTCTCATGTATGCATGAAACATCCCAGATCATTGCATTTACCCGACTTCCGGTGACACAAAACCCCTTTCATTTAAAGCTTTGACTGGAGAGTATTCTTTCTCACACTCTCCCATCTCTTCTCATAGACGGAATTAACAAAAACTGTACATAAGTGGCTTATTGCAGCATAACTGTAATCCATTTCCTCTTATGTAAAAAATAGACACAAACTGATAATTATTGGTAATTACTACAGTGTAAGTGTCAGTCTGCTCACCTTCCACCCCAAGGCGAGTCCCTCTGCGAGTCCCACACTGCAGCGTGGTGCCCAGCTCTTGAACAGCCTGGTGTCTCTATCCTTCCTTATCATTGCCATTTGTAACAAAATCCCTCTCAGCCGCTTCTTGGCTGCAGTTTGTAGCTATAATCTCTTCTAGTTATACCCGTTAATGCCAATTTCTTCCTCTTCATTTTAATGGCTCAAAACAGATGTTGAATTGAAGGCTAGCAAAGAGATTACCCCAAATGGGGCTTTCTTACTATTGATAGTAAAATATTTGCAAAGCACTGCCCTGTTTATGTCACTTGGGCTGCCCCAGAATTCCTCCAGATCTCCTGCGAGTTGCATGCAGCAACAAAGCCACCAGCAATGAGTCGACAGCTTGGTTTGTAGGCAGCACTGATCTTAGCCTAATGAGTCCCTAGAATTTTGTCTGAGCATGATAGATTGAATAGTAGCGGTTTCTTGGAGGCAGCAAAGGATTAATTCCTCTTTCCCTTCCCAGATGAATAGAAGATGAAAGTTGATTTTTCTGCTGCCAACTTGAAGCACGCCTCCTGACCACAATTGTGTAAAAACACTGAAGACACAAATGACTTTCTTTGAGCAAGTTATGCAAACTTTCTGAGTTCTCAAGCTGCTAAATGAGGATGATATCTTCCTCATAGAGTTGTGAAGATTAAATGAGAGCACAGACATAGAATCTAGTAAGGAGCCTGGCATGTCCTGAGTGTACGCTCATGTTAATGATTTGCCTATTTTCTCTCACCCAGAAGTCTTAGTAGGGCTGCTTTTATATGACGCTACTGATTCCCAAATTTTGTAAGTTAAACAATTAATTTCAGCTATCAGCAACCGCCTTAGAAGTCAGTACCACCAGCGACCCTCTTGATCACTTCCTCTAGTGATCTGAATGACAAAGCCTGGGGGAATTGTGCTCAGGTGGTTATCTCCTTAAATGCCCTGACCCAATTTGATGGAAATAGGGTTAGGACACATAATCTTCAGATATATTCTCTGTTTGACAATTCAGCAAGTGCTTGGGAGTCTCACAAGGGTTCTAGGGCAAAATTTTGATGAATCTCCAAAATGGACATGTTTTCTCTGCCCCCTCGCTTTCCTCCAGTTATCTGTTTTGTCTGCAAACCTTCGCACAAGTTAACCAACCCGAAATAAAAATTCATTTCTCACTTAATTCCTATTTTAAATACAGAAATATTTTTTCCAAAAATAATTAGAGATGTGGCTTATACATCTAATAGAGGATCCAAATGCTGGACATTGGGTGGGGTGGTCCTATGATTCTATTTGCCCAGGACAGACTCAGTTTATGCCAGTTGTCCTATTGTGATTATTAATAGCACCCTCTTTTACTCTCAAAAGTTGTCCCAATTTGTACAGTAAGTCACTTGTCCCAGTTTTGACAGTATGTCAGACTGCCATAAGGAGGTCCACCTTGTCTATTACTCTCTATGTGGTCTCTCAAGAACTCCAGCCATGCAGCAGAATTACGAATGATTACGTGGTATAGACAATTGAGGTTGCTCCCCAAGGGGCTACTATAAAGAGCTGAATCTGCAAATGGCAAGGCTCTCCAGAATTTAAACACCCGCCGAGGCACATCTGTCTACCGCTAAGCAGCTCCCCTCGCGTGCGACCCCGCATCTTTCAGCAGGCAGACTCCCACTCGGTTCAGAAGACTGCACCAGTGTTTGAGGTTACTTCCTATCACCAAGTTTTTATGGCATCAGATCCCAGGCTGAGTAGTTCTTTTTTTCTGCCCACAAGCTGTATTGTTGCTCAAGTGTGCTTCTTAAAACAGTGAACATGTAACTCATTAAATGCCTTCAAGAAAAGGGAGATGTAAGCATCTAATTTTATTGACTGACATGGGCAATAGAGACACACAGAGCCTGCTCACATCCTTTGTAAAGTTTGTATTCAGAGATTACTTCTTCACCCCCCTCCTGCCATGGGGAGAGACGCCACCACACATGTTTATTGACTGGTAGACAGCAAAGATCTGTCCACCATATGCACACGAGTAAAGCAACACAGACCTTGACAGGAGATGTTTCTTCTCAGCTGCATTTAGGAAGAATTTCTCTATCTAGAGCTGGTGTGGTCACATTTTTTATACCAAATCAGCTGGCTGCAAAGAACTCAAGGGGTCATCTTGTGTTCACCTTACGCTCTAGGAACGACTAAGTTCACATCAACCCAGAAACGCCATCTCAGACAACAAAAATAGGCCAACCCCAAAGGATAGAATTCCTAGTCCTCCTTAGCAACAATTTTGTTCTACTCGACATCTTACCTCAATTTCATGCCCTTTAATTTAATCCTCAAACTTCTTAATCTTGATGGAAATAGAGCAAGTGCTTACGGTTAATGCAACACTAACAGAACAACAACGATAGCAAACACACGGCACTGACTGTGTGCCAGGCACGAGTTCAAGCATTTTACACATAGTGACAAATACAACCCTCACAAAAACTCCGTGAGGTGGGCGCTGTTAGTGTTATCATTTTACAGGCAAGGGCGCGGAGGCTCAGAGTCTGGCTCTAGAGCGTGTGCCTGCGTGGTCTGCTGCCCTGCCTCTCACATACTGGCAATGTTCTAGAAAGCAACAAGGGAATTGCAGCTCACAAGAAACATCTGTCAAGTTCAGTGTTGCTCCACTTGCTTGCATATAGCTGACAGATCCTTGTCATCTGCCTGTCAATAACCATCCCCATCCCTCAGGAATAGAGTCACATCTCTGCCCTCAGCTGTCTTCTCCTACGGCACAGTATACCTAAATTCTTTCACTGCTTTTGTTGTGAGGACTGTTTCCCAAACATTGAATCCTGTTGATTGTTCTCTCCAAGCATACAGAGCATGCTTCAGCTGGTATCTTCAGCCCATCCCACGTCAGCCTCACTGGCTGCATGAAGAGGGTTTGAGTTATGGTTTAGGGATAAACAGGGAGTAGAAATAGACTCTGCCAGAATCCCCAAAGCCATAGCCCATTAACCAGGAGAGTAAGGCAACGAGTCCCCGTTCCTTTCCGTGACCAGGGGAAGCTAAGTCATTTAGTTTTCCTTGAAGACAGGTCCATACTGGCATAATTACGATCCTAGTTAAAAACCTTCCTTGGTCGCCCAGAAAGCCATGCTGGTGAGAGACATGAATACATGTATCTTAAGCCAATAAACAGATAAAGGAGAAACCATGCTACGACTCCAACCGGCTGCCACACTATTTTGAAACCTCTCCTGCCTTTAGTAAATGTTGTAAGATAATTGATGGTTGTATTTTTTTCTTGTTTCTTGTGGTATTGTGGTCTTCCCCCTTAGAGGATAGTCATCCTTTTAAGTGGGATCCAACAACCTTCCTCAAAGGTTGGAAGTGAAAACTGAGCCAAGACTAATTTGAACTGATATTTAACATCAGGTTGTCAGGGGTTTGGAATATGAAGGTGTCTGCGTTAGGAGGTTACTTGCTGGGTTACATTATTTGATTCTGTGTAAATTTCACGTCCATCCATAAGATTTTTAAATAACCAGCACACACACTGCACACAATGGCTGCCCCCGAAATGCCGGTTTTTCGTTCTCCTGTAGCACGTCACCTCATGCTTCAGCACGGTGTACAAATGCCATCTGGTCTCCTCGCGTTCACACTTCGTGTTTGGTCTGAGTTGTCACATGAGACGTAAATATGAAGAAATGACGGCTTCCAGGGTGCTCAGTTTGAAGTGACCATCTCTGAAGACTGGCATTTCTCAAGAGGGGATGTGTGTCCCTGTGTTGGTTCATAGTATGGCATTAAGTGGTATACAATGAACGTTCAAAAAACAGTTTATTGGCTATATATTTACTTAACATGTATTAAAGCAACTATTTCTAGCATTCCAAACCCGTTATATCCCTTAAGCCTTAAGATGAGGCTAAAGACAAAAGGAGTAGACTTGGAGGAAAAATTTAGAGTAAATATGCCTATTGGCCAACATGTAAAGAATTTTGAAGGAGAGTCATGAATGTCTGAAGTTTGGGACACATCAATACAGGACACCTTGAGACCCATGGGCTCTGTTCCTTTGTCTATTGATGGTTGTAGATCAGGGTAAAGAATCTTATTGCTCTTGTTCCAGTATCTTCTAAATTTGTCTTCAAGTCTCAAATGTTCCTGCTCATTCCTGACTCTTGGTCTTGCTCTTCCTCACCCTTGGGATGCCTTTTCCAATCTTCTGCAGCTCTCCAACTTCTTCCTGTTGTTCAAGGACCATTAGAGGTAATATTCTTATATGAAGTCATTCCCACTACACAGTCACATTTGGTTTCTCTGTTGCCCTACCCTGCACTCTCTCCTCTCAGCCCCTGGAACCGTGCTGCTCATAGCTCACCTAAGCCATACGCTGGGTGATGAGTGGCCTCGGTTCCTAGGAGATGATCAGTCTTGGGGAGGGCAAAGGTAAAACCAATGCAAGCAAGTCACAGATCAAAGCAAGCTCGGGATTTGTTGTTAGCTCTGCTCATAAATATCCTTCTAAGTTGACCTACTATCCATCAGGCCAATCCAAGAAAGCTCACATTCTCTCATATTACAAATCTTATCATTAATCAGCTAGGAACAACAGTGTTCATTTTTAGGTGGCTTGCTTCTTCATTAATAAAAATCCTGATTTCATTTATTTTTCTGGATTCTATATTTCTATCAAATTGCAAAGTCACAGGATATATGCATTTTAAATTTTGATGTTTTGTCAAATTGTCCTCAAGAAAAATTGCATAATTTATCTCTTGTCACACACTTGCTGACATGCTTGCTTTAATTTTAGACATGTAGGTTAAAATAGGATACTTCATTGTTGTGTCAATTTGTGTTTTTAAAACTCAGACTGATGTCTAGATTTTTTAATTGTGAGTGATGTATATAAAATTATGAGAAACTTTTCATGTTTTCCTTTGCTTATTTCTCTTTTTGCCTTTCTTTCTTACTTCTTCCTTTCTTTCTTCCCTGCCTCCCTCTTTCTCTCTTTCTTTCTACTGATTTATAACAGATCTTTTTTTTTTATACCAAGCAGTATGTATTGCAAATGTTTTGTTCAAGTTTGTCTTTTTACTTTATTTGTGGTCTTTTTTTTCTACAGAAGTTTTAAATTTTGAGACAAATTCAATAGATCAATCTTTTCTTTTATGATTTCTGGGTTTTATTATTTCCTTAAAAATACCCTCTCCACAGAATTTTTAAAATCCACCCGTTTTAAAATTCAGATTTCTAATTTTCAAAAGGATGTTCTATATTTGTTCTTTCAATGACATGTAAGTGGAACAAGCAACCCACACAACCTCAGAGAGCAGGGAAGACCCCGTTCCTGGCCTCCCCAGCAGCCTCGCGCTTCCCTCGCGCACCTCTGGTTTTGGCCTCAGCTCCTGATCCCTGACTCAGGCTGCACTTGCTTGGATGGCGTGTTGGAACCCACTTATTGGGCCTGTAGACCTCTGTCTGGTGCTGTACTGTTTTCTGAGTGAATGCGTCAAAGGGCCTGTATTAAACAGAACAGACGCCGGGATAAGTAAGGGTCAGATCATTGTTAACTCTCACTGTTTCCAAATGTTGAGCTGAAAGTGCCTTTTTACAGTTCAAAAATGGTTAAATGATTGAGGTTGCTGATCGCGAGAAAAAAATCAATTTCTAGAGTTTAACAGGATACTGTAAACAAACTAAGAAATATATAGTTAGCTATCTTCTATTTTACAATATTTGAGAAGGTTGAATTATAAGCTGTTCCTTTTAAATAACTGCCATTGTCTTTCTGGGACACACGATGCTTGAAGTTTGAACTGAGGCCTTTGAGGAGGAAATATGAGAAGAAGCTTTGCTAGAGGCACATTTAAGGTGTCCTCACACCGTAAGGAACGACCTCCTGTTGAGTTTCTGCATCAGGTCCTCATACGCTCTTCCCTTCTTGCCAAACGCCTGGCATGTGACATTCATACACAGTTGTATTTGTTTTTGTGGGATTTTTTTGCATTTATCACAGAACAGGTCAAGTCATTGACAAGCTATTATAGACATACATTTTATTTCCCATTAGATTTGGTTCTTCTTGCCAAATAGTATACCAGTTTTCATTAGGTGGAGAGGGGTCTTAGCTTTCAGGCAGGTCTGGAGGTATTGTAATAAGTCGCCAATTAGCAATGCCTCTGTCTCCTTTCAAGATGATGCAAATCAAACTGTAAGAAATGAGGACTGTTTTGTGAAGACCTCACTGGGAAATTCCATATCAGTTTGAAAAACTCCACGGTAATAGATAATAGCATCCACTGTAAGGAAATTGATATACTTGAAAGGAAATGAAAAAAAAAAACAAACTGGACTCCATCATCTGAGATCACTTTTCACAGGCTTGAACATTCATTAAGTCTTGTCAAGTGGTATGCTGGAGCTGGATGACGCCAACTCAGGAGCGACAAATGTGTGCATCTCTTCCCAGCTCTGTGTTTTAGTGACTGCGTGTTGATGGCTTGAAATTGGCCATTATGGGAATAGTGATGCCATGGGAATTGGCAAATACTATATATCAGGCTTTGTTTTACAGAGAGCCATCCTACCAGCACACCATTGCTTTCTATCTACACACGTCTTACAAAGGGAGGTAAATAACAGGCTATGACTTGAATAACTTACTTTCTGTGTTGATATTATCAAATATCTAAGGGATTAAGTAACTAAAAAGTCAACAGTTTGGTTTTAAATTACAGAATGAGTACTCAGTTCTTGACTTAGCAAGTATGACATTAAAAAATAAAATTTCAACTGGAAAAGGCTGTAAAAATTTTGTAGGCCTGTCTCCTATCCTATGAAGAATCTTTATTACAGGATAGCTGTTGTTTTCATCTGCTCTGAAACTCTTCCCTTTTTTTCTGACAATAGTATGTTGATTTTCCCCAGGAAACTCTCAGTCCACATGGTTTAGGAGGGAGGGATTGTCAACTCCATGCCCACCCTCCTCTTCTGCTCTAAGGGCGTACGAACAACCAGACCTGGCCAAAGAGAGTGCTACATGCCCATGACCACCAAGATTTGTGCAGGGGTGAGCACATGACTTAGTTCTGGCTAATGGGATTACTGTCCTCCCATGGCCATAGCAATGGGTTCAGGGGAGACAACTGGCCCAAGCTAGTGTGAATTCCAGCAGTCGCTGGCACCGAAGAAAGAAGAAACTCTTTCCACTCCTGTTGTTTAGTTGGCGAAGTGTAAGACTGAAGCTGTAGGTTGCTCTCTTTGCCACCACCTCAAAGATAACCTGCCTGAGTATGAAGCCAAAGACAAGGCAGGCAGAACTGAGTGATGGAGAGATTCCTGATCATTATCATTGGAGCTTCTAGATCCGTCCATGCTGAATCTAGAATGACAGTGAGCCAATTCATTTCCTTTTGCCTTAAGCCCTTTAAATTAGTTTTGTCACTTGCAATTGAGAGCTCTCACTAACACGATTCCTTTGTACAGGAACTTTCGTGAATTCTCAGCAGCTGACTCTTGAATACATCTACAGATAGGGCCCTCACTCTTTTGTGAACCAGTTCATTTGCTTTTCGATGATTCTGAATATTAGAAAATTCTACAAAAAAATCCCAAATCTACCTCCTTTCATTGGTCCTATATGTGTTATCAAGTGCAACCCTTGTCAGTATACATCTTTATCTGCCTTCCTGTCCTTCACAGACTCTGAGTTAACTATCAAGCTTCTGCTAAATCTTCTCTAGCGAAACATACTTGTCTTCTCGAAGAGCCCGCATGATTCTCATCTTCCTAGTCATGCTCTTCTGGATGCACAGCAGTTGGTCAACATCTTTTTTAAAATGTGGCATACACATAGACCTCTCATTGATCACAGGGTTGAGCAGCGTAGAGAGGGAGCCTTATCTTGTTCACCCTGCAGGACCGGCTGTAAGCGAATGCCTGACGGGGAGAGTGTATGGTTAAGGTTGGGTTTCCATTTCTGTTTTTACCCCTACTTCTGTTTCTATTATTTCACCCCTTCAGGGTTTGTTTTCTCTTTCCACCCCAGGGATCCTCTCACACTTTGTCCTCTGCATCACTACTGTGCCTCCACCCCTGCTCTCCCCACCCAAGCTGCTCCTTGTACAACGAGTGGCAAGGAAAGAACTGGACTCAGATATTGAGTTGAAGTGCAAAACAAATGATAAGTTTAATGTGCCACCTCTCTTCCGGGGTATATATTCGTATTTCCCAAAACCGAAACTTATTTAATTTAAGTCAAAGAGCAAAAGTTCCAGTTGTGGAGTGTGAACTGTTGGTGAACCACACTGGGAAGGTGCTTTACTGAAATTACAGCCTGTTTCAGGCCCTGACTTTGCTCACAGACTCTTGTCCAGCCTGCAGTCTCCAGGGCCCGGCTCCAGCAGCCTGCTGCCACTGCCTCTCATTCCCAGGCTGCTCCTCTGAGTTTGGGGGTGTCCAGCTGTGTTTTTTGCCTTCTTATTCTTAAAGAAGCAAAAAACTTCTTGTTCTCAATGGAAGGCAGATTAGACAATAACAAAACAAAACCAAAACAAACCTTGGAAGCTGGCTCCACCTCTCCTAAGAAGTGAGCAAAGATCCTCCTGTCACTGGGACAGAGACGACGCTGTTTCCTGGACGGTGTCTGAGATAAGAATGGATGTCACCCATTTTATGTTTTGCGGTTCTTTTGAGATCACGTTCTTTGGCCATTTTAACACTAAGTCCAACTCCACAGGTGTGACTGGTCAATCAATCCACCTGACACTGTCACTTAAATGACAAAAATAGCAGATCAATGTCTCTGTTTTCATTTCAGACACAGAGATTCTATCTGGTTTTAGAATTCTTTCGATATTGCTAATAAGGGCTTTTGTGTGTGTATGGCGGTTGCATCCCAGAGGCTAGCCCAATTCCTGGCTCTCAAGAAAGTTTTTGCAGTTGTTTATAAAAAATTAGCATGTACATATAAACATTCAAAGCAATATCACAAAACTATTTAAAAGTGCTCCTTAAAATTTCAGTTCTTTAGCAAATTTAGTGGAGTTTTTCTATAAGACCTATTTACGGAGGAAAATTTATGATAATGTGGGTCCATCTTGTACTAAATCCTGGGATATTCATTTCTCAGAAGTTGCAGAAAGACCTCTTTATGAGATGGCTTTTCCCTGCGTCAGTGCAGATCTGGAAGTGGACCACCGGGCCTGCATGATAGTGACATCCCTGTGTATACACACAGTGATTTCCTCAAGCGATGGATAATTTTCACCAAGCTGGCTCCTTCTCAAAAATGGAGACTTAATTTTTCTCTCGGCTAGTTTTCGTGTTAAGAATCCTTTCCCAATCACTTCCCAGTCTCTCGCCATGAAACCACCACTGGTTGATGGAAAGCTAGGGTACTTGATGGAGTGGGATACAATGATAAGTCCCTTGGTCTGCTTCTTCTGTGAATAAACAGGTCTTTTCTAAGGCTCTGCTGGTGGTTTGATCCTTGGCAGTGACTCTCCTCGAAAACGTGTCTTACAAGAGCAAGCGGTTCTTCTGAGTAGAATGACCACCTTTCAGAACCCTTTCTGTTTGTTTAGTTTCTTGATTATATGAAGTACATTAAAACCAGTCCAAGGCCCATTAACATAATTTTCATGCATGTTAGTTCTGGCACAACGCTCTAGGCAGGAACTGTATGATAAATGAGATAAATAATTTTGATGGAGCAGTGAAATAAAATAAACTTTTGCTGTTTAAGAAAACAAACCACAACTAGTGGTGTGCGTGGGGATCAGTTTGCGTTAGGGTGGCCTTCTGAGGGGGCTTCATCCTGAGAATGTTCTGGGGAGAAAGAGCTGCTGTCTAATTCCAACAAGGTCTAGCTGCAGCTTTAAAATAGAACATTCTGAAGCCTGCCGTCCTTTATTGAGGGCTTCACTGTCCAGGCTATGGAGTCTGTGAGGATCCCTGTTGCTTCCTCTCCTTGGCTGCCTTTTAGTACTTTGTCTAAAGAAGGGCAGGGGCAGACAGAAGAAACGATATTTATAAATGTTCATAGGAGACTTACTAACATCTGGGGGAACAGATTGTTGGAGGTTCAGTGGATTCTTTCTAACAAGTTTAATTTTGCTTAGTTATCAGTTTACAGACTGTTGCATGAGCAGGCCCTGCTAACAGTGTCTATCAGACTTAGTAATCAGGCTTATGGAGCCCAGGCCAAAAATACAGCCTTCTTGTTAGATAGGCCTGGAAAACATGCTTCAAGATGATATCACAGTCTCTGTGTGCCTCCCAAGTCACGAAAGGTAGAAAGAACCTCAGATGAGACCTTGAGAGTTTGGGGTATTTTTTTAAAGAATTTTTAAAAAAATGGGCCCCTGGAAATAAGGTGGATTGTTTCATAGCATATTGATTGTTCCAATGTCACCTAGATTTTGCATCCTTGAGACCTCCTCCAGAGCCGAGCTGTGCTTCTTGGGTGAGAGGAGGAAAATTCCACACAGGTATGCATGCCCTGGCAGAAGATGGCGAAATGACACTTGTGTATATTTTGGATTTTCTTTTTACTCCTCAAAGACTGATCCACTAGGAGAAATTCAGGCAATAAAGAAAGTAAAATTAAGGAGATTATTGGGGTGATTGATGGATTTCAAATATCCTTGCCAATGCTGCCATCAGAGCACTAGTAACAACTGTGAACTGCTTCTGTCCCACACACGACAGGAAGCCCTTGAGTTCCTGCTTTTGAACACGTGGGAAAACATGGCACCATCTCTCTACCACCCACAACACATTCTAGCCTGTCTGTAGTTAAACAAAGGTCTTCTACCACAATAACATCCTCATTCTCTCAGTAGTCTATAAGGTCGATGATTGCCTTAAAGTTTGGTTTTAGAATGCTGGGAAAATGGTGGCAGCATGAGTTTTGGGTCTTCCTAAATTCCCCACAAAAAACACAGGGTGAATTGTAGGTATGCACTATATATGTAAAAGCTCATGATCTAGACTATAAGGAAAAAACCAGAGCAACTGGATCATAAAATCAAAAATCCGTGGACAGTAAGGTACGAAAAAACCAGAGAACAAGGTCACCCAGAGCATCCTAAAATACGAGCCACAAGACCTGACCCTTCGGCATCTGCGTCTGAGAGCAGAGAGGAAGCCATGGGGCTGACTTGTTGAAAGTGAGAATGGGAGAACCCAAAATAGATGAAACTGGGAACTCAAGCGGGTCAGTCTGATAACAGCTGAAATGGTCGGGGTTTACCCAGCCTCATGGTTAGTGAGCCAGGTCCCATGTTAAGGCTTAAAGTGAGTGCAGCAGAGTGGCCTCTGCAAGCTCTTGACACTGACCCACGATGTTCCAGCACAGGCCTCATGCCAAAGAGATCAAGAGAAGGCTCAGATGAAAGTGGATGGGGGCGGAAAACAGAGCCGAGGGGTCTTAGAAAGCAAGCTGCTGTGTGTGCGTGTGTGTAATAGACTTTATTTTTTAGAACAGTTTTAGATTTATGGAAAATTGGGAAGAGAGTACAGAAAATTCCCATATACTCCTTACCCGGCTTCTCCTATTATTAACATCTTTAACATCTTAGTATAGTGCAGTTAGAATGCACTATAATTATATATTTAATTAATGAGCAAATATTAATACATTATTATTGACTAAAATCCATACTTTATTCAGATTTCCTTAGTTTTTACCTAATGTCCTTTTCTGTTCCAGGGCCCCATCCAGGTCACCACATTACATTTAGTTGTCATGTCTCCCTAGGCTCCTCTTGGCTGTGACAACATCTCAAGCTTCCCTTGTTTTTGAAGACCTTGACAGTTTTGAGGAGTCCCGGTCAGGTATTTGTAACTGCCATATATACATATTTTAAACAATCTACAAAAACAACAGGAGAGAGATCTCTGTGCACTTAGAAAAGTTGGATGAACAAAAACTCTTCTTAAAAGTTCAGAAAAACTAATCTTACATAAAAATTGGCAACAAAACATTATTGAGGTCAAATTCTATACAAAGTTACTATAAGAAAAAAGAGAATTGAGAGCAGAATAATTCTCTGCAGGCAATAAAACATACAAGAAAGACAGATGAACAAAAGATAAAAACTATAATGTATTATTTCAAAACAAGCAAATATTTTGAGAAAATTATTCAAGACATGAAGGAAGAGCAAAAATCACAACTTGAAAAACACAGAAGTCAGGGAACAGATGTCAAAAAATGATTAAAAATAAAAGGTGAAGACTAAATTAGAAGAAATGCAAAAGTGAATAAATATAACAGATAATTCCTTCAGATAAATGGAGGATGAAAAGGAGAAAAATTTTAAAGTTCAAAAGGAAATGAGAGAAATAAAAAAGATTCAAGACAATGAGACAGATATTTAAAAATAGGCAAAGAAAATAAAATATGCAGATAACAGAAGTCCCTAAGGAAGAAAATCAACGCATGGGAATAGAACAGATTCTAAAATTCCAGAAAACGTTTCTGAAATAGCAAAAAAAAAAACCCCTGAAACTGCGTTTTAAAAAGCACACTGTGAACCAAAGAATATTGACCCAGGATGACCAACACCCAAAAAATTCTTACAAGATGCTGAACTTAAAAGAAAAAGGAAAGAAAAATCCTAACCCTTTGTGTGTATAGACAAAGAAAGCATATGATATATGGGGAAAAATCCAATTAGGTTATCATCAGACTTTCCAACGGTCATGCTTTATGTCAGAGGAAAACGGTATAAAATATTTAAGACATTCAAGGAAAGAAAATGTGTGCCAAGATTTCATATCCAGCAAAAGTGACTTTCAAGTCAAAAGGACATACAAATTTGTAATCAGCATAGAAGAACCCAAGAAATATTGTTCCACAAGCCTTGTAAAAATCCTGCTGTCCTAGATTTCTATTGGAAATATTAGTATGAACTTATTAGATATTGTATTTTTTAAAACATATATGCATATCTAGTGTACATATTTCCTAACTCTGTTCACTGGAAAGATCTAAAAGCAGTAACGAACTCAGAAACAATGAAAATACCCTCAGAGCCCAGATGAGGTCTTGAAATACCATTTCTCTGTAAAAGCAACAGGATTTATCAGAAAATGGCTGATCCCAAGTCCGGGGCAGGAGACATACAAGGTGAGCCTGGAACATCTTGTATTACCAGATAGCAAAGATGCTATGGAAGTCTAGTAGGGTCACGTCTAATGGACTTGGGAACCAACTTGAAGACAAGGTTCCCACCAACCAATCTGAACTTCAAAATAGTTAAGAATTGCAAAGGCTTGAAATCCATCAAATATGTCTAAATCTGTGAGTTCGTAATTGCGTGTAGATTTATATATAGCACTAGCCGGTTACCTTCTGAAGATAACAGAGGCTACTGTGTTGCGTCAACAACCAGGTAGAGGGGCTCGCCCGGCGAGTTGGTGGTTAAGTTTACCTGCTCCGCTTTGATGGCCCAGGGTTCACAGGTTCTCAGATCCTGGGCGTGGACCTAGCACCAATGCTGTGGTGGCATCCCACATAAAATAGAGGAAGATTGGCACAGGTGTTAGCTCAGAGACAATCTTCCTCACAAAAAAAACCACAAAAAACCAACCAACAAACAAAACTGGGTAAAGGGGCTGGACCCGTGGCCGAGTGGTTGGTGGCCTGGGATTCCCAGGTTGGGACCCCAGGTGAGGACTTATTCCACTCATCAACCATGCTGTGGAGGCATCCCTTGAACAAAGTAGAGGAAGATTGGCGCAGATGGTAGCTCAGGGACAATCTTCCTCTTGCAAAAAAAAGAGGAGGCTTGGCAATGGATGTTAGCTCAGGGTGAATCTTCCTCACCAAAAAAAAAAAAGCAAAACCAAAAACCAAAACTGGGTAGATAAAAGGGAAGAATCAAATATTTATCTGCCTTTTCTTTGTGAACCATACCACTAGGTATCTCCTTATAAAATTATTACAACTAACAAATGGAAACAAAACGATACCATTAGAATGACACAATTTGTAAGTCCTAATGAATTAATAGAGGCAGACATTGAATCCACGGCCGCTTACACGAAAAGGAGTGAAAACCAGACGTTACATACCTCTTGATGGAAGACACCACCTCGAGCTCTGCCAGACTGAACCTGATCCAGTCTCTGGACCCAGCTGCCCATTTGCAGGAAATACCAGGAGCAGAGGAACGTAGTGACCTGCACCAAGGGTGTGCGATCAGTACAGTCCAGCCTGTGGGAAGCTCTACAGCTAAACAGACTGAGATTTTTTTCCAAAGATAAATTATAAGAAAAAAAATAAGGCATGGAGCATAACTTGTAGATTAAAAGAGACTGAAAATATGTATCCGATTTTAAAGAATGCGTAAGGTTAAATGATGGAGTCTGGGGGTGGATGCTTGAGTGATAGAGCCAGAAAGAATTAGAAGGCGACGATTGCTGTTCATGTCCCAGTAGTGGTCATTTCTGAAGGGAGGGAGGGGCTGTGATGGGCTGAGAGATGCGGAGGGGCTGCTGGGTGGCTGGCCAAGTTCTATTTCTCGTCCTGAGTGGTTGTCACAGGCTGTGCACCTGATAATCATTTACTACACTGTAGGTTCGTTTTGAGGGGGTTTTCTGTTATCCGTGTTTTATTTTACATTTATAAACTTTTTAAAAAGATGTTTAAAAAAAACCTGTTTCTGAGTTTTGAGCTCCTTTGACATTCTGATGAAAGTAACCCTGAAACATGTACCAACGCCTGAATACTTCTCGGAGAGTCCAGGCACCCGTGTGCGACTCTGGCACCCCCTCCCCACTGCACCCCACTGGGAGCCGTGAACTGCAGATGAACAGCTCCTGTTTGGAACAGATTTTACTCAGCGGAAGGAGAAGTCGAATTGGAACAGGATTGCCGTGAACTGTTATGAACTCTTTGTTTCCATATAAAGAAGGAGTTTTTAAATTGGAGTCTGTGAGTGAACTTTGAGGGGCCTGAGAAACCGCTGAAATAGTTTGGCATATTTTGTGTGAATATATGAGCATTTTTCTGGGGAAAGGGTGCAAAGCTTTAATTAATTATCAAAGTAGTCTGTGACCTCAAACGGTCGGGAGAACTGAAGAAGCTGTAATGCCCCTCCAGCTGCTGGACAGCTGTGGTGATGCAGGATGCTCCTTTGTGATGTTGGCTGAGTGGGGAGAAGGTCCCACTCTCTGGACTCACCCCCAGGCTCTCCCCAGGGGCAGGATGGGGCCCTGGAAGCAGCAGAGGGTCCCCGAGCTCCTGGACAGCTTTCTTTTCAGCGTATGCCTGTGTCTGGGCAGCCAGGCTCAGACCTTTCCTCTCCATCTCAGGATGTGGAGTCTCTGGCTTCCCAGATGGCAGTCTTTAGAGAACCAGCCCCACAATCCTTGGCAGGTCTGCCTCTGCCTCTTCCATCGTTTCCTTAATGTTTTCTTCTTTAAATAAAGTGAAATTTAAAAAATAATATGAGTGGATTTAAAATCCCCCTCTCTTTTATTTACTTAAGTTTATCTAAAAAAGGAAAATGCGTGTGAAGTGCCTTCATAGCAGCAATCACGTTTCCCTCCGTTGTGCGTTTCTCACAGGGAGACCATCAGAAGCCCGGCCTCAGGGCCTCAGTCAGGGGGGCTGACTCAGAGCTCCTGGGGAGGCCGTGGGGTTCTGCGGTTTAACGAGCTCCCCTGGCTATTCTCACTCAGGGTGCAGTTTGAGAACTACGCACTAGTGAAGGTTTCTTACAGGTCCAGCCTGAAGGAGCGGCGTGAACATCAGACTTTGCGAAACACTGGATTTACAGCTTAACGAGCTTGGGCTTTGAAGAAAGAAGGCTCATGTTTGGTTCCTGGCTCTGATACTTTCCAAGTGTGTGGAGGTAGCCAAATGATGTAAACTAACTCCCTAGGTCCTCATTTCTAAACGGGTATAAGAAAACTTACCTTGTAGGATTCTTGGAGGAACGGTGTGAGCGCCCGTCTGATAAGGTGTGAGCCAGAGAACACCCTCCATGCCCTCTGCCTGGGCTTCTCCATATTCTGAGTTTTAATCTAGCCTCAGCATGGAACTGTCACATAACCTAGGCAAATTGTCCAACTTATGTGAAAAGTTCTCTATTTTTGAGCTATTAAATAGTGACAATCTTTGATTTTATTTCCTACCAACCCTCTAGGAAATAAAGGGCAAACAGGTCCCTAGTAATTCCCTAAGCTGATGATCAATGAGAACGGCACGGCTTTGCTGGGAGCAGTGCGAGCTGGACTGAGCCCTCACCTGTCTCCACGTAGCTTCACGAATGCTCAGCGCCGGCTTCTTCGTGCGCGTCTGACTGGGAGCGGTGCTTCACAAAGCTCATGTTGAAAAGAGCCATTTCCCCCAGACCTCTGCCTAGCTATCACCCGCCATTTACCTTCTTGTGCGAATTTGTGTTACGTATTCTAGATGAATTGGCCAGTCATGGGGATGCTTCAGATCCAGAAACCCAGACACTAAATAGGCAGCCCATTGCGGTGACTAAAACTTCTCTTGAGTCATCCAGAACAAATCTCTGTTCACATATCAATGATGTTGAGAGCACAGAGAACAAAGGGTTAAAATGTGAGAGTGGCTCCATGTCACTCAGAGTTCACATGTTCACTTCCTGTCACGCAGATGCAAAGCTTCCCTCATTCTGAGTGTGCTTAGTTCTGAGTCGTTTATAGGGGCAAAAGTCAGTCGTTTTAGGGAAAAGGAATTGATGGCTAACTTTTAGGAGCCTGGTCATATACCTATGGCTGTCTGCTTTTCATGAGGATGGAAATCATTTAGTTCTTGGGCCAACCATAACATTCCTTTTATTACTCCTTTGAAGTGAAACCTAATTCTTTGTGTATTTTTTTTAAATACAGAACCTCAGAGAGGAAATCTCACATTAAGTGAAACATGAGACAGTTAACTGCTGATGATAATATGTAGGTGTCCGGATGATGGCTTATGAATCTGGGCTGGGCATATGGGCTGGTGGGAAAAACCTGCCAGAAATTTGTTACATCATTACTGACTTCAGTGGAAGAGTGAACCTATGTTGAGAAGAAACATAGAATTCAGAGAACTCTTTTACTATCAAAGTGGTTTAGAATGTGTACTAGTTGATTCGCTTGTTGTCTTGGGAGTTTAAATTAAAATGTGCATTACTATCCATTTATAAACGTTGAATGTCATAATGGCTCGCTTTCTAGCTCACCTTCTTATCCTGCTCTTCACATAAATGTTCCCTTTCTATCAGGGAAAGGCAAAAGAAACACCAATAACATGAGAGGAATGCAGTGAATTTAGAGCTTGGTGAATAGGCATGCTCAACCAGAACTGTCTACTGCTCGTTCTGATGGAAAATGAAAACCTAATCATTTCCCCGTGAAGAAATTAAGAAATGGGAGCATAATTCTGGTGGCACTACAAGTTCTAAAACAACCCAAGATCTGATCAGTCAGTTGAAGGTGAGTTCAGGCATGGACCAATGAGACACATCATTGGAATGCCATGTGTTCCTAGGTAGTCTAGGTAAAACTTTAGGCTTTTCTACCATCCAGCCAGCTGACATACTGCTTCTTTCCTGCAGTGACTGTGCTTGTCCACAGGTCAAGAGAACCTGCTGCAAGCTAGTTGGTGGTAGAAACATCTTCTAACCGGGCAGAGGGTTAAAAGATCTCCGGGTTGGAGATCCACCAAGCCTCAATTCGGATCCCCAGGGAAGCACCACAGTGTCAGGCATCCTCTCGTAGACTGTGCCGCTTTCCCTAGCACTCTGTATGGAGAAATAACCTAGGCCGGTTCTTTCCCAAGATGCTAAGACAGCTCAGGCTCACTCATACCCCTCCCAAATGCTGGAGATCATTATGGAAGACTGTGCAGGATGCAGTGCTCCTATCGTCCAAAATTCAACTCATTTTAAACCGTAAGCGGTAGTTTACAGGCGTAAAAATCACCCAAGAGCTTGTTAAAAAGGTAGATTCTCCGTGGATTCTGATTTAGTAGATCTGGAGACCTCCCAGCCTGCATTTTAACCAGCACTCCAGAGGATTCTGACAGGTGCCCTCCGGTGCACTTTTCAGGAAGCACTCTCAGGAATCATGCACAGTGCTTGTCTGCAGACTCCTCTCTCCACATCCTGCTGCACAATGGATGCTGGGCAGAAAAAACAAGGCACAGGGAGTTTAAGAGCCTTTTTATAAATGATTCCTAAGATCCTGAAATATCTAAGTACTCTCCGGAAAGGGATAGGTTAGGGGCCTAGCAGGAATGGCCACCAATTGCTGCTGTGTCCCCGTGAAAATAACCTCGAATTGTGAGAAATTATTTCCCATGTCCTTTGAAGCCTAGTCTTTAGGTATCTGCCCTGTTCCGTTAGAACCCACACCTCTCCTCCTGAAATGTTGTATCCTTGGCAGTCCTGCCCAGGGCCTGACATCGGGGAAGCTAACCCACAGGCTTGTCTGGAAGTTGCGCAGCATTGCAAAGAAAGGCAATTCGCCTCAACTTAGGTCCCACAGTTCCATCCTCCTGTCAGTGTGAACAGGTGAGAGAAGGTTCCGGGAGCTTTCTGTGATAGAATCTCCCCGCCACCCCTTTGTAAGGTTCGCTTGCTGGGAGCTGCAGGGTAGAGTTGATCTGTGGTGAGTGTGCACGTCAGCTCTTCCGGTTATGTTCCAAACCTCCTCAGGACTCCCGTGCAACCGAACTCTTTCAGTAAATTAATTGGAATCGTGAACAGCCACTAATCTCAGAGCACCTGGTCCTCCTTTGAAGTTTTTCTAGACCCTAAATGGTACAAAAGAGTGTGAAATAAAGAAGCTGATTCTAGGGAGATTCCCCGCTAGACGAGGTCAGACGCGGCGGGGAATACAGCCTGTCTTGCCGAGCCCATCTTCTGGCTCTCTTTTTCTCCCTGGCCTTGGTGCTCCAGTGAATTAGGCCGTCCTATGAGTCTAGAGACAGAAGGCTTTGCTGATGGCTTCACAAAAGAGTTGGAATTGCTGTATTTTGTTAGATTGCTGCTTTTAAATTCCTGGTAAGGGAGCTTGAGAGGACAAACTAATTTTATGGCTAATATTTATTTTTAAAAATGTCATCTATTAAGCAGTGTTCCTCAAACTTTAATGTGCATACAGATCTCTTGGGAATCTTGTTAAAATGCAGACTTAACAGATGCGAGGTGGGGCCGGAGGGTCTACATTTCTAACAAGCTCCTGAGTGATGCCCACGCTGCTGTGCTGGGGACCACGCTCTGAGGAGCAAGGACTAAAGGGCAACGGTGTGAACTGTGGGCTCAAGCACGCCTCTCAGCTCTGAAGTGTAGTCCCTCTGGTTGGACAAAGTACAGTCTCTGTTTTAGTCTGACTGCCACACATTTCACACTTGGGTGTATTTATTCCGGAGCCTTTGAGGGGCATGACTGGTGCCACCATTGTGATCCTGGTAAATGGCATCAGGATATACCGTCAGTTTGCACCACCATGTGACCTGCTATCCTGAAACAAAATGACAGGCCGCACAAGTTTTAATTTGTCAAAACTACACTTTTCAACAGATTTCCTTGGCTTTGAAACGTGCAAAAGAAATACAGAAATAAGTGTGCCAAACCTACGTTTCACAGAACTTCTGGTGAAGAATAATATAGTTGTTGCTCTTCAAATGAATGCCCTTCACTGAATTCTCTTTGATCTCTGGGGTCTCAGAAAAAGCTTGACTTATCCAACTTTCTCATGACTAATTATGCACTAAAAAGCAACATCCCGGCATCCTGCTCAGCCCTCTTCCATATTGTGCGTTACCGTGTAAGCTCCTAGGGCAGGACAGAGGAGGGGCAGAGAGCCCGTCTTGGAGTGATGCTATGCGTTCACAGGTAACGGGCCAGTTCTCTAGTGAGTTCATGTGGTCTGCAAACCCTCCCCACACCTAACAGAGGGATTCGCGCTATTATAATTTTAAAGGTTAGTTGCCATCTTTGATTTGTGTTCAAATCTCCTCTCGTAGGAATTCAAAAGTGTCTGGTTAGGTTTTTGATGGAATTGCCCAAACTAGAGAAAAGAACGCAAGAGTTAGAAGAAGCAGAAATGCTTCTGGGTGAGGTGTGGAAGACTCTTTACTAAGGCCTGACAACTTTTCTTATTTGAAGAGGAAAGCTGGAGTAGGGAAAATATCCAGAGAAAAGTAACCAAAATAACCAAGGATATGGAAAATGGGTTCTTCAAGAAAAAGCTGATGGGGATGGAGTTGTTTTACCTGTCAAAGCAAGGATCGAGTCAGTTAATTCCCATTTTTAGAAATATGTAGGCTTATTACAAGGCAAAGGGGTCACTTATTCTCTGTTTTCACAAGGAAAATTTTTACAAGTGTAGATTTGACTGATAACCTCTCTTAAGTGCTTTCAAGAGCTATCATTTTATTTCTTTTAAAAGTTAAGTAGTATAGATTTTAGGTACGATAAATGGGTCTTTTTTATGGCAAAACTTATTGTGTGAAATCTGTATCCATTCACAGAATTGCTGGGTTATTTATATGCACTAATCGTGATACTTGCTACTTTTTCCGAGTTAAATTTAGTTTCATCATAGTTGAAAATATTAACTGCTTACACAAATCCACATTTCATAATTTGTTCTCTCTCCTTTTGAAGTTCTTTACTAGCTGTGCCCTCCACCTTAGGATCCCCACTGCACCCCATGCTAATGGGTATAAATTATAGTGGTGCCAGCTTGTCTTACCTTTGTTAAATATGTGCCAACCGTTTCACAATGAATCTTTCCTTTCCATTTTATGACTGGCTGTAAAAACTGCTTACAGCCAGTGAATGGACGTGGCACATTATGTCCACAATCTTGAAAGTCCCAACAGAAGCCCATTTTTTTACTCTCTAGGGATAGTTCATGGTATTTTCACATCTCTTCATATTCATCCTTGACTCTGTTTTTTTCCCTTGTCTTTGCTCATTTTTGTCCAAAAGAAGATGGGGAAGAAAAACAACGAAAGGTAAGCGAGCTAATTTTCCTCTCCAGTATCAGTTCTGCATTCTGGTGAGGAGAGAAATCGGTATTCTTATAAAAACAGTAATCTGAGATTTAACCTAACACACAGCACTCTTCTTATCCATTATTATTAGGGCTGATTGAAAGCTGGCCATCTGTTAATCAGATGTCTCAGGGGTCTAAAATTAGAATCAGTCAGATGAAGATCTAATAGTTTTTACAATTAATCATCTTGTGGGAAACATTGACCTGATTCTAAGTTTACAACTTTTCACGAGTTGTAAAGCATCATTTTGTCATCGGCTTCAGAATTAGGTAATCCCAGAACGTCTATGCACTTCCTTATGAGTGGAAAGAAAAATAAAGCAAGAGCTTAAAAACAGTATGTTTGAGGCACCTGAGGAAACTTATAAAGAAAATAGAAACATCTAGAAGGGAAGGCCAAGAAAAGGATATCCAAATAATACCTGAAAATAATCAAGTGACCAGCAAGTATGTGACCTTGTTTGGATTTGAATAAAGAGGCAAAATTTTATGAGGAAAGAGGAGGAAAACACATTTTTTGGGAGAGAGAAAAATGATTTCTAATGTCTTCAATAAATCAGGATATATGAAATCTCCATTTATTGTCAATAGAGCTAATTGAAAAATCTCCTGGGAATGTTTCCATATTGGCTCTTCTTGAAAGAAATTGGTTGGGAAAAAGACTTTGGAGTTCTGGGGTTTTTGTCACTTCTTAAAGCATGGGACAGGTTTTCTGCACCACACATTCCAAATCATGGTTCTAGCTGACCATACGAGCCAGATCCATCTGGTTCAGACATGCCTAGAACTGTGAGCCTAATGGGTGCTAAATAGGGATTCATCACTTCCTCGTGAGAGAGGCATGTAATCAAATAAAGAGTAACCTAGAAATGCCATACACACCTTTTAATTGTGCAACAAATGGGAGCCGACCCAACCAGTGGATTCTTGGCTAGAAAGCCGGCTGGGTCTCCTCTCGTCCTCTCTTCACCCGGCTGACGCTAGAAATCTTCTATCTGTTCAGTCCAAGACGTTGGTTGCCATGGAGGTGGAGGGTGACAGGCCATTTGTTCACAACTGTGTAACACCAACCAAGCTGTAAAGGGAAAGTGTGTGCGCTCTCATTCTGGAAAGCGAATCCTGCTGCCTTACACTTAGGAGCAAGCCAGGTGTCTTAAAGCCAGCGGAAGGCGGCATCAGGGCTGGGCGCCTGGGCCTCAGCCCAAACACCACGGAGGAAATCATCCCATGCTAAAGCATTTGACACCAGGAAACCACTGCTCCCTGACTCTGAACTTGTCCAGGCCGTTCCCAGTGGTTCTTGGAGAAGGAAAGTACAAGAGGAAAAGAGACGGCCAGCAAAATTAGTAGCCTCAGGAGAAGACAGGAGAAAAGTTCTGATTTTCTAATCCAAGAAATGCTGAGAAATGGCCTTCCATATCTCAAAGGGAAGGGAAAGCTGCCCTCCCCAAGGGGTGCAAATGAAAGACCCTTATGTTGCTATTCCCTTCCTTCTTGGGCACAGCACTTTGCTGCCCAGCCAGAATATTGTCTCAGAATCTTTCTCAAAATAACGCTCCAGGGAGGCCCTGCCCACTGGCTGGAATTGACCTCAGACCTCTTTGACATCCTGGTTTATGCTCCAGGATAGTAGCATTTCTTCATTGGAGAAACCATTGTGCTGGATCCAGGGAGAATAGGAACAGTAATGGATTGTTTCTTTCTGGAAACTCATCCCAACGGCATGGAAACTTGGGTGTGGTACAAGTTGGACTGTGGTTTTCGCTGAATAGATCATATGATGGATCAACGGATGGGTCGTAGCTTCCTCCTGCCAGTCTTATTCACTAGGATTCCAAGTGCTCAGCACAGTTTTGATGATGTAGTCAATGCTCAGTAAATGCTTGCTGAATGAATAAACGTGAAAACAATGGCTCTAGTTAAATCATAATGCTTAAGCCTCATTTTGTAATTATAGAGTGAGTTTAAGAGTTAGAATTTTTTTCAATTTTGATTTTTTCTCCTCTATATTTTCAATTAAATAATGATACCTGCTACTATTTAATCTATCAGCGGTGCTGAACTAGTCGCAAACACATGCTAAGAGAAAACTTGAGGAATGTGATTTAAAAGAAAACAGTTCCATAGATACTTTTTGAGATACAGGAATAGCATACAAATCTCATGCACATATTTTTCCACTAGTAAAATGCACGGAATTCTATGTCACCAATTCATGGTCCCACAAAGAACACGATTTTCAGGAGTTAAAGCCACCCTCTCCTGCCAAACCCTGCATTTTAGAGCAGTAGTTCTTAGACCATAGCATGCATCAGAATTACCCAGAAGGCTTGGTAAACCCTGATTGCTGGGTCCCGCTCTCAGAGTGTCTGGTTCAGTAGGTTAGCATTTCTCACACATTCCCAGCTGATTCTATTGGTCCACAGACCACGCTTTGAGAACCACTGATTTAGGACATAATTTCTTGAGATAAAGATACCTTTGATTGTTTTGGGTCACTTTCCCAAACACCCTCTGAAAGATGCTGAACGTAAGAGCCATTGAAACATCTATTAATGCACTTGTGCCTTATAAAACCCTGTGAGGTGTATACCATTGAACAGTAAGCGGAAGAACCAGCACTTGAAACCAGGTAGTCTGGCTTCAGACTCTTAACTACATCATTATCCTGACTTTTAAGAAAAGGGCTAACTGGAATAGATCCTCCCAACCATGTGGTTTTGATCCAGGGCAGGAAAAATAACTGATAAGATTCCAAAGGCCTGTCTAATTGTTCGTAAGAGAAGCAAATGGTGGGCTCTCTGGACTGGGGTCACTCTGGACCCACTCCCCTGAGTGCCTCATTGTCACTGCTTAAGGCAGAATGAAACCTTCCTTCCTCAGAGGGCAGAGTAAATAACTGCAAACAACCCAGATGTTCTTTCCAAGGGGACTGATAAAACAAATAAATAACGGCACAGCCATTCAATGAAATAGAATACAGATGCAAAAGAAAGAATAAGGAAACTCTTTATGTACCAATATGTAAATAGCAGCAAGACGAATACATTTTTTAAAAGGAATAAATAACCCATTTATGTTTGCTTACATATGCATAAAATATCCTAAAAGGACAGATAATAAAGCAATAATAGTCACTGTTGGGGAGGAGGAAATTCCCCCTCTCTACCCTTGTTGAGTTCTATGTCTGGACTAATTATAAAATTGACACGAGACCAGATTAACAGCAGAAAAATCAATTTAATACATGTGCATGGGAGATCATAAAAAACCCATTCAGAGTGTGAACAAAGCAGGCAGTTTACATATTTTTTTACACAAAGAGACCATAAATTCGTGAAGACTTGACAGGCCAAGGAAACTTAGGTTTCAGGTGTGTAATTAGTGAGGAATTTAGGCAGAGTTTGGGTCTGAGGCAGTAATTGGTAAAAGTAGCAAGGTTTGTTTATACAGGCTTCTCGCAGAGGAGGGTCAAAACTTTAAGTCAAAACAAGTAGCTTTAATTGAAAATGATCAATATGCCACGTGGGATACGCTGGGGTGGCCGCCCCGGGCAGGAAGGAGGGAGGAAGAGCACTGGGTGCCCAAGGACAGGAATGTGAAGGACACTTGTTTCTCTTGCATTTTTTTAGTTTTTGAAAATTAAATGATTAACATTTAAAAGTTGGTGATGGATTTTCTGTGGCTTTCCTTATTTGATCACCTGGGGAAGCCTTTCATTTTGGGTTTATTTCCCATTCATTCCCAGCATCTCAGAGGTCCCTTCAACTTACCCAGCTGGACACCCACTACGGCCTGACGCCCAGTGTTTGGGGCTGGGTGAGTATCAGCTTGTGAAACACGGGTGGGATGGCGTGCTTCAGTCACTTTGAAATCGTTTGACATCGTATGTAAATGACTAAATGTCCACAATTTGGAAGAAATAAAAAGTGGTTTCTCTTAGGAAACAGAGGTTACTTTAATAATAATGGCGTCACATTTATACAGTTCTTTATAGCTTATAAAATCCTTTCACATGCATCAGGCCACTTACGCCTCACAACAGCTCTGGGAGGGAGCTTGTATAGTTCCCATTTAACAGGTGAGGAAACTGAGGCTCAGAGAGTTCCAGTAGCTTGTCCGAGGTCGGGAAGCTGTTAAATAGGAGAGCCAGGATGGGTACTAAGCATTCTGACTCAAGGCCTGTGAATTTTTCCCCCTGCCTTTTTATAACCGTAAAAAGAGAAAAATTAATATGCTTTTTTTAAAAAAAGAAAAAGACTGAAACATTCATAATCCCATAACTCCAACAAAAAACATTATTAAATTTACATGGTATCTTCCAGAGTCTGTCCATATGCCTACAACTATTATCTAGTTACAATCTTAATATATGTGCAATTATGTATTCTGTTTTCTCCCAACTTTGTGCTGCTGTCCTGAAGCATTTTCTGAGCTGCAACATAATTTTCATAATTAGCAAATCGATAGGTTCATATTTCATCAAGAGCCAAACTAACTCAATCTGCTACTATTTAACATGGATTTCATTCATTCATTCATTCAATAATTACTAGACCCCTACTATGTGCCAGGCCCTGTGCCAAAGGCTGGGGACATGTCAGTGACAGGCACGCCCACGGGAGAGACTCTGAGGCGCCTGAGGGTGGGGAAGCGGCGGGTCAGGGAGGGAGGCTGAGCTTCCGGGAGGAAGTATATGCTGAGACATTTAGATCATCACCAAGATTTTTATTAAAAAATATCGCACTGCTGTAAACACCTTTGTCTTACAGTTTTTCCATGGAAAGATTTATGTTTTCTTTTACACAAGTGAATTCCATTTTTATGGCTTAAGTATTTGTGTTCCCCTACCTTGATACCAGAAATACATGACTGCACAGTTTCATTATGACCTCATCAACACCAAGTGTGTTTATGGAAAGACAATGTTTGCTAATTTTACAGTTGGAAAATGGTGCCCCATTGTTGCTTTAGTTTGCATTTCTCTGCTGAAAATCGATGTGAACATTTTTGCATAGGCTTATTAATTGCATGTCTTTTTGTATGAATTGTCTGTGTTTGTCCTTTAATCAGTCATTGCTATCAGAAAGAGAGTAAACGACAGTAACTCGCACAAGAGTCCATGACTGTACACTGGAAAAGCCAAAGAAATTCGCTGAAAAGCTATATACATTCACCGTCTTTGTATCTCTCCTGATGCAGTTATCTATTAAGGTCTTATTTTCTTGTCTATGTGTGAGAGCTCTTTATATAATTTATTTTAGTTTTATTTTGACATGATTCAAAAAATTGATTTGAACAGGCTTTTTATATTGTAAAGATGACATAAAAATGATGATTTGCCATTTTTACTGAAATTGTTTTTCTCAGTCTATTTGTCTTTTTATTTTAATGTTTACAGTTTACATTTTTTTAAAAGCTGTCCTTTTACGGGGAAATTTCATCTATTTTCTTCTCAAACTTATGAAGTTATTATTCCTCTTGATATTTGATTATTCCTCTTGATATTAGATCTTTTTTTGTGCTAGTTTTTATTTTTTCTTTAATTCTTAACAGCATTTGGAACTCATTTGGGTTTGGTGTGGTAAGACAGTACACATTTATAAAAATATTTAAAATTTCTATATTACAGATTATATTCTATATATAACAAATTTCCTATATAGGTCATCAGTGTGTGTGTCCAATTTTGTATTAGAACTAATACACTGTTCTCATTTTGCTTTATACTATATTTTAATATCTAAAAAGTTGTCTGTTACCTTTGCTCATGTCTTTCAAAGTATTACTTACAGTTTTACTGATTTGCTTTTTGAGGTGAATTGTATTTTAATTTTCCAGAATACTAGTAAAAATCTTGGGGTCTTTTGATTGGCATTGCATTAAAAATGTATTTTTTTGTCTGAAGAATCAGGCATACTTTATATATCTAATTTTTCCGTTTAGAAGAAGAAATATTTCTCTTCGTACCAAACCAATTAAGTTGTCTCTCAAAATATAAATAACGTACATCATTTTCTAAATCTGTAAATATTTTGTGTTTTTAGTAGTTATTCGAGAAGAAATTAATTAAATATCATAATTGGTTATTATTGGTATATAGAGATATTATTAATTTTTGCACATTTATCATGCATCAGGAGAGATACAAAGACTGAATGTAAATAGCTTTTTAGCGAATTTCTTTGGCTTTTCCAGTGTACAGTCATGGACTCTTGTGCGAGTTACTGTCGTTTACTCTCTTTCTGATAGTAATGACTGATTAAATAGTTCTTAAGATCACACCTCCTGTAAGCAGTGAAACGGCCTGGCAGCAGGCTCTGCTGGAGAGCAGAGCCCATGTCCAGCCACCTGTTCAGATTCAGGGATGTTTCCAGGAAGGCAGGTCCAGGGCGGGTCTGGGGTTCAGAGCCGGGCTGAGCACTGACCCACTGCCTCACGCTCGGCAGGTTGCTTCCTTCTCGGGGGTTCGTGGGATCAGTTTAGTTGATTTCTAAGAATCTGACCAACTTCTAAAATACTTTGAAATGGAATTACATGGAGAAAGTTATCTAGAAGGCATCGGTCTGGGGCAGAGTTTTTAGATAAGAGAAATCGACTGAGAATTGCCAGAGGAAGGAAGCACGCAAGGCTGCAGAGAGCAACGGTTGTCACTGAGTACAAGGAACTGAGAGATTTTTATCCGATTTTCCTTGTTATGCTGTGTGCCAGGGCAAAATACTCACTTCTTGTTTTGAGGTTCCTTGACATCAACCTGCTTAAGGCACATTCCTGTCTAGATGGCATCATTTGAAAAGAAGGAAAGGGTCACTGTCATTGTGGTGGTTGGTTTTGTTGTAGTTCATTGTTGACCTACTGCTGGAGCTCTGAGTAGTGAGCCCAGCCAGAGACAATGACGGTAAAAGGGCAGAGAAGAGGGACACGTGGAACAAGCCACTGAGAGAAGGGGAAGAGATTTAGAAAATCGTCATTTATCAACAAATAAGCGCAAGCACGAATACTGCAGTGAAGGGCTGTACACTCGGCGGCCAGGCTGCCTAAATCCTTATCGTGGCTTCGCCACTGAGCAGTTATGTGAACTTTGTTCCTCAGTTTCCTCGTCTTTAAAATCGAGGATAATAATAGGACTTAACTTCATAGGCTTGTTGTGAAGAGGAAATAAGCTAATGAAGAGAGTTTAGAAACTATCCCTGGCACATAGTAAACCTTTGGATTTTACTACTATAATTTTTCCTAAAAAACATTAAAGATATACATCAGAGTAGCTACCTTTTCAAAATGTTCCTGGTGATTATCTTGCCCAATCTTCTCAAATTATGCCTTTCTGAGGTGGCTCTTTGGGTGCCTTGTTAATCTAAAATTTAGGTTCAGCATTTTACTGTTAGGATTCAAAGAACCGCATGCCTTGGGTCCTTTCATATTTATGAGGCTTAATTCCCATTTATGTTCCAACTTGCACATTACATTCTTTACCTGATTTATTGCTACTTGTAATAATACTATTTATAACACTTTTCATCCTTAGTTCTCTAAGTTTTACATCCCTCGATTCATTCCAGCTCACGGGTAAGTGGGTGGTAAGTAGCAGAATCCCTCATTTTTCAAGTGAAAAGCACTGAAGGCGTAATGACGAAGTGACGCCCAGCAAATTGGTAGCAGGGCTGGTAATGTGAAGATGGGGCTGGCTGATTACTTGGGACTCCGTGTTCTCAGGCACTCTCAGAAAAGGGTTACTTTCTTTAATGAAGGCGTGTGGTGAAGGGCACGGGCTCTGGGGTCAAGCACATTTGGGTTCAAATCTGACTCTACCATTTACAAACTGTGGGTTCTCAAGAGACTTATTGACTGCTCTCAGCTTCCATGTTTTCCTCTGTAAATTGGGAATGATAAATTTGTCTTCTTTGTAGCTTTTTTTTGGAGGATGGAGTGGTTTAGGGATGGTGGACCAACTAACATAGAAGAAATGATCGATATTGTGGTCATTTTGTTCTTGGTATTCACCTCTTTAAAGATGCGTGGGCCATCTTCATTTGAGTTGATACCATTTTAAACAAGGCCTCTTGCTTAAATATTCGAGACTGAAACTTTTGTAAGGGGAACTGTCAGTTTAGAACTTGAGCAAGGCGGCTTCATTTTGAATTGCGTTCTTCAGGAGTATGCAGGGATCCATGATCTGGTCCTTTGCTACAGGAGGAGGGAGAGAGGGAAATGAGGAGGTCTCCATGGGGGAGAACGTTGTGGTTGGAGTTTCTCAAATTTTAGTGCACCAGAATCACCTGGAGTGCTGCTTAAAAACAGATTCCTGAGCCGCACTCCAGAGTTTCCGATTCAGGAGGGCTGGGGTGGGGCCTTGGAATCTGCATTCCTAACAAAGGCTTGGGTATGCTGATGTGCTGGTCTGGACCCCACACTTTGAGAACCACTGGGTTCTGGTCACCGTGTAACTGGCAACTGCAAAAATCTCAATGGCAGAGACGGCAGAAGTTTACCTCCCACTCACACTACATACCCATTATGAGTCCGATGTTTCCTATACAGTATCACATTTCCGTATAGTCGATCTCCCCCAGAAGATGGTGACCTCTTAAGGGCAAGGGTCACCTCTTCAATTTTATGTCCTTCACAGCATCCAGTTCAGAGCTCAACACATGTTCAGTACCCAACAGAGACTTGTGGAGCTGTACTGAGAGAGGAGGATCGACAGACTGTGTGCCTTTCATTTCTTGCTCCCTGTTTTGTTTCTCCTTCCAGATGGACGTCTAAGGTGCTGTGGGCTTTCGGCTAGGATTTTCAAAATGGGACTGATCCATTCTTATTGTAAATGGAAAATGCAAAAATTAATACATATATAACGTCTGTGTATTTAGACACACCTCATATTTTTCAAACAAAACAAAAAAACAAGCCTCTAAAGCGAGGTGAGAGCAAACAGCCTGGTTATGAGAGCTGATACAGTTGCTGTTATCACAGAGTAAATTTGCCTCTGAGCTGCCTGGTGATGATAAGCAAAGAGTGAGGGATTATACAACTCCCACTGCTCACCACCCATCCACTTACCTGACCTACATCATAGTCTTGTCTCCTCTGCTCCCCAGTTCCCATCCTCTATGCGCTGGCCTCGAATTTCTGCTGTAAGTTTTCCTCAAATTCCTTTTTTTTTTTTTGGTTTTAATAAGATAATACTTTTTCTTTTTATTCTTCTTATACTCCATACACACCTCTAACTTTCCTTGAATTCTGAGTGAGATAGGAGGAGCACAGGGCAGTGACACTACTCCATATGACACTGTAATGGTGGGTATATATCATTATACATTTGTCAAAACCCAAGAATGTACAACGCCAAGAGTGAACCCTAATGTAAACTACAGACTTTGGGTGATAATGATGTGTCAGTGTTGGTTCATCGATTGTGACAAGAGTACCACTCTGGTGGGGGATGTTGATAGTGGGGGAGGCTGTGTGTGGGGGGGGTGGGGGGAACATGGCCATGTGGGAACTCTGTACTTTCTATTCAATTTTACTGTGAAACCAAAACTGCTCTAAAAAAAATAGCCTATATATTTAAAAAACCCTACATTTGTGAAATAGTAATATATGCACTTCTTTATTAACACGGAACATCTAGCACTGAATCTAGTGACTACCGAAAGCCAAAGTCGCGATGACCATAAGCAATATCTCAAGATACATGCACTCACCATAATATGATGTGAAAATCGCTGATGTCTATCAGTGAAAACATCACAGGTACTGCTAACGCTACTGTGGTCTCTTGATTACATTCCTAAGTAAGGGAAATTCTAAATTTTAATTATGGATCATTGACAATAAAGATGTCAATTATTCTCCATGGAAGTTTAAAGATTCCTCCCCTCAAACTTCATCCTTGGGACCCTTTGGGGAGAGGGGCGGCCTGTGGATCCCTGATTACGGGCACCTTATCTAGACCCTAGAATGCAGTCAGTCCAATCGCATCTCACAGATTCCAGGGCTCTGCCCCATTATTGTCTTCTAAGGTTTCCCCACTGATCTGCATTGGCTTTCTCTTTGTTTTTGGCAGGTGATGCCAGTATTTTCTAGAGCCAGCTGAGCCTGCTTGTTCTCTGTGTCCTCTGATCTTCAGGAAAGCAGAGTTGCCCTTGACAGCAGCTGAAGCAATGCCGTGAGAAGTTGTAGTGAGTGAGGAAAGGAGGGCGTGCCACCAGTGGAATCTTCAAACCTGCTAGCTGGTCTTTTATGTTCGGTGCTGGAACGATGGCTCTCCTTCAGTAGCTACTAATAACAATTTGTAGTGTGTTTATGGTACTTTTGAACTTCAAAGGACTCGGCCAGTGTGATTAACTAATGCTGTCTCAGTTCTGCTGTTGAGTTGATTAGGCAGGATTGCTTCTTACAAAGGTCTCTGATGAATGTTGTCCAGTATCCCTGGAAGCTTATTGAGGTGAACAAAAGGGAGATATGCCCAAGGACAATTAAACCATTGTTCCAAGAAGTCCTCTACTATTCAAATAGAAGGAGTACTCTTTAGGCTAGCTATGTACCCAAATGGGTAAACGAATCCATTCCTTCCTCACTGAGCCCAGAATCCTTCCCGAGACAATATTCCTCGCAGCAATTACTGCATCAAAAGAAGTAGGGTCTCGAGATGAAATATATCTGTCTAGACTATGCTTTTGATCTAATATCACTGTTCAGTAACCTTTTATTGATCTCCGTTTTCTACTGGGTAAAGCCTTGCCTTCTTGTTATGGCATTCAAGGCTTTCCCTGAGCCCAGCCCAGCCCATTTTCCTACCATCATGTTCTTCCTCAGAGCTAGCCTCTATACTCTCCCTTTTCCTAAACACAAATTGGTCTCTCACATGCTGTTCATTTTACTCAGGTCATTCCTTCTGCCTGGAATGCCCTTGCCCTTGTTTAATGTCATTCCTTGCACCCCTATCGCTCCCTTGAGCTGTAGCTATTTATGTGGCCTTGTAGTCCCAGGTGACTGTGAGCCCCTGAAGAATGAGGACTACATTTTTCTATCCTGCTCGAGTGCTGAGTTCAGTGCCATGCATGCAGAAGGCACTCAAAAAGTGTCTGTCTGAAAGAATGAAGTGTCCTGCATTATTCACCTTTGAATTTCCCCATAGGTTCACAAAGACTAAGGGAGATCACCTCTGTGTGACTGAGCAACTTGTTACCATATATTTGTTAGTCCCTTCACAAGCCATCTATCCCTCACTTCCAGTTTCGTCTTCTGATCCTGTCATGCCTTCCTGGAATCCCTATAAACCAATCATAACAGGCTGTAGCAGCCTTCCACAAACCCTGGTGTACTTTCACATTTCCATGTCTTTATTATCCTGGACCTTCTCTCTGACATGTCCTTTCTCCTTATCTATCTAGCAAACTCCTAGTCATCCTTCAAAGCCCAGATCAAATATCTCCTGAACTCCATAGGCTTTCTCATCCCGCCAAGACAGAATCAATTGCTCCCACGTCTGGTTTTCATCAATACTTAAAACAATGATAGGCGCATGGCAGGTGCTTAATAACTAATTGTCGAAACTAAACGACTTGCTCCCAGCTCTTTGTTCATGATACACTCTCAGTGAGAGGGGAATCCACTGGTCAGTAACTTAGGCTCTTGTATCGGTCTTGCTGAAACAGAGATCCTTTGGTGAGGAAATAGGGTGTGAGTAGGATTGAGGCGGCTGATGCCCCTGAAGTCTTATTCTCTGTGCATAGTGCTCTGACTGTGTGCAAATGGCTAAAACAAGAAGGAAGAAGGGAAGGGAGGGAGGGGAGGGAAGAGAGAGAGGAGGGTGGAAGGGCAGGGAGGGAGGAGGGGAAGGGAGGAAGGATGGGAGGGAGGGAGGGAGGGACTTGTGAAAGTAAGAAGAGCCCAATTATTCAAGCGTGTAATCTGAGCACAGTTCAAGATCCGCGTCCTGACTGTTAGAGCCGAATGCCAGAATCTCATAGTCCAAGCTCATAATTTAGTTTATGGCTGATCTTTATAGTAATAAAAAAAATCTAGAAAGAAGCTGCCTGGCACCATTTGTTGGAGACGTTTTTAATACTGTCCAATGATTCATAATTACAAAGGGTGCGCGTACTGTGTCTGCTCTGTAGTGGTTATGCTGAGACTCATTAAGCACTCTCTGTGTCCAAGAGTCCTGTTTTATGTAAACAAGCCCTCTGCGGAAGATGCAGATGGGTAATAGAGATGAAAGGAGATGAAGTATATTAACGTGAGGACAAATTAATAACGGCCTTTCCATCCTCTACCAAGAAAATCAGTCGCTGTGGAATAATTGCACTTTTCAAGGCAAAGAGGAGCAAAACTCCAGACAAAGCAATAGACAGAAGAAAGACGAGGTCAGACAGGGTTCCAGAGTCAAAGTGCCTTAGGAAGCTCGTCTGCTCTTCTGGAACCTCTTATCTCTGAGCCCAGCCAGCTGCGGTGGAAACTGCAGAGGCTTTACCTGGCCACCAATGAAACACCTTTGACACTTTGTAAGGTCCGTGGGGCATGAAGAAGCTACGTTAGGGGCAGGGAGAGGCAGTAAGAGGAAGGTCGGAGAACATGCAAGGTGAGATTGCAGGGAAGTGAAAGCAGAAAAGAAGACAGCATCGACCAAATCACCATTTCATTTCTCTGCAGTTAAAATAGTGAGAGCCTGGGTGTTGTTGAGATGGTACTGAAATGAATACAGCGTGGAGGCAACGAGGCTGGGTTAACCTAGTGGGGCTGTTGTCACATCTGCGGTTGACTGTCTGAACTCCTAGACAGGTCAGTGGACTGAACTGTTTCTGACGGACCGGAGCCCACACAGGTCACTGTCATGTGTAGAGTGTAACGCTGCAAAGACATCTGTGGGATCCCCAAACCTTTACCTGGCTCAAGCTTACCTGTCCAGAGTTGGCAATAGGACAGCTCCAAAGGGCCAGCTCCCTGTCACGGAATTCCAGAAAGTGTCCCCAACCCGAAGATGGCTCTTCTAATCTTCAGGCCTCTGTCCAACCCTGGCACAGGGTGGCTTGCTGCCTACTGGTCTCACAAAGGGTCTTTGATTCACACATCTGGCGAATGACCCTGATCCAAGTTTGGATGAGGCAAGCCAGACACCGGGGGCGCGCACTCCACAGAGGCACTCAGTCTCAGGTGCGGGCCCTGCACTGGCATGACCTTGAAAATGTGTCGCCTTAAATTTGCACCCTGGGAGCCTCATTGCCTCCCACCAGTCCCCGCCCTGGCCTGGAGAGAGCTGCCTTGTGCTCTGGAGCGAGATGGAGGCAGTGTATGAGTTTATACCTTGCCCCAGGCCTCTCATACAGCCCCGTGGCTCTTCTCATATCCGTTCACCTCAGCAGACTTCTCTTTCTTTTTACGGGTTAGTCTAAAGACTCTGAAGCCCAGACAGCGAGCATGGCATTTAAAAATGCACAGCGAGGGGCACCTTGCCGTCTCACAGACTTCAGAGGGCGCCTGGCTGACACGAGGGCTGAGACCTGTCCCAGAGGCCTGCGGACTCACCCAGGACCAGATGGATCCCGGGGACCCAGGGGCTGCTCCGGCCACCCGCATGGCCCCATGCTGGGGTTAATGCTCTGCTGTCACAGCCTTGATGTTCTTAGTCAGTTTTTAACAAGGGGCCCTGTATTTTTCTTTTGCATTGAGTTCCAGCTGGTCCTGGCTCCACTTAACAGAATAGATAAAAATACCCGGTCTGTCAACCCCCCAGGCGCTTTGAAACCCTTGCTGACCATTCTCGGAGTCGACACGGTTCCCTAAAATAGCCGACCGAGCCTGCCTGGGCCGCCTCTCCGGCCCCGTGCTGCGGCCCCTTCCTTCTGTCCACACGCTGTTCTTCTCGTGGTCCTCAGCTGCTCCACACGCCGTCTGGCTTCAGGGCCTTTGCAATGGCTGTTCCTGTGCCTGGAATACTCTTTCCAGGCCCCACCCCACCCCTACATCCAGCTCCCACTGCTTGTCCTTCAGTTCTAAGCACAGACCTGAATTCCTGAGAGAGGCTCCCGGCTCTGCGGAGCGGTGGTGCATTCCCTCAGGGCTCCTTTAGCCCTCTGATTCTGTCTCCACTTCCCTGTGATTCTGCGTCAGGCAGGGACCCCGTTTGTTCTGTTGACTTTTGTAGGTTCAAGTCTAGCACAGTGCCGGGAGCTCAGCAGGCACTCACTAAAGAGCTGTGCAGTGGAAGCATGAGGCAGAGGCCCCAGGAGTCCTCCCCGGGGATGCTTGTGCAAGGAAGTGGAGGAAGGTGGAGGTGGGAAGTGGGCCGGGGGTGGGGAGGTAGCTTCTGGAAAGAGCTGGAGCAAAGCTGGCTGTGCCTTCCAGACTTACACACCCACTGCCCCCAACCTGAAGCCAGCTCAGCTCCAGACTAGCATTTGCTGAAGGGAGACAGTGAATGAGCCAAGTTTAATCATGTTGAATTTAATTCCCTGATGGTCAACCTTGAGATCTCAATCATTAGAGAAAAATACACTGCTAGACATTTCTAATGAGCACATGAGCTTTCAGTTTGCAGTGTGGTATGGTAAGTACTTTAATAATTTGGGATTTCATCTCATCTCTTCCTCCTTTATTTAGTGGTACTCTTCCCTTTGGTGGTTTTATTCCCTTTGATAGACTTGTAAAAGCATTATTTTTTCCCTAACTCTCTGGTGGAGCTCATTTTCTCTCCTTGTTTCCTTTTTCTCTTCTTCCGTGAGCCACTGGAAGTCACGTGCTCTTCTCTGATTTTCTTCTATGGTTCTGTGTTCCTGTATTGTAAATTTTTCACTTGTGATCTTTGAAATATCCCCCACAAGGTCAAAGTGACTGCTTCTTGTTTCTTTGCTGGGAAAAAGAAAGCCGGGACTCTCTCTTGGAGGCTGGATGCCGAGCTTGCCTTCGGCACCCGTGCCCCTCCCCACCCCAGCGTCGTGTGCACGCAGGTCCTCGGGGCTCCTTGTTTTGCTTCCAAAACATAATGTGACTTTCTACTCCTTCTCTCTGGGGCAGAGACTCACGATGTGTTTTTTGTTGGTTTGCTTGTTTAATCTTCTTTTCTTCTTACAAGAGAAAAAAAAAAGATGAAGAAGTGGTGACTTTTTGAGGAATGATTCAGGTGTCTGGAGACAGGGTTTTATAATCGAGATGTAGGGGCTTCTGTAGGGTCCATTTTTCACAGCTTTGTCATCCGTCAGCTGTTGGTATCACTGAAGTCCTGGGGGAGTGTGACGAGGGCCTATTCTTCCTTACCCCCAGCCCCTGCCACCTTGGGGCAGCCAGCAATGCAGTCAATGACAGAACGAATGTGATTATTAATCCATTTTGATGCAAACCTTATCTAAATGATAAGTGACTGATGGTTTAGGAAAAAATGAAAATTTAGTGGAAACACCTCCTTTCGGACGGCTTTGGGTCAGGAGAAAGGGTTGGGTTGGGCATAGATCGGTCTTACCTGGAGTCCAGAATATTTACCCATTCGCCAGTGGGGTGAAATGCTTCTTTTTGCTTTCTGAACTTTTTAAAAAGTAAGTTTCACACCCTGATTCTTTCCAAGTTTTGATGAGGAAAAAATTACTTTTCCCTTTTCTGCCTTGACCCTGCGCCACCACCGTGTCTTTTTATTTGGCTTGCTTCCAGTTTCCTTAGCACATTATGCACTTGTCTTACCGTCTGTGGTCCCATTCATAAATCTTTCTACCGACCTCACCAATCAGCCGTGTGACCTTGGGCAAGTCAGTTGACCTTTCTGAGGCTTGGTTTCCTCAACCGTAAAATGCCAGTGACAACAATAATATCTCCTTCCTGGTGGTGGTTGTTAATTCATCCGCATCCATTCAACAGGTGTTTCTTGAGCTCCTTCTATGTGCCAGGTGCTCCTCCAGGTGCCCCAGGCAGGGATAGAGCAGTGAACACAAAATCCACCCGTCATGGAGTTAGCCTATAGAGGTTAGAGAAACATAAGCAAAGAGCTATGCAGTGTGGTCCCGTGTGCTCGGTGTTCGAGGGAGAACAGAGCAGGGAGGGGAGGAGGAGAACGACAGGGGTAGCAGTGTGGCTCCCCAGGAAGCAGATTCTGAGATGGAGACTGTGAAAGGGCGCGTTAGGGAGTACATGCAACTTAGCACCTGCAGGGCAGAAAGGCACAGGAGGGTAAGGGCTGCAGCTGGCCCGAGGGAGCCCTGAAGCTGGGATGGCCTTTCAGAACAGACCCCAGCTGGGGTGAGGGGTTTGGGCATTTGTAACCCTGCTTCCGTCAGCCACAGGGCAGGGGCCGCCTCTAGGGAGGAGGTTCTCTTCAGCTGAGGGCAATTTCTAGAGAGGGCTGAGAGCCTGGGGCTGTCAGCTGTCGTCATCCAGCACGTGGGGAATCACTGGACGTGTCCTGAAGGAGGTGTGGGCAGTGTGTCACCATGTCCACTGCGGGGGGAAGGGATGTGCTATTTCACACACGGTGATGAGGGAAGCTTTCTCTGATATGACATTTGAGCAGAGCCTGAAGGAAGTGAGGATTGAGCCTTGCAGATGTCCTGGGAGAGAGCACACCAGGCAGGGGGACCAGGAAGTGCTAAGGCCCCAGGATGGAATGTCCTTGATGTGGTCAGGGGATCCAAGGCCAGCATGGCTGAAGAGGGACGGCCAATGGGGAGAGTGCTGGGAATGAAGTCGGGATGGAGCCGTGGGCTGGATCCTGCAGGGCTTCCTGGCCACGGTCAGGAGCAGCGGGAGAACGACTTGCAGTGATTCACATAAACTGCTGTCACTGTCGTCATCGCTCTGTGTGACTGTGTTAGCTTCACACTCCTTGCATCTAACACAAGCCCTGGTATACGGTAGGCGCTCAATACTTGTTTGCTGAACTAAACATATACGTCCTTAGTTATTTCACTGTTGTGTATGTGGTTTTTTGTTTTGTTTTGGTGTGCAGCAGACTCCGAAATCTCCATCTGCACCTGTTTCAGGTTAATCAGCTCTCAGAGAATGAAGAACCATGTCTGTTTAACTGATCTCGTCTCATGCCCAGTCCAGCTCTGTGGTGCCCGGAGGCCTGTGATGGGGTCTGCCACAAGCTCACCCCTATTCCTGGACGGGACCACCACCACTCTGCATGTCATACGGTGGAATAATGACATTCGGTGACCTCGGAAGAGCTGCTGTGTGATACTCTCATAGTCTGACTCCCAGGCACTAACATACAACCTCTTTGTGTTATTTTCCATTAAAAATTTAGTTGGTCATTTTCAAGTTCACCTTTATCACACACTGATCTCTGTTCAGAGGATGTGCCCAGGCTGCCAGTTTCTTTCTGCAAAGACAGCGACAGTCACAAGTGCTTTGAGAGCCATTCGGCATCCTGCACTGTACACACGTGATAGAAGGTGGCCCCCGACACAAGTGGGTCTCATATTTTTGGTTGTTTTGAATATATAACTTTTAAGCCAATTTTTTTTGCCAATCTGAATATAGAAACTTTTGGGATATGATTAAAACAGGCAATAGCCTACTTAGAATTTATTAATTTAGATACATATGCGTATGGAAAATTATACACATAAAATACCAATTTAGAAATACTGCTTTATTCCATTCATACATTTCATGGTACAATTTTATTCAGATTCATCATAGGCAATTTTGACATGAGTGTTATTTTCTTTATAGAGCTTCTTTTAATTGCTTAAATATGGTTTTCAGAGCATATCATCTTCTGTCCATTTTTAAATTCAACGTTGACGTTGTCACTGTACATCATATTATAAGCCATGGGGACCCGTTTACTTAATAATAGTTTTTTTCCCCACAACCTTTTCAAAGATATATATTTGTGTTCTTGTAAAGTAACCGTTTTAAATATGCTTTAAAAATCTTGTTCAAAATAAAACTGACCACCTCACACCCATCAGGATGGCTAATATAAAAAACAAAACAAAATAATGAAATAACAAGTGTTGGTGAAGATGTGGAGAGATTGGAACCCTTGGGCACTGTTGGTGGGACTATAAAATGGTATAGACACTGTGGAAAACAGCATGGTGGTGCCTCAAAAAATTAAAAATAAATTACCATATAATACGGCAATTCCACTTCTGGGTATACACACAAAAGATCTGAAAGCAAGATCACAAAGAAATATTTGTCTACCCATGTTCGCTGCAGCATTATTCACAATAGCCAAAAGATGGAAGCAACCCACGTGTCCATCGATGGATGAATGGATAAACAAAATATGGTATATACGTACAATGGAATATTATTATGCCTTGAAAAGGAAGGAAATGCTGACATGCTATAATTGATAAATTTTGAGGGCATTATGCTAAGTGAGATACATCAGTCACAAAAGGACAAATACTGCATGATTCCCCTTATAGGAGGCACTTAGAGTAGTCGAATTCAAAGAGACAGAAAGAATGGTGGTTGCCAGGGACTGGTGGGGGGGTGGTGGGGAATGAGGAGCTATGATTTAAATGTTACAGAGTTTCCGTTTTACAGGACGAAAACTTTCTGGAGATGGATGGTGGTGATGGTTGCACAAGAATGTGAATGTGATTAATGCCACTGAACTGAACATTTAAAATGGTTAAGATGGTAAATTTTATGCTTCGTGTATTTCACCACAATTAAATAAATACAAATAAAATGAAATGAAACAAAATAAAGTCAAACATTTTTAATTGTGGGATCAACTCCTTTGAAATAATTACTAAATCTGTGTTAACATTTAAAAATTCTTTTTAAAAAACTGATTCTGCCAGGTAACCACGAAAAACACCCGAAGTAGGCACTGGGTGAGGTCAGTTCAGGCAAATATGTCTTTCCCTCAAAATATTTTGTCGTTCAAAATAAAGTCATTGAAGAGTTCCCTATAAATCGAGAGAATTTTCGATGACTTGAATAAACTCTTTCTTTCTTTTTAGAAGAATAATTTTTTGAACAGATAAAAGCACCTCACATTATAATTGAATCTGCATGATAAATAGAAAATGTATAGTGAAACCATACGAAATTGCCTCTACTCAGCTGTTTTTGACCTATAAAAATACCAAATTCATATGTTCAACTTCATTGAATTATTTTTCTGTAACATCATGAGTTAGAACAATGCGTTTAAATGAAGTACTAGTCTTGGATATTTATTCAATGGTTCGAAATTTGAATTTCTATAGCCAGGTTGCAAGCTGCTTTTTGATCATAAGCCTTGTATTTCTAAAGTCTCCTTGCATAGTCCCCAGAGGAAGCAACTGAAGCTCAGACTTTGTTAGTTTCTTTAGAATAAAAAGAAATTATGAGAGAGTGTGTCTGATAGGTAGCACTTCATACAGATTAAAAAGTTGTTTTAAAATATATCTCCTTCCACTAAACAGTAAAATTAAAAGATTAGACTTAACGCTTTGAACACTAAACCTTTGAAAAGGCTCCAACCTGAGGATTAAGAGCTGCGTCTTCCCCTCCATCTGCGACCATGGGCATAAAGGGGGAGAACGTGATGCAAATGCCCAGCGTAGAAACCGCTCACTCTTCCTTCGCTGGGTGGGTCACTCCCGTGGATGAATAATCACCTCCATTTTGAGTTCATTCCTTATTTCTTTTTGGGGAAAAAAAAAAAGTCAAACCTATAGAAAACTTGAAAGAACAGTACATTACCTAGACTCACTGACTGTTCACTTTTGTCAGTTTCTGTCTCTCTCTCTCTCTCACTCCATACACCCATAAACATTTCTATGTAGATGTATATATTCTATGTATGCATACATAAACATGCATATATAAGCATTTCTCTTTTATATATGAGCATTTCTTTATTTCCTGACCATTTTAGAGTAAGTTGCAGATGTCATGACATTTCTTCCCTAAATACATCACACACAGCTCCTGAGAACAACGATGTTCTCCTCTATTTATCACAAACAAGAAATAAAATATTGTTATAACAATAATAATCTTATATAATACACAATCCAAATTCAAATTTACCCAATTAAAATTCTTCTTTGTAACTTTAAAAAAATCCAGGACCCTCTCAAATATCCTTCATTACGTTTAGGGGTCAGGTCTCTCTAGTCAACTTCAGTCTAGAGCAGTTCCCCGTCCTCACCTCTGAATTCTCTCTCATGACGCTGACATTTAAGAGACCAGACCAGCATTTTGGAGGTGGCTGCTGATGGATGCAGGTGACGCCTGGATCCTGGAATCCTGAAACCTGGCCTGCTACACAGGGGGAGCGGCTTCCTTTGGGTCGCGTCAGGAGGCTCTTAATGTCAGTTTGATGTTAAGCTTGATCACTTGTTTAAGGTGTTTTGTGTTGATTCTCATCAACTTTAGTTTTTGAAAGTGTTTTCTGTCCTTGTCCACAAAATCTGTGAAGTTTGCAGCATCTGACTACAAAGAAAAATCTTGTAAGTCTTGGCTATCTATGTATCTCGTATGCCAAAGTGTTATTAGCTTGTGTCAAACGGGTTTGTTTTATTTACTTTTCAACTGATGAACGATGATTTTCTGATGACTTTGGTAATGTGTGACTCTCCAAAGGATTGAAGGCGGCTTGAAAGCAACTACGAAAATTGAAATTCTTGTCCAATCTGCCTGGCAAACTGAAAGAATGCTTGGAGAACTCTCTCTCGGTCTCTTTCGGAGCCCTTTCATCAAGCCCATCTCGTTCTGCTTCCCTGTAGGTTGCTTCAGTCTCACCTTACTCTGGAAAGAACAGACATGTAGAAGAAAGGACTTGTAGGGAAACATTTAAACTCAAATCTCTTTTTTCACCATAGTTTTTAACTGGTGAATATTTTGTATCTTTGACAGAATTTTCTGTCCATTTCCTAAGAACTTTGTCAAAATAACTTTCGTGCCAATATAAGCCCCTGGAGCCATCCACCCTCCATTGCTGTGCGCTCTGGGGAACAGCTGACCTTGGTTAGGGATTAATTTATTACTTCCTGTTTCCTTCACATCCCCCACCTCCCTGCCGACCTTCTTGCTCTAATAACGACACATAGAGTTAATGAGCACTGGTAATTAAGAGGGCCATTTTAGAACAAGAGAGTTGGGTATTGAATGCCCTTGACCTAAACTTTACTTGGAGAAAGGATAGCTGAATAATTAGAAAATAGGATTCTAAATCAGAAGCCGAGGGCATCTTCTCTGCCAGTAATTTGTACAGCTTTGGCTGGATCTCTTTACCTCTCGTATTTTATTTTGTCCATCAGCTAAGTAGGACTTACAAGAATTTCTCATTAAGAGTTTATGAGCGTCCAGATGAAAGCCACAATATGGTAGCAATATAACTTTTAATTTTATAAGAACTAGGCACTGTGAATATTTTTGTGAATTATGAAATCCAATATATTCTCCTTAGGCTCACTTTTATACATTTACCTACTTAAAGCAACAAACGGTCACAACTTAAATTTTTTTAATTAAATAGGTTAAAATAATAATGGAAATTTAAATACTTTATTTCTAATTTCTTATATAATGTCCAAGTTTATCTTCAGAAATTTTTAAAGTTAAAAGTAACCTCTTATTTTACAAATAATCAATTAAAGGAATATTTAAAAATGTAGATAAACAACAAGAAAGACAAATCAGAATCCCATCACTACTGAGGCAGAACCATTGCTAATATCTTAGTATGTCCTTCCAGAAGAGATCCTCTAGACATAGCCTTTTATAACCTAATTTTTCTTTTCACTGATTAATCTGTTTTGAACATCTTTCTGATTCATCCACAGTAATTGTAGCAGATGCTGTGATGTACCAACCAGATCCCCCTTCAGAACTAGAAGACTTATTTACCCAGCTGGTGAGTGCTGGCAGACAGCCCTTGGCCCTCAGCTCTCTTTAGAACTCTTGGATGAAGGTATTCCCCTTGCCCAAGGGCAAACCCCTTTCCATCAGCTGCTGGCTTCCAGTAACTGGCAGACACAGGGCTATACAGGCCAGGCTCCCATGCCCCGACTCTAGACAATTCTGAAGGGTAAGGAGTTCAGAACTCCCTGTGGGATGGTTGAGTCCTCATTCAGGACTGCATCACAGCCCCACCTCTCTTGGGAGTCCCACCCAAGCCATTACTTTCTTTCCAGAGACCCAGTTCCAAGAGTACTCCCTTATCAGCCTCCCAGGTGCTCACCTTCGTCTCAGAGATTCCTTTCTGGGGAACCTGGTCTGTAACAGTTGGTACTGGGAGTGGTCTGAGAAAGCAGACACTAAGACAGAAGTATGGAGCTGGATCACATGCCCCCTAGTTGGCTGTGAGGACCCCATCAGTGGTGATGGGTGGGACATAGACAACCCCTGGCCTAAGGAAGCAGAGCATTGTTAAAGCTTTCACTGATGGTGAACTGGGGTGGGAAACTGGTGGAAGAAAATGCACCAGCTGGTGAGATGTATCAGGTGTTAATAAATACAGGAGAAATAACAAAAAGCCAGTGGAAGTGGGTGGCTATTGCTAAGCTCAACTGACACTTAGGAGAAAAAAATAGTAAAAGGCTGAGAATGATTATTTGACAGTTAAATGCTAAAAGCGATAGCCAGAGGACTTCCTTGGTAGCTTATAAAGTACTCTAGTCTTCTATAGCCAGAGGCTACAGAAAGCTAAGGATCAAGACCAGAACGTCATCACAAAATTCACAAAGCTCTAAAGACAGTTTAACTCTCAACTGAGGCAGCTAGGCTAGGAAAGAATGGGTCCCCAACACACGGGATGGGGACCTTTGGGTTGATGAACCCAAAGGCTTGGATTTCAGATTCCTCTGAACTCTTAGAACAAGCAGAAGTAGACTCATCAGTCTTTAAGGTGAGCATTCCCTCTTTGCTTGAAGATGCTTTGGAGGCCTTTCTCCTGCAGGGGTGAAGTTAACGTTGATACCGGAGACCTAAAGCATCATCATTAGGGCATATGGAGGCCAAGTAATAAGCAAAATCCTGGCCCAACTTTGGCTCCTCATGGGTCCGCTGGGTTCATGGACCCATCCGGTGGTCATTTCTCTGTCCCCAAATGTCTAAATAGTTTATATTTAGCACAATTCCCACATTGGTTCCCTTGCCTTTGGAATAAGACGTATTATAGTAGTAAGGCTAAGTGGAAGCTCCTAATCATGCAACCCACTCCCAACTCCCAACCAGTGTAATAAATTAAAGCCAAAATCACATCCCAGTCACCTTTAAAGACTAAAAGGTGCTGAGTTGGTGGGCTTCACCATATCTTTATTTAATTCATCGGTCAGGCCCCTGAAAAAACCAGATGGATGTTAGAGGATGACAAGGGACTACTGCAAACTCAGGGGCATAGTAGCCACATTTGCAGCTGCTATGCCAGATGTGGTATCTCTGCTACAGCAGATTAACAAGGTCTCAAGTACAGTCATGCCCCACATAATGACTTTTCGGTCAATGACAGACTACGTATATGATGGTGGTCCCATACGTACTATATAGCCCAGGTGTGTAGTAGGCTGGACCATCTAGGTGTGTCGTAGGCTGTACCATCATAGGTGTGAACACTCTGTGATGTTCCCACAATGACAACATTGCCTAACAATGGATTTCTCAGAACATATCTCCATCATTAAGCAATGCATGACTATACATGATATGGGGCCATTGATCTGGCACGTATGTCCTTTCCCATCTCTATAAGGAAAGATGATAAAAAAAAATTCACATCCATTTGAAGTGGACTCCGGATTACATTTACAGTCTTAACCTAGGGGTATATTAACTCTCTTGTCCTCTATCATAACGTAGTCCAAAGAGTCTTGGATGCTGAACAACACACTTGTCCACTAGAGTGATGGCATCGTGTTAATCAGATAAATGAGCAAGAAATGGCTAGTCTTTTGGTGAGACACATGCCCTCCAGAGGGTGAGAGATACATCTTACAAAGACTCGGAGGTGTCCACCTACTGAAGTGTTTGAGGATCCAGTGGTCTGTGTATGGGTCTCCTAATCCCCTCCAAAACAGAGAACAAATTATTGCATCTTGCATCTGCTAGCACAAAGAAGAAAGCAGAACACCTCATAGGCCTCTTTGGGTACTGAAGGTAGCATATTCCACACTGTGAATACTGCTGTGACCCCTATGTCAGATGACGCAAAAGGCTACTGGCTTTGAGTAGGAATCAAGAAAGAGTTCTGCAGGGGCCCGCCCAGTGGTGTAGTGGTTAAGTTTGTGTGTTCTGCTTTGGTGGCCCAGGGTCTGCAGTTTCAGATCCCTGGTGCGGACCTAGCACCACTCACCAAGCCATGCTGTGGCAGCATCGCACACATAAAATAGAGGAAGATTGGGACAGATGTTAGCTCAGCAACAATCTTCCTCAAGCAAAAAGACAAAGATTGGCAACAGATGTTAGCTCAGGGCCAAAATTCCTCACACACACACACACACACACACACACACACACACACAAAGAGTTCTGTAGCAGATCCAGGCTGTGGTGCAGGCAGCCCTGACACTTGGGCCCTACACTCCAGCAGAACCTATGGTTTTAGAGATGTCATGCTGGGAAAGGACACCAACGTGGAGTTTATAGCAGGCCCAGTGGAAGGAAGAATCACAACACAGGGCCCTGGGTTTCTGGAGCAGGGGTACGCCATCTGCAGTGGAGCATTATGCATCTTTTGAAAGCAGTTCCCAGCCTTGTGCCCTGTTGGAGAGGGAGTGCTTGGCTATAGGACACCAATTGACTAGGCCACCAGAACAGCTCATCTTGAGCTGGGCCCTGTCAGACCACCAGATCATAAGGTCAGATGGGCCCAGCTCACACCATCATATGATGCAAGTGGCGCGTCCGGGATCCAGCAGGAGTAAGGCAGAGAGCACGAGGGAGCAGCACCAGGTAGCCCAGGCTCCCTGTCATCCACCGCTGTTCTCTTCTCTCCATCCATCAGGTCATGCTCCCTCAGCTCACATTGATGACCCCCTGGGATCCTTTATGACCAACTGACCGAGGAGGAAAAAGCCCCCTTTGGTTCATGGATGTGTCAGTCTGGTATGTGTGTGCAAACTGAAAAGGGATGGCAGCTGCACGACCGCCCACTCAGGGGTGGCAGAAAATTCTCCCAGTGGTGGAGACTAGGGTGGTGCACCTGTCGCCCACTTTGTGTGGAGAGAGAGTGGCCTGAGTTTAGAATATACACAGACTCGTAGGCAGTGGCAAATAGCTTAGCCAGCTGGTTAGGATCCTAGAAGGAGAAAGCTTGGAAGAAAGGAGACAAGGAGGAGAGGCATGTAGGTCGACATGGGAATGAGCACGCAGTGTGAAGACCTTCATATTGCATCTTAATGAGTGTCCACTGGAGAGCACCCACCATAGAAGAGGAGCTAAGCAACCAAATGGGCAGAATGGCTCTGCCAACGAACACCAGCCAGCGTCTGTCATCACCCTGGTGCTGGCACAGTGAATGCACCAACTGAGCAGCCATGGAGGCTAAGAGTGGAAAGGAGGAGTGAGCAAGCAGGAATAAGCCTTTATGGAGGGAGGGCTGGGGAGAAAAGTTTCCCTGGCTAAGAAAGCAGCCTTGGAGAGATGCTGGAGAGAATTAAATGTCTCTGAACTGAGCTGAAAGTTGTGAAGTGCTTTGCTGTGGACCTGGGTGAGGGCTGGGGATCCCTCCACAATCTCACCAACCAAAGATGATATATCCCCTGTTGCCAGACATCCGAGCCATCTGTAACAGACCAATTCTGAATCCCAGACGTAGTGCTGGCCACCTGTGGCAAGTTGATCCCTTGCCCTTTCTACCCCAGAAAGGGCAGCATTCATCCTAACTGGAAGAGACAGGTGTTGGGAATAGGGGTTTGCCTTCAGCACCTCAGCCAGTATCATATCCCAAAAGCTTATGTGTGTTTGATCCACCTCTGCAGGATCCCAAATAACATCACATCAGACCAAGGAACCCACTTTACTAAGCATGTGATCCACACAGTCATATTACAAACTGCGCTGCCCAGAAGTTGCCAGCCTGATAGAATGATGGAACAAGTTGAAGTCACAGCTGACACATCAGCTTGGAGGCGCTTTCGAGGATGGAGACTATCCTTGAGAATGCAGAGCTCACTTTAAATCAACAACCTTAACTGATTAGTGTCTCAATGGGTAGAATACACGAATCTAGGATCCGATGGGTGGAAGTAGGAGTGGTCCCTCTTACCAGCACTCCGAGGTACACACTGGGCGTTTTGTGCTTCCTGTCCTCTCAACTCTGAGCTGTTTAGGTGTAGAGATCCTGATTCCCAAAGGAGGCCACTTCTGGTGGTCAGAGGACACACTGCCCTGTAATGTTACCGGTTCTTTGCTCAACGAGACTTTCCTTGAGCACCCTTATAAAATGGCTGTAACTTCTATACTCGAGTCAATCTCTATCTTCTTTCCTTCTTTACTCTCCCTGGCACTTATCACCACCTGAATTATATTACTTATTTCTTTGTTTACTTGCATATTGTCTTTCTCTCTCCTCCAATAGAATGTAAATTCCAGGAGGGGAGAGACATTTACTTGGTTTCAGCTGATCCCTGCCCAGGACAGTGGTGGCCATTTGAAGGCATTTAGTAAATATTTGCCAAATGAGTGAATGACTCTACAACGCAGTTTTTTTGTGAGTGGGTAGTATTCAATAGTAAATATTCATCATCTTTTATTTAACCAGTCACGTGTTGCTGGGCAGTTCATCTTCCTCAACATTCTTTCTCCAGTGAAATAATGGGAGGCAAAATCCTCATGGATATCATCTATTATTCCTATAAGAAGAATTCCGAGTGGTACAATTTGCTAGCACGTGGTATGACTTTCAGTTTCCCAGGTTTTTGATAGGTGATGCTTCATGGATTTGTTTTAAGAGTATTATCATATATACAATTCAGATTTACCTCTCTTCTTGGCAAACAGGCTGTCTTGACTCCATATAAAACCATACTCTGACCCGGCACCCTTCAACACTTTATATAAGAGATCCAACCATATTCAAAATGTTAACATTTATTTTTCATTCTTTTGCTGAAGATTGTGTGGGGTCTCTGACCCTAATTCTAACCCAGCCCCATGGCGACATGTCATAAATCCCATCAGACATTTCAGTTCTCCATTTCATCTCTGTCAGGATGCTCCCTGGCTGGGGAACCTTTTTCCTCCATAGAGTCACATCCTTGTCTACTCATTCCCTCCTCCTCCTTCATGCATTTTCTCTCCCAAAACTTAACCTCCCCACCCCCAACACACACACACTTTATCACAGAGAGAACTGCCCGCTTTCCTATGGGCCCGGGGCCCGTGCGGAGATGCAGCAGTTTGCTTTTAGCTTGTCCTGCCTTCTTTTAAGTCTCAACAAGTTTTGGGGCTCTTCTTACAGAGAAATTCTCAGACTCTAATGCATAAAAGAAAACATTCCTTCTTGGGTTTGTTTGGGTTTTTTTCCCCTTAGGTCACTCCCTCAGAGCACGGAAGGCTGAATCTGAACATTCTCTCGCCATTTGTGGTGGGGATCCAACTTGGCGTTGTGCGTTAGCTGCGTTGGATGACTGTGCTTGCTACCTCCGGCTTCCTCCAAGTCTTTTCCTCCTTCTCTCTCCTCCACTGGTTTATTTGTCCTCAGTTCTGAGCTTCAGGAGTCGAAAGATCTGAACTGGAGTCCCGTTTCCACCACTTACTGATGTGTGAATTTAAACGTGAAACTGTACTTTCCTGGGCCGTTGTTTCCTCATCTGTAAACAGTGCCTACCGTCATGAAGAGTAAAGAAAATCATCCATGAGTTAGCTCAGTGGCCTGAGGAAATGCCCAACAGCGTTCACTGTTATTCTGCTCCTCATTTGGCATTGCTGTTCTTTTTGCAGCTTCTTGGGCATCACTGTCTTACTTCCCTTCATCCTTCCATTCCCTAGTTTCCCCAATTTCCTCACCCCTCACCTTCCCTCGACAGGAACCTCTCAGATAAGATGGGAAGCCTGCCCACCTATCTTCACTTCTGCACAGGTCTTTCTTCCTCCTGTCTTCCCATTGCACTCTCCTGTTTATCTTTAGCTTTTGGAAATATTTTTCTTTGCCTTTCCCCCATCGCAGCCTGAACTATATCTTCTTTATTTTTAAATTCATGCTCTCCACCTCTTTCTTCTCTTCCAGTCTCTGATGACTTCCCTCCATGCCTTTGGGCACTTACGTTATTTCTTTTCTTCTTCTGGCTTGTCCTTCACATCTGGCTCAGTGATGCTATTCTCTTATGCATACATACTCTCTTTATTTTTGTAGAGATCACATCTAATTATCTTTTTATAGAGAGCAAGGCATCCAATCAGTCATTCATTGATTGAGTGAATATTATATTATTGAGAGCCAACTATCTTTAAGGCGTTGGATTGGGTCTTTGGAAGACAGAAAGCAAAGACACAGTCCCTACCCTTAAAGAGCTCAAAATCTGGTGGGGAAAGAGATGAATAAACAAATCCCATTTGGGTGACAAGCCTATGAAAGGGGCAATGCAGGGTGAATTGAGAAGGGGCAATTGAGGTGGAAGGGAGAGGTATAAAGGAAAGCATTCCACAGCTGTTGACATCAGAGTTGAATTTTGAAGCATGAATAGGAGTAGGTCAGGAGAAGTGGGGTGTCACTATGTTAGAGGAGTGCAGATTCTAGGTAAGGGGCCAACACTTGCCTTTGCATTTTCACAGCTGAATCACTTGACTACTCAGTGTGTCCAGATGATTCCTGAAAACATAGCTACAAGATGGCTTTTTTTGACGGCATTCTTTATCACTTATAGCCTTTCTTGGCTAATGAATGAAAAGAACAACTGGTTTGGTGATCCTGTGTTCTCTTTTGATAGAGCCTTATTTCATATTTATCTTTCCCCTCCTCCACACCAAGTCTAAACTAGTCTTAATTTTTTAACCTACTATTTTGTTTATGAAGGCAATTAAAAATGTTGTTTGCATTGGTCTGTTAACTAGAATAACCACACAGTTCCGGCATCTTTTCTTCTGATATGTTTTCTAAACTTTGCATGAAAGTCTTCATTTCTAGTGGTTTTCATTAATGCAAATAAATATGCCCCCTGGGTTTATTCAAATGAACTGATAATCAAGCTCCCTTCTTACAGTCTCTTGGCTTCATAATGAAACTGCCTTCAAAGGGGTCCTATCTTCACGGGATCCAAATGTTCTTGTTGTTGTTGTGCCCTCCTCTTCCTCCTCCTCCTCTTTCCTCTTTTGCCCTCTCTTATCACAGCCCAACTCACAACAGAAGCTTGGAGCTCAGTAAAGAACAAGGTGAGCCAGAGAACGCAGGGCTGAGACTTGGAAAAAAGCCATGGCTGCTGGGGTGAGATAGGCCCTGGATACAGACCCAGCTAAAGGCAACCTGAGGCACTCTAGACAGAGGCAGAGCATGGTGTTTAAGGTACTTGATGTTTAGAGGACACAGTGATAGGTGATGGTAAGCCATCCTGGCAGGTGGGCAATCTGGCTGGAAGTTTTTATTGTCCCTGCATTGAAATTATACATTAATCTGGGAAGAATTGGAATATCTTCGGTATTAAGTCAGTGACTGTGAATGTGGTACGTTTCTATTTATTCAGTCCTCTTTTATCTTTTAATAGAACTTTAATATTTTTTCCATAAAGATGTCTTGTATATTCCCTGTAAGATTGACTCCCAGATACGTTACGGTTCTGCTACTACTGTGAATGCTGCTTTATTTTCTAGTTGGTTATTGCTGGGATAGAAAAACACTATTGATTTTTGTAAGTTGATCTGGCATTAAGGCAAACTTGTTGCAGTCTCACTAGTTTTATAGTTTGTTGATGCTGTTGGACTTTCTATGTAGATACCCTCAGCAAGGAATGATGATTTAATACGTTTTATTCCAATGCTTGTGTATCAGTTATCAATTAGTTTAAACAAATCATGCCAAAATTTCGCAACTTAAAATAAAAGACATTTATTATCACACAACCTGTGAGTTCAGGAGTCTGACCTGGTGTCAGAAATCTCACAGCACTACTTTACCTCGCTCTATTCGTTAGAAGCAGTTCACTAAGTCCAGCCCAAACCCAAGGGGAGGGAAACTAGCCTCAGCTTTTTGAAGGGACTATCAGAGAATTTATGGACATATTTTAAACCACCACATCTTACAATCTGTTTTTCTTCTTGTCTTCTATTTTTAAATTTGTATTGGCAAGACATCCAATAAGAGGTTCACTGGTGGTGGGGCTCATGAGAACTTCCTTTGTTCCAGATCTTAAAGGAACTGTAAGTTTCTAAGGTTTCTCCATCAATTCTCCCATTGACCTCAGTTTTTCGCTATAAAGTCTATATCAGATAAAGCAGTTCCCTTCTGTTCCTGGCAACTGAGAGTATTCTTATTATTTCATCGTAAGTAACAATTAAACTTCATGAAATACTTTTGAATTGATAGGTTTTCTCTTCTTTTCTTTGTTGTGTTTTTTAAAATAGGTTTTCTGATATTAAACCATTGTGGCATTCCTGAGATGAACCTCATTCAGGTTTGTTTTTCAAACATTGTTAGTTTCAGTTAGATAGTAATTTAGGTAGGATTTTCCAGTCTGGATTCATAGGTTAAATAGGCCTGCACTCTTTTTCTTGTGCTGTCCATACCAATTTTAGAATCAATGATTTATTAGCCTCCTAAAATGAGTTGGGCAGCTTTCCTCCTTTTCTGCTCTCATCTACTTGGACACTTTGTGGCTGTCTCTGTTGAAGGCTGGCTTTCTCTTCCTTCCCACACATCTATCTACTTATACCTGGTTTGGTTTACTTGCTCCTCTGGCCTCTGACTTACTGCCTTCTCTCCAGTTCATAGTTTGTGCCTTCACTTCTGGCTCTGTGTTGCTTATATATAGCAGAGGGTCAAAATTTATATTATTTGGCTTAGATGTGTAATTAATGGTAACTACTTTATTTTTCATAACTGACTCAGACTTCCTCATGAGCCCTTCTTGTCAATGACAGAGGTACAGAAGGGCAATACTAAAAGGATATGTGGTTGTACTGAAATTTGACCAATATTAAAAAAGCACCTTAGAACAATCTCATTTTAAAGAAATAGTCTCCCCTCTCCCTCTTAGGTTCCAGGATGACATCTTGGGGTCAAGGGACACTTACTTATATGCGTGGTGACGAGGGGAAGGGAAGCTGGCTTATCTGCGCATGCCTCTCCTTGACAGTGGACCAGCTGACGAGGCATCAAGGAACCAGGAAAAGCCCGCACACCTGAATTTAAAGCGGTTGGCTCCTGTCATCACTACAAAGACGAATAACACACTCGGGTGCCTCCTTGGGGAAGCAAGCATGTGGATGGGGAACTTTTGAAGAAGACAAATGGCCCTGGTAGGAAGTTTGGACATAGGACTTGATTGAATATTTACCAAAAGGAAATAAACCAAGCTGAATGAGACTTTGAAACTGAGAGACGCCGGACTTACTTTAATTAGGGGGTTTAAGTATTTATTTTCCCTATTACCCAGTGTTATGTGGCTCGAAAGCGAGATCAGCTATGGAAACATAAAGAATGCTCCAATTTTTACACATTTAAGTATAGCGCATAGACCTCTGACCCGCTATATTTGGACTAACAGATTTTGGCTTCCTCTTGGAACCTCATCCACTGGCAGCCTTCAAGTCACCTGGGCTTCCCCAATCCTACTCCCTTCCTGGTTCTGTCCCAGAGAATGGGTGTTGGATAGAGAGCTGCTGTCTAGTTCTGGCTGTGTGACAATCCTGTCTCTTAATTTTCTAACCCATAAGATGAGAAGACTAAAATAAATGAACTTCAAAGTTTTTCCAGCTTTCTGGATTACTTTCCACCATCTTGCCCCATTGCAGCACTTCTCCTTCTCACCAAGGTATATTTAACCTGAGGGGGCAGTCAGACTCCTCTAATCACTTATTCCATTTTATTTCCTCCCTTCGTTGGTTTCCCTGCCAGTTTGACTTGGGAACAGGTCATGATGAGTCTGCAAAGTGAACACAGGGCTTAGTGTCTGCTTAGAGCTGCTCCACAGGCCTTATTGCTCCTCTCACCCGACTCTCTTCCCCACTTCCTTGTGAAAAATCCTATTGCCATTTCATACCCTTCAAGCTCTAGATCATACAGCCTGTGTGACTCTAAATGCAGGTTTTAAAAATCAAAGCACCAAAGCAGAGAGTGTGTTTGGATCAGGAAGGCAATAGTGCACTTTCCAGATAACACTGTTTTCTTAACAAAACATAAATCTGAACAAATGAATGTACAGAATCACTGGTGCTGCGGTGAATTCTTTATTTCTTTTTTGGTGCCTGGTAGGGTTATTTCCCATCTTCCAAAGCCGGAGCCCTAATGAGCTCCAGGGGGACAGAAGTCTGTCAATCACAGGGTACTTTTCAAGTATAGTCATCTCTGCCCCATCAGAGAACCACAAGGCATGAAATAATTAGAAAGCCCAAAGTAACTGCTCTGTTTTACAAGAGCAAAATCCGTCCGTGGATCATTTACATAAACTTGTCACTTCCCATTACAGTTCTAATGTAGGCTGGGTAATAATCGCCAAGCGCTGGGGGAGGGGAGGTCGCGGTGGGCTGTGCCTCGCGCTGGAAGCCTAGGTACGCATGTGCTGCGCCTTCCAGAGCCCCCGCCTTTGCTGACTGCTGAATCCATCCTCGTAAAGTATCTTTTCTTTTCCTTTAAATAAGAACTATTCGTGCTGCTATGGCAGCAGACCCTGTGCTTAAGAGAAGAAAAAAAGCTTTTGCATCAAGCTATTGTTAGGGGAGAATTCACTTTGAGGAGCATTTCAAAGCTGATCCGATTGAGGAAAGAATCATGTTAAATATTTGCTATGAAATATTTATAAGAAGAGCACAAGAGCAATCGACAGACCTGCCTGGGAAAATAAGCATTTCTCCTCATTTGGAAATTTTAGATATAACTGCCCTAGGGAGAATTTATATAAGTGCAGATACGTGTGGGATGTGTGTTCACAAACGTGTGCACGCACACACACACAGGCACACTCAGACGCATGGCTGAATGGGGTCATAGGATTTAGGTCCATCTGCATCTGAATGCAGTTTCCCCATTGCGGCAGCAGTGAGAGATCACTGAAGACTGTCTGGATAGCTGTGTTTGAGGAAGTGTGGTGCTGATGCCCCAGAGCAGACGCCTGGACCCACCCAGGGCTGGGAGATGCGGCTGGCAGCCATCTTCCAGGGCTCCTCTCATGTCCACCCCTGGCAAAGGGACTCCAGGGAGATACATTTCCCTGAACCCTGCCCTTCATTTCATCAGCATCACAGCAACAATGTCCAAGTGTATGCACTGAAAAAGGAAAAAGATGATTTGCTTGAAGCCAGAATATATGTTCTTAGAGGAGAGTCTTTCCATCTATGTGACTTGTGGATTTTTCAAAAATATTTAAGGCCCAAACCCTGCCCCCCTGAACATACAATTATGTAATAAAAAGCGATGAACAATTTAGTGATTTAACGGAGTTGAAAGAAGCTGTGTCAGCTATGCATCCTTTCAATATCTGTGGGGCTCTTCTCTCTCATGGGAAGAGAGAAGCTGAAATACTCTGTCTTCATGCAGTGTCTCCAATAAATAAATCACATATTGAATATTGAGCGCTTGCCACCTGAGCCTTGCGAACATCTTACGTAGCATTTTATATGACGTTGAAGCTAGTGTAGGGTAATGTGATTCGTGTCAGTGATGGGGGGGCTAACTAGGTAATGCGTACACAGTTCCTGATGCTTATTTTAACTCAGAATTTCTATAGAGAATTTTCCTTTAGGCCAATTTTATTAACCAACAAACATATCATAAGATTCTGGCCAAAAGAGCGAGTGCCCGGGAGCGACCAGTTGCAATTCCGTCTGCAGCATTTGACTTTATGGGGGAGGGCCAGCGTGACCTCGTGGCAGGGCGGGCGGGGGAGATGCGGGCATGGCAGGGGTCTGAACCGCAGCCAGGCTGTTTCTTATCTGAGAGATCACCAAGTGGGGAAGCATTGTCAATGGATTTAAATCAGCCTCTTACTCCATCCCCCCTCCCTTGCACACAACAAAAGTCTAAATCCCTTTTCAGGCCAGATTGCCCCATTTCCCTGCGTGGGCCGGGCAGATTGGAAACATGTTTGTCACTCAGCTTTTCTCCAGGCTAATCAGGAGACACTGGGCCGGTGGGATGGCTGCCTTTCATCTCCGGAGCCTGCCTCTGAAAGCAGCCGCACCGGCCACTGGGCCCGCTCGAGAGCAGGGCTGCCTGTCATCTCTGCAGACAGATATAAAAATATTGTTAACCATTAGCCCAAGCAGAGGCTTTATCAGGGATTTGAATCTAAAATGTGATACTCGATGTAGACCCACTTGATTTGGTCCAACAGAGCCGAACCCTTTATTCTGTTCTAACAAAGTGTGTCACATAATGGAGGAGATTTCTATGGGATTTACGACGTCTCTGTTTCAGGCCTGCTGCTGAACAGATGAGAACTGTGGATGAACACTGCTGCCTCCAGAGCTGTCATGAGGCGAGGCCTCGGCCCACCTGACTCCCAAGTCACGGTCTTCCTGACAGGACAGCTTTCCAGTTCACCGAGGTGCTGTCCTGAGTGTGCAGCGGCAGCTGGGCAGGACAGGTGTGCAGCATGGATGGTTCCCGGGCCTCAGCCAGTGTCAGCAGTTGCTACGCAGTGATTCCCACACCTCCTATACTGGCAACTTCAGTGACCTTTTGCACCTGAAAATTCTGGAAAATAGTGAATTGTAAAGACCCTGGACACCAATCTTGGGCAGGTAGCACGAGTGGTGGTAAGAGTCCAGGAGGGCCTGGTTTGACTCTTGGCTCTTCCAGGCACCAGGAGACCTGGGCCAGATTACTCTCCACGACTGTTTCCTCATCTATAAAATTGGGATAATAATAGTATCTTCTCCCCGGAATTGTTGCAAGGAGTACAGGAGATGGTGCATGTTAATCACTCAATCTGGCCCATAATAAATGCTTGATGTATGATATTGTTAGCTGCTGCTTGCAATTCCATGGCAGTTAAGGATGGTCTGGGAGCTCACTGCACCACATGCCGTCTTATTCTTAGCTGTAGCTGTCTGGAAAAGTAATGACCGACGTTCCCTTAAACATAAATGACGCAACGACTCCCAGTCACATCCGTCCCTCAAGAGATGACTTGGGAAAGTCCTATATTTCAGGCATAAGCAAAATCTAGAAAATAATATCGTGAACACTCGTGGATGCACCACAGAGCTTTGACAAATTTTAATATTTTGCCATATTTACTCCGATCTTTTTGTAAGAAATAAACCATTGGAGAGTTGGTTGAGTAACTTGATACCCTCTTTGAGCCCGTTCTTCCCACCTTCCTAACTCTGATCCTAGATAACCACTATCCTGAATTTGAGCTTTAATTATTCCCAGACATGTTTTGAAATTTATATATAGCTACAGCAATGGCTATATATGTATCCATAAACAATACTTAATTTTGTTTTGTATTTTTGGTTTTTATATGAATGGTATATTGAACATATAAGCTTACCAAGGACTTTTTTCATTTAATATTATGTTTTTGTGTTTACTCATACTTATAAATTCTTTATAAATAAAAATGGATAGATTTTTATTGCAGTATAGTTTTCCATTGCACGCATTTATTTTTCCATGTTCTGTTGGTAGACATTTGGGCTATTTCCAGTTTTCTCTTTTTAAACAGTTCCGCCATGAGCTCACATCTGTGCCTGCTCCCGTGTGTACGTGAGTGCTTGTCTACGGTGCAGATCCAGGGGTGGAATCGCCAGGTCCTTAGAGGTCTACATCTTCCTCTTTATTAGATATCACCAAATTGCTTTTAACATCAACAGAATATGAGTGCTTGGGGAGGTGTTTAAATGGAAGGGAATATATTAAATAATGTTTATTAACTCGCTTTCTTCGAGGTTCCAGGAACTGATTTAGGGGGTGATGCTGCTGCTTTCTTATCAGTAGCCACGGAGCACAGGTTATTTTTTCCCTCCCGGGGTTAATTAACCCCTCTGTACTGTGGTCCTGGCAGAGCCCATTGTTGATAATAGAACGTGCCTGGAGAAAACCAGACACTCACTTGGGTCAAAAGGTTGGGAAACAAGTAGTCGCCTGTAGTCCTTAAACACTCTTCTTCCTGAGAAGCCCCACTAAAACGAAGCGCCCAGAAAGAAAACAACCAGACTGAAAATGATGCATTAAAGACATTCAGGTCTCCAGATGATGCCCCTGTGACAACAAGGCCCACACGCGGAGGGCAGTGGGGTAGAGGAGCAGACCACAGCACAGCCCTCTGGACACAGAGCTTATGACTGTGCTGCAGGAGACACATCTCCATTCTCCAGAAACCCGGGGTCAGTTCAGATGTAAAAGACGGCTGAACTTCTGTAGATAAGATCTCGGTCCAGAAATGGTTTTACAGAATTATACTAGTAAGGTAGCAAATAATTTTATTTTAGTTCTGTGTAAAGTTAATCGCAGGAATAGAAAAGTAACAACAAAAAAGAGATATGGACCAATTGTGCCGGGTTCTTTTGGGAAGAGGAAGTCCCCATGTAGATGATAAAATGGTGGACATACACGTGCAAGCTACCTGCGCACAATTCCGAAGCCAGATCACACGATTTCTGTAGCACTTGCTATTGTAAATCATGAGAGTCACTACTTCCCTTATTATTATGCGGAATTGTAAGTTGACTGTACTAGGAAATGGACTGTAGTTAATTTGACGGTCAACTAGTGACCCAACTGAAGCTCAAAGGGCGGATTGTTGGCGCTAATTAGAGCCTTCTCCTGAGCCTTGAGATCCTTATCTGTTTGACCTTGTGCCTTCTATCATCGGGCTGGAGGTTTTCCGGGTCAAAAGAGGGCTTCTGAGTCACTGACTCAGGCCTCTGCAGGCGCTTGCCTTCCCTGCTTAAGGGAGCTAGCTTCACGGGGATCATGCAAAGAATCTCCGGCTTTGCCCCCAGGTTTTCTCAGACAGACCCTAATAGAAAGGAGCTCTCTCATTTCTTTCTCTCCCTATTGCAAAATGTTTCTCCATTTAAACAGGTTCTCAGAAAACATAGCCAGAATTTTGAACACACACTCTGGGAGCAAAGCTTCCATTTTTAACTGCTACACTATCGTCTCACATTACTGGCTGATGCTTGGTGATGTTACACGCTAGGCGTGTGCAAGGAGCTGGTGCATTATCTTGTTCAATCCTTATAACTATTTTATGATTTAGAAACTATTATTGGATGAATACCCGAAAATGTAATGACTTCAACAAGAGAGAAGTCTGTTCCACATATCACCCAGGGACCCAAGATGGCGGGGTGTTTCCTCTTGATTGTTGCCATTTCCAGCAGGGGGAAGGGGAGGGACAGCATGGCGGAGTGCTCCTCCAGCACCCCTGCGTCCTGGCCTAGAAGGGACCCACCGAATTTCACTTCATATTCCATTAGAGACAATTTACTTGTGGCCACGCCTGGTTACAAGGGAGACAAGGAGATAAAGTCTTGCTGAGCAGTCACCTGCTCAGCTCTCAGTGTACTTCTGTGTGGAAGGTGGAGAACGGGTTTCAGCTCCGGCACTGGTAGTTTGTTTATAGATGTTCAGGTTTCTTTGAAATCTTAACTAGACGGAAACCATCAAGTCCCTGGGCAGCTTGTAGTCTCTACCGGTTTCCAACTGCGTTGTACTAACGAGGCAGGTTAGATTGAGCAAGCTTAAAGAACTAGCCCAATGTCACACTCTTGCTAAGTAGAGGCAATGGGATTGAAACCCGGGCAATTTGAGGCTGAAAGCTGAGCATTTAAGTACCGTCTATGCTGACAGCTACACTGAATAATTAGTTCATCGACAAGTCACTTTTCTTTAAATGAGTGTGTGTTATGGGGGTTCTCCTTAACTCTGCAGGCAGAGCACGGTGGTCAGGAGTTAGCCATCACGGGACAGTGGGGATGAGCCCTGAAGTTCCCGTTGTCGGAGTTCAGGAGGCTGAAAGCCCACAGAGTGATTATCCTGCCCTTGGAGGTGAGCCTTCTGCGGCACAGGTAAAAACCTCTGGATTTTCGTGGTTAGAGGATATTAAGTGACAAAGGAAGGTATTACTCTAAGTCGTCTCTAATTAGGAGCTTTGGTTTAACACATCCAGTCAAGGATATTTTGAGCTGAAGCTTAAAAAAAATGCTGCCTCTTTAAGTATAACTCACCATTGATACTTGGATGAAAGGTGTTCTGAACTTGAGGGACCATTGTCCATTCGCTCAACTATGTAGCCCATAACACGACGTACGAGTAGTTATTTTACCTCCATTTCTATTTAGAGGGTTTTGGAGGGAGGGGCACTTTAGGTGTTGCCAAGAGAGGAGGAGGAGAAACTTTACAGGAAAGGTCTAAGTTTATTTTATTTAAGTGAATGCTGTTAATTTTGAACCTCAAAAATGAATGCTAATTTGTGTAGCTCAATATGCATGTGACCAAAACAACTAAAATCACCCTCATTCATTCAAGCAGGGACAATTCTTCTCAAAATAACACAGTCATCTGCCTGTCTTAGTGTAAACTGTTGGGCATGTTACTTAATCCCTCTAAACTTCATCCGTAAAATGGGGCTATGAATACTTTTTGCTTAGAGATTTTGTTGTGAGAATTAAAGGAGATAATTCATGTGACAGCATTAGCATAGTCGATGGTGAGTACTGCATACATATTGGGGATTGTGACAACTCCCTGTGGAGTTCGTGTCCACTGCTGGTGGGGTCGCGGTGTGGAGAACTGATTCTGTAGGATTATGGAAATGGTCTTGTGAAGGGAGGGCTTCTCCTCACGTAACGGCTCTCTTCAAAGTATTAATCCAGAACTTTGCTCATGCTGGCTCTCCGCATCTTATGATGAGCTGAAGATGTCAGTTAAAGTCTCCAGTAATCTCCCGGGGGAGAGCTCTCTGCTCTTCCTGACCCCCTTGCTCTTTGCTCGCACTTCCGTCCCTGCACTTAGCACGTTGTCACACACATTTGTTTGCCTGTTTAGCTTCTTTGCAAACTTCACTGGTGATCAGGTGATGTATGACATCCCCAGGGTCAGGGACTGTATTTCCTGGCTCCTGGCATGGTGCCTAGCACAAAGCAGGGTGCTCATAAATGTTTCTTGAAAGAGTGGCTAAATGGCCTGGTGGACGTTGCCGGCACTTTAGAAGAGGAAATGCACGGGGCTGTATTTTTCTGGTTTGCCGGTAATCAAGCCATTTTGCACTCAGTTTCCTCATTTGAGAACTATTCGTCCCCATGTGCTTCCCTTGCAGAGGTGCAGTGATAGCTAATGAGCCTCCTTGGAAAAGAGCGATGTGCTCTCTCCCTTTGAAGTTTGGCTTTATAAGCAGATCTTTATATACAAGGCTGTAAAAATTCTGCTCTCCTTCCTGCCCTTTTCTTCCTCAAACTCAAAGGTCCAGGAGAGATTATCTGCCTGTGAAACTTCCATTTCCTAAATGCCAGTCTCCCTGGAGTATTACCTGCAATGTATCTGGGCCGAGCAAGCCAAGCCCTTGGGCCTTCCCTTTTCACAAATCGATTTGTGAGCATGCAGGCTGGAAAACCCCAACAGCTTGAGGGTTGTCAGCCAATGGACTAGGGGAACCACTGGTTAATCACAGATGCTCTTCAGCTTCTGCATTCTTCCCAGTGTCATCCACTTCCTCACTGAAGAACCACCCGTGAGGCCTCATCAGGAGCCACGCTCTGTGCTAGGTGCTGGCCTTTCTGCCACGGCCTGGTATAGTGCACACACAGGTGGGTTATTACTCACAGAAGAGGGCCTTGAGTCAAATAGAAAGAGCTGTTTACAGGGTGTGTACAGGTGAAGGGGTAGCTCGGAGACAAGATGAATTGTGGGGTACAGTTGAGAGGATGGTGAGTGGAGAGAAGGAGATGGTCCCTGGGCCGGGTGTGAGGGACGAGGAGGATGGACTAGCTTTCTGAACTTGGATGTCACCTCACCGAACCTCCATTTCCCTCAACTGTAAAAATAGATATCCTGATGACATAGGGTTAGTAAAATAGATAAATAAAACAATTTTGTAAATTATAAAATGCTTTATAAATATCAATTATTCCTTGTATCTTCGAATTGTTTTCTATAAAGTAACCAGTGAAGATGCGATGTGTAAGCCTCAGGAGGGCTGGCATCAGGTTGCCAACGTTTTGCTCTTCCCCTGGCTTTGTTTTCCAGAGCCCTCCCATGGCAAAGCCAAGTTCCAGTGGGAGCAGTGAGAGGGCCGGGACTGGGCAGCCTGTGGTGCAGCCCTTCTTGCTGGCAGCATCCACCCAGGGTACACAGAGGAATTCTAACAGAAATGCAAAAGGAAGAATGCGCTCGGTTTTAGGGGACTTCTACTATTCATAACCTAATTTGGGGAGCAGCAAGATGTGTTTCTGCACACTTGGGCACGACCCTATCTGAGTTGAACTTCCATAAACTGTTCTATTTCTTTTCTTTTTTTCTCCCCAGAGCCCCAGTACATATTTGTGTATTCTAGTTGCAGGTCCTTCTAGTTCTTCTATGTGGGACGCTGCCTCAGCATGGCTTGACGAGCAGTGCGTAGGTCTGTGCCCAGGATCTGAACCAGTGAACCCCGGGCCGCCGAAGCAGAGATGGTGAACCCAACTACTCAGCTACGGGGCCAGCCCCCTGTTCCATTTCTATAAGCGTAAATTGAAGAATGTCCCGCCCTCCCACTCAGTCACTTCCCAATCAGCTTATCTTCAAATTTACCAAAACTTCTACCCTCATGACCCTATGTTTCCTCCAGCCCCTGCCTGACTTTGCTTTTCCATTATTCAGGAATCACTGTCTTCTCAATAGTCTCAACTTGTTTGTCCTTTGTCTTTCAAAGAACCTACTTCTCAACGCCCCAGCCAGCTAGCTGCCTGCTTAAACTCAGTCTTCTGAGCGTTGCTAGAGAAAACCACGCAACTGTGAGATTAGCGCTGCTGCAAATTCAAGGTTTCCCACCTCAGCGGCTGCCTCCCGTCCTTCTACTACAAGACAATATTTAAAAATATTATGGGATGTATTTTTCCTTCCTGGTAATTCCTGCTGCCACCCATCGAGGCTGAGGGCGTCCCTTGCTTCAGAGAGAAGGCAGTAGTAACCAGGCAAGGACAAAGGAGTCAGTGTTGAGCTTCTCCAAAATTGGATCTTGAAGCTCATTTCAGGGAAAATAGATCTGAAAGCCAAGATTTTCATTCGCGAGAGCTGAGCTTTGTTGAGAGAAGAGAGAATTTCTGGGTTCCGAGGAAACAAAATAGAGAACTGACATAGTTGATAGAGAAAACCATAGGGTAGAGAGGATGGATGATATACTGTGAGGCACGGTGGTTTCCTGTCATACCAGAGGGCAACAAGACAAAACAAAACAAAACAGAAACCCGCCCTAACTGGGGCTGTGAGCTGCTGAGAGGCAGAGGCACACGGGCACCGAGGCGTCTGTGTAGATAGAAACCTGAGTGGGACAGTGGTGGAGGGAGAAGGAGGAAGAGTGGAGAGATCTCAGGGAGATCTGGGAATCCTGGAGCTGAGAGAATCTGTGTGATCCATCTCACATGGGACTCTGAGAGAACACTGCTCCTAGTACAGTGGTCCTGGTAGTGTGGAATGGCCACGGTTAGGGAAAAATGCCATGTTTAAGTAGAGGGGAGCCCTGACACGGGCTGGGTCCCCCCAAGTTCCCCCACATGCTTGGAAGATACCCAGATGTCCCAGTGCCCTCACAGGAAGATGAAGTGCAGAGGGAAGCTGGAGTCGGGATGTGAAAGATGCTCTTCTCCAACTTCTCAGTCGTCCCATGAGGACTCCTCCTCTGCACGGTTCTTGAATGCCGACGTTTTCTCCAGGCTTCCTCTCTTCTAGCCTGACACTCAGCTCGTGTCTTCCACAGACTGTTCTCATTGTTGTGTCTCTGAGTTGAAAGAATAGACCCTGCTTCATAGTTTTACCCCCCAGAGCCTAGGTCGTGACTGAATCTCAGAATATGTTTCTAGGTTAAATGAATTAACTTTTGTGGTTCCTACACTGAATTGAAATTTTTCAGCATCTTTGCCACTTTAAAATAATGTAGTGTCTTTGCCTTGCAAATCCTTATAAGATACTTCTGACTGGAAGGATCTCAGTACTTCTGTTGAGATATTATTGTCCCATAGAATGTTGTTTCATGTTTTAGACCATAACTGGTTTATTTTCCATTTGGCAGAGGAAATTTAGGAATAAATAATGTAATTCCTTGGCATAATATAATGTAACCCCCAGGTCAGCTAGCTCAGAGCTTCCCCCCTTGTGATAGTGGGTTCCTCGCCCTTCCTCAGAGTGTCCACAGGTTACTTGTGGAAATCCCTAGGGGGTACCTTCCTTGTGCCTACAAATTGGGTAGTCAGACAGTGTTACTGCGTGACACCCATTCCACTCTCCTCCGTCTTTGGCTCCGGCATGTCCACGTGTGCTGGCCATGAAGCCATTTCAAAGTGTTGCCTCTGCTACTCCCCATGATGTGAACAGCACTGCCCGTGACAAAGCCACGAAGTTTTCTATCTTTGGGATATCAAAGTAATGCCAGCTCCTGTGCAAAGGCAGAGAAGAGCTTTCTCCACAATTCTGGGCCACATTTGGTCACTGAGCTCCTAAGCCTCTGATCTCACAGATTTGTAAGTTTCTGGTTATTCTCTTTCATGAAAAAAGACACTATGGAAAAGGTCAGGAAATGAATCCTACACCATCCCCTTTGAACCTTTCTGGCCAAGCTGGCACCAAAATTCCTGTCTCTTTTTCCAGGATCAAACAACAAGAACAATGTTGCAACTCCAATTGCCTAGTAACAGAAGCAAAAAGATAAATTTAATGGGGTGGGGGAGAGAAGGAAGAAGAAAGACTGCTGTCTTCACTAGTGGAATTGGGGACCAGTTCTTCCAACCCAAAATTCAGAATACTTTGAATATGATGAAATACAGATTCGTGACTGGTGGAAAAGGAGTTCCCTAGTAAACCTGGGGGGAAATGGGAGCCAGAAGCGTGAAGAAGAAAAATAGCTTGGAAATCCTATCTTAAAAGACACCTTTGTCCTGCAGCCACACAGAGAATGAACCTCAGAAGGTCTCCTGGACGCCTACTCGCCAAGGTCTACCTGCAGAGCTTCCTGACGCTGCGGCACCTCCTGCCTTGTCCTCTGTCTCCCTGGAGATCTCTGCACAGCTTCCCTGTTTGTTCCCCCATCCCAGTCTGCGTGTCCGTCAGCCTTCACACATCTTGTGCGTGTGCTGGGTAGAGCCTTGCCTGTGTCTGCCCACACGTTGCCTCTTCCTTCTGCCCAAGACAGGCCTCCACCAGTGGGGCCCAAACTCTAATCACCCCAAACCAGACTCAGCCCCCAGCAAGCCTCCTAATCTTGTACTGGGATCCAGGAATTCCCAGTCTCGTATTGGGAGTAACAACAATTCTTTCGGATTATAGTTTTAAAATTTGATGTTTAAAAGAAAATGGCATTCCAGAGATGAATGGTGGTGATGATTGTACAACACTGAACTGTACATCTAAAAATGGTTAAAATGGTAGAAAAGAAAGAAAGGAAGAGAAAATGGCAAATGATTAAAATGAGTTAACTCTTTCAATTCAGGACATTTAAAGTGAAAATTGTAAACATTTACATAAATTTAAAGAATTTTTTTTTGCAGCTACGTAAGGAACAAAGAAAGAGAAATAGAAAATGGAAAGAGGAAAAAGTATTTGTAAAATCCTGCGGAATTATCAAATGAATTGGGTCAAATGGACATTAAGTCCTTTGCAGTGTTCGCCTGGATTTGCATAGACAAGGTCTATTTTTGCCACTATGAGTTTAAGTATTTCTCCCCGTGGGGCAGGCCTATTGCTGAGAGAGAGAAGTGGTAGAAACAAGACAAGGCTTTGTGCCTCATTCACAAGGGCTGATTTGTTTTTGAAAGAATTTCAAGGAAGTGAGGAGTCTTAAAGCTGTGTTTTACATAGTATTTAGTTAAGCTTTCTCCTATCGCTGAGGTCCCACTGTCAGCAAATGCACACACGATTCTTACTCACTGTGATGGGTCTACGAGAAAAGGGGAATTTCAGATCATTTAGAAGAATCACAGAGTCCATACAATTCTCAGCTTATTCAAAGGCCTTGTTTCCAGTGGCCAAATACAAATTCTTCATTTACCACAAACCCCAAAATGTGGGAAGAAGATAGCTGAGTCAACAGGAAATAAAGGAGACAACTCTCTACTCTGTGTCGAGAGTTAAATGCTGCTGTTCCCACAGGCAGACCAGACATGCCCCAGCTTCAGGAGCCAGGACCCCCGAGCCTCTGACCAGCGTGGGGAGTGCGCAGAGACACTGTGGGGTCACCACCAGAGGAGCTTGTTTCCAGTGAGTAAAGAGTGTGACATACCATTCTAGCATGCTAAGTGCACCAGCCTCTGAATTAAGAGCAACACGGTGTGGGGTTTGGTTTTTTGTACATGTGAATTCCAATCGCAGAAACAGCGATCTCCCCGCCCAGACAGACACCCTCGTGTGCAGCCGTTCATGAGGTGCTGCTGGCCCTCAGCAAAATCGGCTTCTCCCAGGGCAGACCAGAGTTGTCAAAACTTTTCAAGAGATTCACTCGTATGCTTACATTCTTCCGGAGCCCTTCTACTGGAGAAGAATTCAGTGCCCGATCTTGGGAGTTCAATTCCATCACTGTTCTAATAAGGTACTTTCCCGAGTCCTTCTCGGAAGTCCTTCTCTTCTTTAGCCACGATCTTGCTTGGTTGAATTTTGGAGAGTTTTACCAGCTAGCGAAGATGGCCCACGTCCCCACCATGCTCACTGGATGGGTCTGGGATTCATCATTCCTCTCTTTCTTTAGCTGAATTTTTAAGACGGTTGCAGCCTTTCACTAACCTAATCTAAACTATAATACCTCATTAGCAAAGTGTTCGACTGTCATCCTGAAGCGTAGTGACTTCAGGCAAGGAAAAAGCATACGGCAAGGTGACTGCAAAAGGCAAGTAACGTCACGCTCTGTGTTATTAGAGTAAAGTTCTTAACTGTGAAAGGGGACAAAGGAAAATCCTTGCAGGTAACCCACCAACAAGCTCGTTAAGAAAAAGGCAAGTGCACTTTGCAATCCAATTAATAAGAAGGAGAATCAGCTGAGGGACATTTTTCTTCAAACCCATGTATTGAATTATTTAAGGGGTGAATACACTAGAATGCTGTTCAATGATCCAGCAAGATTTATGCTCCTGCAAAAATCTAGGGCCTCAAAAGCTTGGGTAGAAGCTACGTGTGTGAGGTCTGTCAGATGCTAATATTCATTTGTTCAGTAACAGTTATTTATTTAGCTCCCACAATATGCAATATGGATCTTACCTGGCTTTTGACATTAAAAAAGTAACTGACTTGAAAAATTATTCTGAAAAGAATCTATGTCATCTGTTCTACTCCCATGATCCTTTCAAATATTGGCAAAAATGAGCTTACTTTCTTTCTGCTGGAGTAGGAATAGCTTTGATTCAAGGGTAGAGCCACATTCTGCCATAATGTTCTAGCTGCCATCTCCAAAGGCAACGGAAATTTCTATTGAAACATGTATGTAGCAAATTTCTAGACATGTCACATGGTCTTCCTATCCTCCTGGCAGTGGATACGTGTTGCCCTCCAAGACCCAGCCGCACCTTCGTGAGCAGGATACCGCCACGTGACTCAGGTCGCAGGCTTCGGAGGGGATGGAGTCCTGATAGGCTCCTTGGAAAGGCACCAACGCTTTCAGAACCCTGAGACCTCAAGAGTGGAGATAAATATTTTTCCTAATAAGTACCCAGAGGGAAAATGTTAGGTACTTACTTTTTTCAAGGTCCAAACTCAGTTGTAGGCAGAGCTCTTTCTAAAAATTTCAAAAGAAAGGCAAGCCAAAATGTGCAGGCATACCACCAAGCTTCTATAACTTTTCCAGATTGTGGGCATTGAGACAGAGCAAAGGGGCCCAGAAAAAGAGGGACAGAGAGTTGGCAAGACCGGGGCCAAGCTGACAGGCCTTTAATTCCAAGTCTGCATGGTCTGGTTACCTTGCCACCCCATAACCTTAAGTAAGTTAGAAGGATGATGCAGAAACTGAAAAAAGTTGATAATGTTCTGATTTCATTCGCTCAAACATAGGTGAGGATATTATCTATGCAAAATTATGGATCACATGCGGTTTGAAAGATGGTGCACCAGACATTATTCATATCTTATTTAAATATCTCAGCCTAGAAACTTTAAATTTGATATGCTAAGCAAGATAAATAATATTCTGACTTTAAAATGCCAGTACTATATCTATATTATGAAAGCTGAATTCAGAAATGCTATCGCAATAACTAAATCACATTTATCGAGTGAATGACTATACAGAAGTGGGTCATGCAGAAATGGACAGAGCTCTCTGATTAAACTGAAAATGGTTCGCCCAGTGGCTGTGCCTAAGTGACCCGGTATTAACAAGTTCCTGTGCTGACATTCAGCATTGTTAGAAGAATGATCCGAAAATTAACTGAAGTGAGGGAAAAGTAGTTAGAATTAAACCAAACTGTGTTCATGGGATATTTGCACATTGATAAGGTAATAAATAACCTCTTTGGTGATATCAGAGCCACCAATGAAATCCACTTACCCTTCCTTTAGTGTAATTCAGATGGTACTTTGGGGTCATAGGGAGGTGGGACCAGGCCTCCTGGTCCTCACTCTGTCACCATCGGCCGCCACTGCACCCGAGGGTGGGCTTTTGTTGGGCTCACTGCGGAGCAGCGTTATTGTGCAGGAGGTTCGGCTGGGGATGGTTTCCTGCCTTCGAAACCTTACCCTAAGCTTTCCACCAAAACAACTGGGGAGTTGGGCAGGCAAAGGGAAGAAAGGAGGTGCTCCATGTGAGAGAGAAGACTATAGCATGTGGTGACATGCGTGTCTGTGACATCTCAATCAACACACAGAAACAACTGCACATTGATGGGAAACAACGTGCCATGTGTCATGCCCTCCCTTTATTTCTGTCAATTGCACCCTAAAGCAATATATTCTGCTTGATTGCTCTCTCTCTGTCCAAGAATGTGGGCGCCCTGGGATGGTGGGAAGAGGAGCCTCTTTTCCTGCCATATCCTCCCCTCAAAAGGGGTGATGCGGGGCCGAAAGGGAGGCTGGCTCAATTCTGAGAGTCTCTGAGCCCCATTCCCTCCCTGTGCCCACGCGGCGAGGCGAGGCAGAGGTGTGCACCGCTGGGACAGCATGGTCCCAGGCACAGCTTCACTGCTCTGCTTTGCCTTCGCCTTAGCTTAAATCCTGCTCAAGGCGCCTTTGAGGACCAATGAAAGGCGAGCCCATGTGGACATGCAGGATCCCGCCTGGCCTGGCCTCTGGCCTTCCCTGGCTGGGCCAGAGTCGGAGCCAGGGCTGTGGAACATCCAGGCGTCCAGTCGTTGTCTAGCCTCGGCGAGTGTGCCGCCCCCACCCCCGACTCTCACTGCTCTGTCATCCCTTTGTTCACTTCCGATAGTTTTACTCAGATGTGGTTTAGTGTTTTCTTTCCAAGGCATATTTTGCATGGAAGAATGCTTTCAGTGAGCTGGGGCCCTAATTGCCAAATAATGGTTGCCAAAACATGTTATTTTGGCTTTAAGCTGGTACAGAGCAGGAGGCGTTTTCCCCTCATGAAAAAAATCCTCCTTCAGCAGCCCAAGGACCATGTGCACACACAAGGGGCTGACGCCTCCAAGGCCCTCCTCCAGCGGGCGAGGGGGCCTGGGCCCAGTGGATGCCCTGCTCTGGGGAGGGACGGTCGGCGCTGGCTCGGGGCCAAGCGTACCCCCTACCCGCCCCACCACCAGGGGGTTCCTGCCCATGCCCCTGGGACATGTCTGCAGTTAACTGCACACACAAGCCGCCCAGCAGGCATGGGAATTCCAACTAGACACAGATCTGGGGCCCCGGGGAAGCTGGGTGGAACTGATCAGTACGAGATATATCACTGCTAATTAAGTCCTGATCCCCTGGCTCCACTTGAAACAAATCAGGGAGGCCTCAGGTTTTGAGAGCAGGTGGTAACTGGTTGCAAAAGACAAGTCCATCGCTCGAGGAGGAGGTTTTGCAGGTAGCTCTGCGAGGACGGAGCTCAGGGGGCCCAGGGCTTTGCTGGAAAAGTTCATTACTGGACAGAGCCATGGCTCCTATTGGTCTGCAGACACCAGGGGCTGTGAGGACCCTCTCTGCTGAACAAAGGCCTCTTTCCTTGTCCTCTGCTTCCCCCTTGGTCGTGCATTGACTTTCTCCCCAGATGGACAATGGCGTAATTTAGAGGCAAGTAAACACTCTCCTAGAGACGCCAGCAGCAGCTTCTTTTTGGCACAATGTGGTGTTTGTTGGGGCTCAAAGGCCAGTCCAGAGTGGGCCCCACACAACCTCCCACCCTGCTTGAGCCTCTCCCAGACTGTTTAAGAAAAAACATTCTGAGCACAAATGTGTAAATAAACCTAATTGCAAATATTTACCTGGAGAAAGTCTGAGAGTTCCGTGGGTATTGTGCGTGTGTATGTAGATGGAATATGTGTGAGTGTTAAGGATCTGGATGAACACCCTAGTCAACATTTTTTCTTCTTCAGAAACGTTGGCCATACTCTAGAGAGTTTGGTTTTAAATAATGGCCAGCATGGACTGGGCACTGCTGTGTGCAGGGGCTCTGCCAGGTCTTTACACGCATTATCATTTAATCTTTACCACGACCCTGTGAGGTGGGTGTGGCTTCGAGAGGTTAAATGACACACCTAGCCAAGACCAGGTGAAGATCTGAACTCCGCCAGAGCCTGTGTTTTTCAGCATGAGGCTATCCTGCCTCCCCACTCTGGATCCTGCACAGACATAGCATAATGCATTGCACAGTGTAAGCGCCCAACAAATACAGTCAATGAATGAATGAATGAGTGAGCCTCAGGTGACATTAAGGATCAGGCTCAGGTTCATATAAAAACAGTAACCTGGGAAATTGTTCTAATATGTGTTAAGTCCAACAGTCTGGAGATCTCATATTTGGGGGGCTATATTTGTACTGAATAAAAAAAGAAAGTATATTCTGAGGGTCTTCCTTTGATCTGCATGAAGAATGCTCTCAGTCCTGACAGCCTTGGACCTGAGTTTGGCACATTTTGATGAAGCTGCAGGCAAGTTGGCTGAAGTTGCTGGCAGTGACTCCAGGAATCATTATCAACATAATTTCCTTTTTCTTACGACATGTAATCCTTTTCCGAGCCTCACACCCCAATCTTCCGACGACTCTTGATATTGGGAGCCTGCTGCTTTGAGTCGTGCGTCCTGCCTCCGAGCACAGGCTTCCTCTGGAATGCCTTCTGTGTTTATTGCACTGTTTATTAGTTTTATAGCAGCAGAGCCGAGCGCGTCTGTGGTGTCTTTCTGTGGACGGTGCACGTCCCTCAGCCCCACACAAAGAGTGGTTGGGATTCTTGTTAGCGCCTGAACTGACTAGAAAGTAATTTAGAGGGAAAGCGTGGATGTTAACGGACACCATTTCATGAATGTTTTTGAACAGAGACAAGTATTTCTCATGGTGGTGCTTGGAGAGACTCGGAGAGCAGAAGAGTGGAGCTCAGCTAAAGCACAGAGTTGAAAATGCTGAGGGGAGTTTTAATGTCTGGATTCAGCTTTGCTGGGGCCATGAGGCCCCCATCTTGTTTTGCTTTCCAGCTCTTCCGCTGTCCTTTGGTTCATCCTGAATAGCTGGCCAGCATTTCCCTGGCTCACTTCACCGTTGCTGTGATGAGAAAGAGCACTGTTGGTCGGCACCCTTTTTGCAAGAAGGTTTAGCTGAAAGATGTAACGTAGCCGAGGGTGACTGACGGAGAAAACTCCAGCTCTGTGTATGCCTGCCCACCTCCATCCTTCCTTTTCTGGAGGGCGAGTTTGCCAGAACAGCTTGCTCAACCATCAGTTAAACTGATCTCTTGCTTTCACCCTTGCGGGTCCTTGTCTATGCAAACGGATCTCCCCAACTCTTCAGAACCGTGACCTTTAACGTACGCTGAGGAAAGTAAGAGACCTGCACGTTTTACAAAACTGATGTGAGATTTGTTTAGAACTTCAGAAAAAACTAGAGTTGGGGGCGATTACTCTGCATCTGTACAAGAGGCCCATTCAGCAACACAGGATATGGCGAAAATCAAACAGGATTGGGTGGGATGCATATTTGGGTTCTCAGGGGGCTGAAATCAAAGAGGTGTGCAAACTACTCTGCATAAATCCCTGCCATCCGCTCTGATAAACGAGATTACAGACTTGAAAGGTCGATGATATATTCTTAAGGAGAAATGCCAGGTTCTTGTTAATGTTTGTGCCTGACAGGATCTGAAAATAGATTCGAGTGAGCTAATTGCATTGATGACCACGTACAGCAGTGGGGTAGGAGCTTAAAACAATTTTATTACCTCCTATGGGCAGACATTTGCCTTGTGAGACACACCCACCCCCTCCAGAAGAGTCCATTGTAAACAACTGGCTCCCCTTTTACAAGAGCTGAAATCTTTATGGTGTTTGGGAACGCTGAAACCAAAAGCTACACAGCTTATTTCAATCTTGTCTCTTGGCCAGGAATGCTCACCACTTGATTTTTCTCCCTCTTTCTTTCTCACTAACTATGCCTGAGGCATGTTCTAGAAAACTAACATTGGCAAGAGTTCTGTTCCCCCTTCCCAGCTTTATTCCTGGGCATGACAAACGGTGGGTCTTTTAGAATTCCCCGTGTAGTTCCAGCGGACAGGTACCCCTCCTCCACTCTCCTCTGCCTTCACGGAGCTGGAGCCTTACTTCAAAGTCTTAGATCTCCGACGGGAGGAGGTGCGAGTCATTTCTGATAATTTGCTGCCGCGATTGAAGCCTACAGGATTGAAGCCTGACTGTTTGCCTGGCTCATGGAGCCATAATGAGTCTCTACCCAAGTGCATTACTATATAGGCAAGTGGACACTGCGTTAATCCCATTGCTCCAGACTTGCGCAGGTGTGGGGCCACGTGCAGCATCCCGTTTCCATCTTCACTTGGCTCCTTTAACAGACATAAACATATTAAAAGAGTGAGATTAGAAGAAAAAATGGAGAGAATAGACAGTGTCTTTTTCTCCTCATTAATATGTGGCTAGATGTGTTTATGTGTATTATGTCACTTTTGCTCACTCAGAGTTGCATTTTGGAATTATTTAGGAATATTTAATATCATTCCCATTGTCACAACTTACTTGATCTAAGCAGGTTAAAACAATTCTGGCCTAAACGGGAATTACCCGTGCTCCAGCTAGGTTTCAAAATGAGGAAGGCCTAGTTGATTCATATGTAACTTCTAAAAATTTCCTTGGCTTATTAATCATGCTTCAATTCTATCAGAGGAAACGTTGCTTTTGCACCATTACAAGCCTCCTTACAGACTGTTCTCATGCTTTTGGAGCCACATAAATTACCATCTTGCTGTGCTCATGGCTGGACTTGCAGTCAGGTGCTGCGGTGGGTCTGAGAAGGAATAAGACCTGCTTCCTTCACTCAGAGGCTTCGAGTGCACGTAAACAAAGAGGTTGAATAAAATGTGGGGAGCCCCTCACTGGACGTCTGAACAGGGCTGGGTGGGTCCCAAAGAACAGGCAGTCAGTTCTGACTGGGGTGGAGGCGGCCAGGAAAGTCTGCAGGAGGTGAGCTGGAGCCGAGCTTTGCGAAGACATGCAGACGTTCACTGGTCGCCGGGGGAAGGGGGCATCCAGAGGGGGAGCTGATGGAGGCCCCACCTGGAACGGTCTCCCACCGGCTGGGTGACGTTGGGAGAGCCACTTCACTACTGTAGCCAAATTTTCTCACCTGTAAACTGTAATCCCTGCCTTGCAAAATTGCTAGAAAGATTATATGCGAGAATATACATGAAAGCGCTTTGACAACTGAAAAATACTCCTCAGATGTAATGCATCCTTAGAGCACTAAATGTTTTTCTAACTTTCAAAAGAACTTGCTTAATCTTTGAAGGTAACTGTGCCTATGTGATGGGGGAGTGTGTGTGTGTGTGTTCATCTAAAACGTGGCCGTGGGTATGTTCGTTAGTCTAAGCTGCCGTCACAAGTAGAACCAAAAATGTCTTATGGTTTAAATACAATGGGAGTTAATTTCTTGCTCTTGTGGGAGACTAAGGTGAGTGTCCCTATCAGTGAGTGGCTTTCCTCCAAAGGGATTCTAGCTGTGTGTCCAGAAACAAGAGCAAAGAGATTCGGGGTCAATATCCCGCAGGCTACGGCCTTGGGAAGTGGCGTCTAACATATGTGCACACTCATTTACACTGCAGGCAGCACTCGGACCTCTGCCCAGAGCAGAAATCAGTATAAACAGATCACACACACACATATGTAAACCCGAGAATAATACTAGCTCCCCTTTTACAAAAGCAGTAATGTGTACTAGGTTTAGGGCAGACGAAAACCCGTGAAAATGGCCCCAGCAGAGAACGCCTTTTCCGATTTTGCCTGTATTAGCTTTAAATCAGCCAGGAAAAGAAACAGATGCCAAGAGAGAGCGATCAGTGGGTGAGAAAACTGAAGGGAGAGGGCTCCTGCCCCTTGCCTTCCTGAGTTTTGTCCACGGGTCCTCCTTGAACATCCATTTCCGGTTGTTCGTTGCCACTTGAGCAAGTCTGTCCGGCCTCCCTTCCTTCAAGCAGCGCTGACCACCCAGGGCTCTAGCGGCAAGAAAAGATCATGTGTTTTCCTCTCTGCATGATGAATATGCCAGATGAGCACGAGTCCCAGGAATATCAATTATTTAGGACATAACTAGGTCACTAGATCTAAGACAAAGGACATGGCTGCAGCTCCTGCATCTGCTTAAGTGGTGGACGGCCATTTGATAAACCTACCACCTTAAGAACACAGATATCTTTGAAAGAGACTCCAGCTTCTTGCATTGCTCAGGCCCTCACCCCGTGTTGAGTGGAAAAGAAGACAAAAGCTACACCTTGCAGAAGGAAGGGGGAAACCCACAAAGAGGCCGGCCTGACATTTATCAGCGTGAGCTCTTTTTGTTTTGGTGACATAACACACCTTGTCAGTTCCTGGCAGGCTTACTTTCTTGCTTGCCTGAAGTAACAACAATGCCAGTTACTAGAAATGCAGAAGCTATAAATGGTAACTGATAATATTATGCGTATTTTTAATGACTTGAAAACATGTCTTCCGAAAACTGCGTTGGAGGCTCCAGTTCCAGTTCCATAAGTCAAGGGGTGCTAAGATTAAACCCGGCAAATCCATGCTTTCTTGGTCTGAGACACCTCCAGCATCTGCCAAGCTTCTGGCTGAGTGCTAGGCAGCCTCTGTCCTTGTCTTTGAAACAGAAGTTTTGGGGAAGCCCCAGGAAGCGCAAAAAGCTGGACTGGTCCTGAAGCGCAGCCAGGATTCGGCTGTTGCTGGCATTGGCCTCCATGGCCTAAATCTGTTTGGAGGCCGTTTGGCACTGTGGGCTGGAGTAAATTCAGCATTGGAATGTCATTGTTGACCCCTGACTACACATAAAGATGAGGCTTCATGGAGAGTACCCACCTTCGAATATTGCATCTAAGAATGTGAAAAAAACCGTTGCTCATGGTGGCATCAATGACTTCATTTAAGCCTTGGAGCTGGGTTTTCTCCAGAACCCAGAAATACGTGTTTCCTTGGTAAACTGCTTGCTGTGGAGAGCCTTCTGAGATCCAGTCTCTGTTTTGAGAGTTAGTGGGAAGTATCAAAAAGTTCCGGCCTTGGCCAAGGAAGCCTCTTACTTTCTCGACAGTGAAGTTCTGGCCTGAATGTCACCTTTGACTAATTTGATGTAGGAGGTCATGTTAGGTAAGGTTTCTAACTGACCTGTATGTTTGCTCTGCACCCTGTGCCCACCTCTGACAGCGCGGCGCTGATGCGATTTCTCCTTTCTGACGGCTCCTTAGGATCCCTGCCTCAGCCTGATCACCCTACCTATGTATGTTCACACGGAATAACCTCCTGTTTGGATTTGCCATGGTTTGAGATGATCAACTTGTCCATTTGTTAGTAGAATGAAGACTCTAGACACTTTAGACATGGACAACATTTCCACCAAGGTGAAACCGTTGTGTTTCTTCACCTTTATATATGAGGTAAATTTGGATATCTTGACACTAAATTCCACTAAGGAGCTTTGCAGAGACTATGGAGATTTTTGGCTAGAATGAAGTAGAGGATTAAATTACTTCTACTAGCCTTGAGAAAATCAGATAAATGTCCTATTCAGAAACAATACAGGAAAAGTTTAACTTCCATAAAATTCACCCAGAATTGAAAATATTTTGGCATTTAAGAAAATCAAATTTTGTAACTCTTAGTGGTCTTTGAGGGGAAGAATCTAGTTGAGGATGTTCAGGCCTCCTTTTCCTCCGTCTGCTGCTGCCTTTTTGGCATGTCACTGTAAGTCAACGAAAAGTTGATGGAATTCACGCTCAAGCTATTTTGCTATTTGCTAGCAACTCTGGAAAAAAATCAGTGGGGAAAATATTTGAAATCAGTGATTTAAATAAAGATGTTAGATTATATGGATTTAATTTAGTCATTTCATCCCTGACTTCTTCAGTCGGGTAGGAATCAGCGTGGCCAAGGAGCCTGTCCCACCTTTAAGGAACCCTCAAGACTCCTCTTTGTGACCCACACCCCAGCACAGTGGACACGTGGGGACCCCGCAGGCCATGCCTGCTGTCAAATCGTCCCTCTCATCTCTTCCTCTGCTGCTCCTTAGACATCATCCCATCTGTATGTCTCATCTCCCCGGTTAAATGTGAAGTCTCTTGAGGTCAAGACTTGTCTCCCATCTGTTCTCTCCTGTACTATTTATCAGAGCCTCATATGTAGACTTCTCGTTCTAAAAATGTTTTTTTGATGAACAGATGAAGTTGGAAACTGATGAAATTCTCCCAAACTCCTTGCTTTCCTTTTTACCCCATATTCGTATCTCACACTTTGTCCTTTAAAAAAGAGCATATTACTTTTTGTTTTCCTGATTAGTAGAAATGGGAAAATTCAAAAAAATATGAAGCAAAGCAATAAAAAAATCAGCCACAAACTTATGCCCAAATAATATCCACCATTAGTATTTGGCATGTTTCCTTGCAGTGCTTTTTCTGTGCATGTGTGTCTGTGTGTGTGTATACACACACAATTGGGGGGCGTCTGTTTTACTGCTTGCAAACATACTGCATTAGTTTTCCATGCCACTTTTTTCACTTAACAGTTACAATATAACATTTCCCCCATGTCTTAAGACATTTTTGGTTATATTCTATTCCATCATGTGACTACACCTTACTGTGTTTATTAGTTAGGTTCCCTTTCAAGTTGCATGTCCAGCTTAACCTAACCGAAGCAAAACAAGAAGGGGGACTACTTATTATAAGGCTCTATAAAGCATGACAGAAATGAGTTTAACCCAAGTTATATGGTGGTAGGCCCCAAAGACAGGTGACTGTGTGGAGCTGTAGGAAGAGAAGATCTCTGTCTGGGACACTGGATAAAGCTTCTCAGGGGCAATGGATTTGATCTGGGCACAAAGGAGAGGTAAGAGTGATAATGACCTAAATGTTTTAAGCGCTGCCCATGGGGTACACTATCCTAATCATTTGACATGGATTGTCTCATTGACTCTTCAAAATCTTTGCTCTTTTCACTTAACAAGCACGGTGTAATATTTTCCCCATGTCTTAAGACATTTTTGGTTATATTGCATCATTTAAATTCTATATATTCCATCATATGAATACATCCTAATTTATTTATTAACTAGACTCCTTCTAAGTTGCAGAATCAACTCAAGCTACCTGAAGCAAAACAAGCTCATTACCTTTATTCTAAGACTTTCGAGAAAACCGAGGCCTAGAGAGGGTATGTAAACTCGCCCATCTTCAGTCGGGATTTTGACATGCGGAAAGGAGCAATGGGGCCGAGTTGGGTAGTGGGGCAGAGGCAGGCAATTAATTACCCAGGTGGATAGCCTCACCCTCGGCTTCGGTAGCCACATATGTCCACACAGGGTCACAGTGAGTCTGCTTCTTGGGGTACATTTGGTTAGGACCTGCCAGATGGAGAAGACAGGAAATAACTGCCTTTCACCGTGGCTCTTTAATGTGGTTCCTTAAAGAGCCATCTGTGCTCCCCACCGTAAGGCACCGCGGATTTCAAGTCATCTCTTGAATCTTCCGTGTGACAGTTTCTCCTTTAACGGCTCCTTAGTCAAAGATCAAAGGCCACCAGACATTTTAACTTGGAGCCAACTTTTAGTAAAGGATTTCTGCAAAGATGGGTCATTCAGATGACTTTAGAGAAATATACACACATACGAAATGAAAATTTTAGGTCATTTCCATCTTTTAAAATGTGATACATCTGTTATGAAAATAAGAGTGGTAGGCAAACTGACATGCTGTGACGAGCTGGTTCTCCTCACTATCTACCTAAGACAAAAGCATTTGTCCAGGACAAATGGGTTTAGGACGTCGCAGAGAGCCCTAAACACTCTGCTGGCTCATTCCTGCCTCCTTGCATCCTCACTCACCATGTAGATGGGAAAGGTCTGCTTTCTTAGTTTCCCCCGGCCCACTTGTTGCATGCAGGGAGCCACCAACGGAAGGCAGCCGCCCCGGGCTGTTGGCCGGCTGCAGTGGGTCTGCCTTTGAAGTCCTACCCTGCAGTTATCTCTCATTGCGCCAGGCGGGCTGTAAGCAAGCCCAGTGCATGCAGCTGTCACCATTTAAGCCAGCAGGCGTTTGAAGCTGTGCCGCCCCCCACCCCTGTGAGGGAAGCCAGAATAGAACAAAGTGTGGTGTTCCCATGAAATCGTTGGAATGCTTGATAAGAGGGTGAGTCTGCACCTTTTTCCCTTGGCGGAGGAGGCTGGGGAAGGGGTCTGGGAGGAGAGGAAGGTGGCATTACTCCCTCTTCGCAAATGTCGAGCACAGGTCGCTGGAACTGCCACATGTGTCTATCATGGCCCTTGATGACAAAATAGTTTGCATGTGGTAGAGATGGTGGTGATGGCATAGGGAGGAAGGGGGGAGGGGAAGACGGGTCTCAGGATTTCTGGAGGATTTGTCATGTGGGCCTCTCCCAGGCAAGCTTTCTCATCTCTTCCCCTCTGCGTTCAGGGCACAGTTGAGAGCTGACTCCTCACGCTGCTGTTGAGCACATGTTCTAAATGAGGGGTGAGATAATGGCACAGCCGTCCGAGGCAAGAAGCATCGGCTGTGGTTTTTTATTTCCTCACCGTGTCTTTATCACTTGACAAGCGTGTTGGTTTGTTTCTACCCTGGAGTGTGAGCTAGGACAAACTTTTACCACCTCTTTTTTCTCTTTTCCTCCACTCCCAGGCCTGATCTCTCAAAAGAAGATGGTCTTTCAAAGCAAGTGGCTGCCAGTGGGCCCTGCGTTTGCCTGGACTTCCCAAACCTCTCGTCAGAACGCTGCCTTCTGCAGGGGTTTCTCTGCACATGCCACACATGGAGACCTGGTGCTTGGCATCTGGAGAGCAGCTCCATGTGACAGATCTACTCACAGGACCCGGCGGCGGCAGGGCCGCGATGCCCTTGAGCACCCGACTCGTGCTTTCACTGACCAGCTGTCCTGCTTGCTGAGCCACCCTCGCTGCCAGCTTCATGGAGGAGCCGAGCGACCACGAGCAAATTGCTCATTTTACACACAAAAATGCAGATAGTAGGAGAGCCTGTGTAAGCTGAGTTACAAATTGCCGTCAGGCCTGGGTGGGGAGTTGGCAGGCACTGGTGCAGCTTCACTTCTCTGCTGCTGGGAGGATGGGACGCGACCTGTTCCTCTTGCTGGAAGGCCCGCGGAGGAATCCCTGGTATGAGAATTGTCGGCCTCTCTGCACCTGCAGACACCACGTGGCTGGCCCCTCGGTGGCCCGGGAGATTACATAAAGGGCTGGAAAGCTCACAGTCTTTGTGAAGGATAAACATCTTCCTTCTGCCACCAAAGTGGTAGCAATGTGGTTCCAGGATGGGAGGTTTCAAAACAAAACTAGGCCAGTGCTGTTGGCATGGCATCGCCTCCGAGGAGATGCCATCAGCTCTCATCAGACACCAATTTGCTCGTCTGTGGATTACCCAGACCTTTATCCTTCCCTTCCTATTTGGCAGCATCAAACCGGACAAAATTCAAACCGGACAATTTTTCTATTTGTAAGCACTTTATAGAAAAGGTTTGGTTGCAGAAATGATTCAAGCTACTGACCAAAATTAAGTTTTCAGTGTGCCCGTGAGTGGCTTTGCCATCTTCGAGAGAAGTCCGGCAGGATCAAAGTCTCGGCCAAGTTTCTCCCAGGTCTCCCCACTCCTTTCAGCTTAAGCCACTGTGAAGCCAAGAAGAGGGTAAGACCCATTCCTATGGTGGCATTTCTGGTCTTCCGAGGATCCCGTGTCCTCTCTCAAAGCTCTGGGCAGCCTGAGGGACTGGCAGGACGCTCTCCCACAAAGTGTATCACAGTCTCGGTGAAATAGTCTTCAGAGTCGAGCAGTGAGGATTAGGATCAGCCAGGATGAATAATTCTCTGAGCCTCTTGACCTCATTTTTCATACAAGGGGTTGAGGAGGCAGCAAGACTATTTCTTGGGAGAAATGTCATGAAGACTATGTGTCCCCCTTAAGACTCATACTCTTTATTGACGTGGCGAAATGAATTCAGAAGAGGACTATGTTGTGCTTTGGTGGGCTCTACGCTTCAATCTCTCATCACACACCTCAGTTCCATTGGTTATGTCAGACTGGGCCAGGAGAGTTTGGGGAAAATCTGGGTTCAAATTCTGGATTTGCCATTTGATGATGTTGCTGATCCTTTCTGAGACATAGTACCTTGTCTCTAAAACTGGGCCAATCCTATCCACCAGAGAGAGCTGGTGAGTGAGATACATCAGAGCCGGTAAGCGCTCAGCACCATGGTGGACACATAATGAGCACCCAACAAGCAGAGGCTTCTGCTTTCATCCCCTACTTCCCCAGGCCCAAGATCCAGGAAGAAAAGGCACGGAAGCATGGGGTGTAGTCATCTGAGAAATAAACCTGAAGGCCAAGAGGAAGCAGGAGACCGGGCTGAGAGGACAGGGACAGGCGCTGCTCCTTAAGCCACCCAGTGACCTCCTGGGCTTGACACCCAGCTGGTGCCTTTGAAGCAGAGACTAAACAGGAGACTCAACAGAGGCCGCACGAGCGGTGGTGTTCATGAGGGACAGTCAGCTGTGGGATCTGGACACTCAGCGCTGGGAGCGTGAGGTTCCCGCAGGCTGTTCAGTCCTCTGGGGAAGGGGTACAAACAGGGGACGGGGCAGGCCAGAAACTCACCCCTGGGGAAATGGGGTGTGAGGTAGGACTCATTTGTAGGAGAAAAAGGGTGGGAACCTAACTATCGGGGAAGACAAGACAGAGCCATTCTGATCCTACTAATGACCTAGGACTTCCGAATTAAAACACAGACACACACACAACTATGAGATGAGGGAGATACGGCTTAACTATAATATGTAGGAAAAAAATGGGGGATTTTATTTGACTCAGTACAAATCGACAGCGTGATGTGGATGGCACTGCTGGTCCCGCTTCACTGGGGTCTACAGAGACAGCGAGGCACGGCGATGGGTGAGCATCGAGGAGGGTGAGGGGACGGGAAACTGAACCATTGGGAAAGTGTTGGAGGGAGTGGGGAGGTCTAAAAAAGAAAAGAAAAAGACAGCGAGAGCACATAATAAGTACCTTCAAACATGAAGGCGAGCGTGTCAGTCAGGGCTCGTGGTTGCTACAGCAGAAACTGACTCGGGCTAACTCACCCAAGAAAGGAGTTTGGTGGAAGCCTATGGGATGATTCGCAGGATCATCAGCAGATGGAGAGCCTGACGGGGAAAACACTCGAGGGCCAGGTGAGGCTGGCGGCAGAGGACAGCACCGCGGCCACGCCACAAGAGCCATCCAGCCAGGGTGCCACCCTGGTGCCACCTCCACGGCACACCATGGCCGCTGCCTCTGGACCCTCTCTGCTTCCTCGGATGTTCTTGGACTGGGCCTGTCCCACTTCCTCCCTCACATCGAAAATCTTCGTCGGAGCTCCGAGTTGGTTACGCGGCCCATCCCCAGCTTCTCTCTGGCGATGAGTAGAGGGAATGCCCAGTCCCCTTCAGCTTCCATGGGGGGAAGTAGGGCCCTGCATCCCTCTAAGATGCACACAATGAAGCAGAATTCCAAACGAAGGACACTTGGGGTCCTGGGCAGGCATGAACAAACCAAAAAGCCAAGCCAGCAAGTGTACCCTCCGAAACAGCAATATGTGACTACTTGAATAAAACCCGAAAAAGCAGGAAAAGATCGATGGGTATATGCAACTGGGAAGCAGAGATTCACTTGATTTCAAAATATGTTTCTAATGTTCAAAACTGGGCCAACACAATTGAGTTGCTTTTGGTGGTAGTGAGTTCCCCATTCCTGGCAGAATGCAAGAAGGGGGTGGTGACCACTTTGGTGGAAGTTTTCCTCTTTAATAATAAATTTCTAGTAACAAACCAATGTATGTATTTCTAAATTATTTTGTCTACATTGTAACAAAGAAGGAGAATATTCTACAAACTCTTCTGTGGATTTTGACATTTCCACTCTTAATCCCTAACTCTCGAGACAATTCACATGTGCTTGGGTAAGAGTGTGGAAAAAAGCCACGAATCCCTTGACGTTCTCTAATAGATCTAGAGGATGCGGGTGAGGGAGCGGATGGTGAGCACCTGTTTCCCCCTGCCCAGAAGCGTCAGTCAGTCATCCAAGCCAGGCAGAGGCAGGCGGGAGGGTGAAGGTTCCTGATGACTAAATTGGTCCCTAACACCTCCAGCAGAGTGGTAGTTAGAAATGGGCTGGGGTAGAGGAAAGGGAGAGAGACTGCTTCTTCTGTCCTCAGTGCCAGGACAGACCTCCCACCCTCCTGCCACTTCCCACCCCAAAAGGAGGCCCCAGAGGCTAATTGCCCTGGCACCCACGGAGCGGCCTCTGGGCTCACTGGTGTTGGGTGGTTCCTCTGCCCAGTTCCTTCACTTTCTGTGCTTGGGTTAATTTCTTCTCTGTTGCCCATAAATATTTACAGCTCCTCCATGCCCTTGCAAATTGGATTAATCCAGCATATTTCTGGGACAGAGACAGCCCTGTCCAACAGTAGTCCTGAGGAACAGGCAGAAGCATTTTCTTCCTTTACACTGAGTGAGCTCAAGGAGAGAGAGAGAGAAGGGAGGGAGAAACTGAAGAAGGGAGAGAGAAGGAGGGAAAACGTTAAAAATGTTTTAATGTAGGCCAAATGTCAAAGGACATATGAACTCGATATTTGGGGAGCAAATTAGGAAAATGGGGCTTGCTGCAGGATGGTGTCGGTACCCAGGTGAGGGTGTGAAGAGACTGGGGGAGTCCAAAAATAGATGATAGATGGTGCCGTAATCGCGATTCTAGAGAACGATGTCAACACCCTCAAACCTTCTTCCCCAGGGAAGGGAAAGAAGGAGATGCCTGGCAGTCTTTTCCACGTTCTGGAAGTGAAACCACAGATAAAGAAGTTTCTGAGCAAGGTTATTAGTGTGGATAATTACCATACTCATTCGAGTTTTATTTAGATTCATACGGTATCTTCGGAAAAGAAATTTTAAAGCCGTTGAACTGCCAGGCACTTTTTCCTTGCAAATTTTAAACTGCTTGAGGGTTCTATCTTTTCAGATATTCACCATTTTCTGTTAAGAAAATGCCTCCCCTGAAATGTGACTGTTAAGGAAATTTATCTTTTCCCTCAGTCTTCGCAGGAATGCAGGCGATTAGCCACGGAGCCCTTCTCTGTCTGGCACCAGGCATCAGTCGCCCAGCTACACAGAGGCCATTTGAATGGAAGTGCAGAATAATCTTCCGAAGAAAAAGCGAGCTCACGGAGTGGCGGCCCATTGTGCCGAGTGAGACACACCGGGCAGAGGCTTGTTGGCGGCGGGAGGCGGGGTGTTAGTGACAACGGTGGGGCAGCGGCCTGAGAGGTAACGATCAGTCTACATACAGGCCTCTTTGTAATTAGTGCTCCCTATGCATCCTAATTAAAGACCCTGACTGTTTTAAAAAATTTAAGGATTTTTGTTTCGTTGGCCGCAGAAGACCTTCAAACCTAAGCATTATGGGGAACTCCAATAAATAAAACAGATAGTAATATCTAAAATTTACACAGCATTTTTCATTTACAAGGTTTTACATATTGATTTATTTAACCCTCAGAACACCCTATAAAGAAACATTATTGTCCTCTCTATTTACAGGTGAGGAAGCTGCTGTGCAGACAAGTAACTTGCCTAAGATCACGCAGCTGGGAACCGGCAGGGCTGTGGCCTGAACCGGGCGGTCAGCGTCCGAGCCTCTGCTTCCAGCAAGCCGAGGACTCGGGCCTGGGTTTGTGCCGCTCCTTTTGCTCTGCAAAATACCTCGGGCTCCATAAAACACAGCTTGAAAGCCACTCACACATTTCAACTCACTTCTTTTAGGGAGGAGAAATCGAAACCCAGGGAGGTAGAGTGACTTTCCTGAGATCTCAACATTGGCAACAAAAAAAAAGGCCACGTACATCCTCTTCTTTAGGTTAAAGACTCCCCAGATTTTCTCCTCATGGGGCAGACTGTGTATTTTCCATTGAGAAAAATGCCTTGAGGGTGTGTGAGGGTATCCTGAAGAGAGTATAGATGGGTGCAGGAAGCTGAAGAGTGTCAAAGTGATCAAAGGGCAGCTTGGGGGAAAACTCAAATTACCTAAATTATGTCTTTTGCTTCCTCCACTTCTTATATGAAGCTCAGAACAAGACGAAGGCAAATGAGACCCAAGTCAGAAGCTGTCATCATTCATTCACTCAAGAAACACTGATTAAGAGCCTACGATGTGTCATGAACTGATTACAACAAGCCACACACCATGTGTCACGTACGAGGTGCCGGACACAATGAGGAGTAAGTCGAGTTCCTCCCCTTTAGAGCTCACATTCTAGGACCAGCTAACTTTGCGTAAAGATGGTCTTTGGAGGGCTGAGAACCAGTCTTTACCGGGGCCAGCTACTGTTAGGGGATTTTTTAAACAGATTTTACCTTAACAACTTTAAACTCTGTGCCTCACTTCTTATTTGTGTAGCGAGTACACGTAACGTCTTTTGTTTCTATGGAAGCACATAGAAATCTTTCAGGAATTGATAGCATCTTTTTCTGTCCATTAACTCACCAGGCAGTGGTCTATTACCATGGATGAAAAGTACTTTACAATTTTCAAATCATTTCTAGAGCTTGCTGATGATAGAAGCTTCAGTAAGAGAAATGTGGTGATTAATAATGTTACATTTTTATGTGGACTAAATTACATATATGTAATTAGACCATCACTCAACAAATATTTATTGAACCATTTTGTGTTAACCTGGCGGCTTTTGATTGCAAATAATTGAAGCTCAAGATGGCTTAAGCAATAAAGATAACTTGTTGGATTACGTAACTGAGAAAGTCCAGGGTTATTTGAAGCTTCAGGATGGTGCGATCAGGGCTCCATTTCTTTAAACTTCTCTCTGCCCTGTCTCTCCTCTGGGTACTGCTTTTATTCTCAGGCTGGTCTTTCTCCTAGTAGACAAATAGCCTCACTTCATGTCTGTGGTTCATGAAAAGTGGCTCTTATATTTTAAGGCTTATATCTGCACACCACTCTGTCTAGAGTGAGAAATAATATCTCCTCTAATCAGCAAAAGAAGGTCTAGCTTCACTCTTCAAACTTGGGGCATGTGCCTTCTCTAAACCAATCACTGTGGATATGAAATTGAGATTATACTGACTGGTCTGGGCTCTTTAGGGTCCATCCCTGGAGACAGAGGAGAGGTTGACAATCCCATATGAACTGTACAGCTGCTATGCAATGGAGGAGAGGTGAGATGAATGCTGGGAAGCAACTCAATTCTGCTTTAACCTACTCAGTGCCATATCCTGTGCTCCACTTTGAAGGTGTCACCGTGCATGACCCAGTTTAGCCAACAGATCTTTAAATTGTACGCAGATCTTTAAAACATTCATAGCACAACTTTGAGATTCTTAAACTATGAGCTGTGGCAAAACTCTGTTCTGACATTTCTAGAATGATTTCCTAGCCTACAGCGCACAGCGCAGGAATTGAAGTGGGAGACCAAGGGCTTGCTCACTTACACCCCCAACAAATAGGTGTTGTGTACCAGACCCAGAATTCAAGGAGGCACAGCCCGTAGGTTCATATGAGGATTTACAGGCTTCTTATTTGATTCTGCTTTAGATTTTCAGTTCGAAGCAATTAAGCTCTCATAATGGAAAGAATATATTTAATATGTAGGTAAATTGAACTAAAATAATTGATCTAGGTGACTGCATGGTACATTTAACCCAAGTCTGAACCAGGCTGGCGTATGACAAAGGGGAGAATGGAGCGTGGGTAGAAGGCCTCTGCCACGCGGCTGTGTCCCCAGTGGCCCGGAAATCTCTGTAACAAGTTGTGTCCATGGAGTTTGACAGTCTGGCAGCCTGCACGTGTGACAGGACAGTCACTGGTGTCCACCATGATATTAGGGCTGAAGTAGGGATGAGAGCTAACAGAGACATCCTGAAAATTCTGTTCCTCACAAGCACTTGGGGTATGCAAGTTCTATTATTCAATAGGGACAATCCCTGAAAATCTTTAAATTGCTGTCTGAGTAACACTCGTGAGCTGCATTTTATAAATTATACGATGCTATAGCATAAACAGTGATCTTTGTCTTATTCACAATCTTAGCAAAGACTGATAGAAAGATAGCACATGAAGTCCGATGCTCTAGGGTGATAATATCAAACCTTATTCAATGAAACTCAATAAAATTCAGTCCCCTGCCTTTAGTCTATTACTGTCACTGCACCGCCATGACACCTACAAATAAGGTTCATCACCTTATTTTGAGATTCTTAGTCAACTTGGAAAGAACTGTAAAGACATGAAAAATTAAGTATTGAGGCTGAAGGAAAAAAGAATAAAGCTTATGCCATGTACATTTCATTAAACTTAGTTTAGAACAAACAGGGCACTGTTCCAGTGAGTCATAATTACAAAATAGGTACTTAGTTACCATGTTTCCCCTCCACTATCTTTGCCATGACCCTGGGAGCGGGTAAGTGGTTGTTGGCATCCAAGGGCTTCAGGAGCTGGAAGGAGAGAGGACATTTCACTGCAAAGGGTCAGATGGCACCGTCCTCCTGGTTAAGAGAACCATGAATGTCCTCAAAGACAGCAGAGGCAGCATTCTGCCCATTAAATGAGCTTCTGCATTAATCCAGCAATTCTTTGTTGATAACCAAATGCGTGGCAACCACATTTAAATTTCAGAACATTACAATTAGATGCATCTGAATAAAGAAGAAGAGAAAAAGGGAACCAAAAGCTATTAAGTGGAGCTTTTAAAGTCCTGGCTAGGTGCTATTTCAAAACAAACATGTCAGTGCTGTCCCGGGTAAAGGAGATAGAGTCCTCCAGTCTCTTCAGGAGTTGTACTTGGAATATGAAGTAGGAATTTTGTTTAGGTTTTTTCAGGTGTGATGTTTTTAAAAATTTTTGCAAATAATATTCTCAATGCAATTGCTTTTGAACAGGGCAGCCAGAAAAGCCAAGTTAGGTTAACAGATCAACCATAGAAAATTCAAGGGGTCCTCTGCAAGGTGAGAGGGAGTCTGTGGCTTTGCCACGTGGTTGTGTGGCTCCATGGAGTTGCTCTGCCTGTTTTGCAGGGGTTTGTGGTGAATTCACGGACACTTCGGCGGCTGCAGGCTGAGGGTGGCTCTCCAGCAGGCTCAGCCAGCTTGGCACGCTCTCAGCTCTGGGAAGTCCACACTGTTTTACAAAGAGCAGGTGGGCGAGAAAGCTCAACACTGCAGGGCACGTTGTGCAGCTGTGAGAGGTGGAATTCCCCTCAAAAGGATCGGCGCTGCTTTGAAAATAAATTCATCATTAAAATGGAAGGATTTCTGAAGCAGTAGAGAACATACGGCTTGATTGGTTTAACATTAACTCTTTGTACTCATCTTCCGCTCATCCTTTAAGAGAATGTCTGCTTCTTGCAGAGAGGTAACACAAATAATCCTTGACATCTTTTCAAGGAGGAGAGTGAGATGTTGGAGCACTTACGCCACTGCATCTGCTTTCCATTCCCCCTGCATCTTGCTGCCGTAATGCGTGGCAGGGAGGGAACCCTGGCTGCAATTCAGGGGCTGTGTTTTGCTTCACGTTCAGCATTTAGAAAGAGACGGATGTGCCTCTCTCTGGAGGGAGGGTCTCTGCTTCTTCCAAAGGCTGGCACAGCTCACTGCTCCTCTGCCCTCCTTTCTTTCTCCCTCTTTCTGGGTCTCTGCTCTTCCCTGGCCCCCTGCCCTCTCCCTGGGAGTCAAGAATGGCCTTGCTTCTGCTTTTGCTCCTTACTGAAAGCCCTTCCTCTGCCTTGTGGAACATATCTGATAACACCGTTTTCTCTGAGGGAGACTATTTATATATCTGTGAAAAGTGTCTTTCACCACCAATCTCATAGCCCATTACACGCAGAGCAGCCTAGCCTGAGGAGGCTTCCCGGCTCCTCAGGTGAGCTCTCTCCCATCTCTCCTGGGGGAACCTGGGCCCGGCGCTGCGGCCCCTTCCTCTGCTGTGGCTCGGCAAGCACTTTGATCTCGGCCCTCATTACAGCTCATTTCGGCATTAAAGATGATCTGAATTCACGAGCTCTTCCCTTTCTAATAAGTGCCATCCGCGTCCATCCTCAGGAGCAACCGCGGCTCACGGAAAACTGGTTCAAACCACACGAGAAAGAATAAGGGACTAGCTCCAAACACAACTGGAAAACGGCGGTTTTATTAGCCAAATGCACCTCTGAATGAGATGCTTCATTAAACAGAGTCGTCTCATCTTCAGGGCGCTGCTAAATCCACCAATGGCCTCTCTCCGGTTACCGAGTGTCATGATTTCGCTTCTTTCAGGCAGGAATCCTGAGGGAGCGAAGAGACTGAACACGGCCCGCCTCCACCGCAGGGCTGGAGCTGATGCGGGGTGTGCTTGGCTTCGCAGAATTTGACAACCAAAGATGCTTTTACACGTCTTTCCCGTTTGACTCGTCTGCAGTGACGTGTGCCACTCCTAGAAAGAACCTCCTCTTTTTTCATTTCCTTTTAAAAAAAAGAAATTTAATTTGGATTCAGATAATACCTTTATAACCTCTGAAGCTGTCCAGCAAGAAGAGGAACAGGTGATTCCAGGATGCCAGGAGCCAGCGTAGAGCCAAATGGCGGGAAGACAGGCGCGCAGCGAGGTGCGAGAGCCGCGCCCTCATCGGTTCGCAGCCTTTGCTGACTGTGTTCCGCCCTGCCTTTAAACTGGTGAGAGCACGAAGGAGACACGATGACATTCTTAATTCCCGCCAAAGGAAGCTCATCTTGTAGAACGCAAGCAGTGTGCACCACGGGGGTACCTCCGTTAGCACTGCCGCGAATTTTCATTTAGCGCTTAGTAGGAGCATTCAGCAGCCGTGCAAAATCCCGTGAGGCAGTCCTTGGGAGCGCCCAGTAGCACCTCTTGCCACCGCTCTATTGGTTCATTTTCTCCCGCCTCCCGTCTTCTCCACCCCTCTCCCCATCCCTCCCTGCCCCCTCCCCTTCCGCCCCACCCGTGCCTTCTGCAGGTGGCTTCTTGGAAGGAGCCCGGGCGAGGGCCGGCCGGAGCCCCCGGCAGCCCCGCGGACTCGAGCGGGACGCACTCGGCCCGCCGTCCAGGGGACCTCACGACTCAGAGGAGCTGGTCCCCACGCCTCACCTCCGCTCCGGGCTGTGCGCCGCGAGGGGGCTAACACTCAAATTAACGGCAGGAAGAGGAGCTTCGAGATCCCCTGGCCAGCCTTTCAATTAGAGCTCCTGATTAGGTCTTCGATTTCCTTACCACATAAAAAAGACTAAGGGTTCGCTCCTGTGAGCGGGTCTTTTTCTCTCCCTTTGGCCTAGCCCGATGGTTTTAATTTTGCGGGCGGCAGGACCAGCGTCGCCGCTGCTGGAGCAGACGCGGGGCGGCCGGCAGGCTCCTTCTGCGTCCTGGGCCTGCTTCTCCGTGACCTGGGGAGGAGCGTGACCTCGCTCTGCGGTCTCTGCCCCAGGACCGAGGAATGCCGGCCGGTCCCTCCCGCGGAGCCGTCAGCGGCTGGAGCAGCCGGCTGCAGCGAGATGTACACACGTCGGTGTCCTACTCCTTCAGGCTGCAATGTCTCTCTTTACAACTGGTTTAAAAGAAAGAATACCAAGACACGTGTATCTTGTGTGACAGTCACTAGAACAAACTTTTATTTCTCTTTCTCTCTGTGTAAGTCTTGCAATGAGACTTCTTTGGTCGCTGGGACATTTTCTGGCTAAATTCATGTGTCCCAGTCCTTGGAGGGCAGAATTGTTAGAAACAGAGTTGTCCACGGAGCCAAATAAGAGACCAACGCTACTGAGCACAAACTGGTGAATTTGACCCCAAACAGAAAGTCAATGTTAATGATCCAGCTTTGTAACAGTCTCTCTGAGGCCTGATGCTCTGGTTGGATTCCACACAGTTTCCATTCGTGAAGAACCACCAGCACTCTTCTGGGTTTGCTGTGTAGACCTGTTAGACTACATCTGAATGGCTAATTGTTTAAATTGGCCATAACGAGCTAGGACGGTTTAGGAGCCAAGGAAGCAGTGTCCCCAGGTCTTTGCAACCCATGATGCTGTAGGTAGCCTAGAAGAAATGAGGACAATTTTTTTTCCAGTGGCTTCCAGTTCCACCACATATAAAGAGATGATTGCAATTTGCCATTCATTTCCTCTTATTTTTTTTTTTTTTTTTGAGGAAGATTAGCCCTGAGCTAACATCCTTGCCCATCTTCCTCTACTTTACATGTGAGACGCCTACCACAGCATGGCTTGACAAGCGGTGTGTAGGTCCACACCTGGGATCCAAACCGGTGAACCCCCGGGCTCCGAAGCAGACACGTGAACTTAACCACTGTGCCTTGGGGCCAGCCCCCTCCTCTTCTTTTGACTTTTACAGGACAAATATACTAAGTTCAGGTATACTAAGTTCAGAACACAAGGTGGGAAAGTATCATTACGGTCATTTCAGAGACCAGGAAGCTGACATCACAGAGTAAATCAAGCAGCCAGGGCTGTATGAGTGAACTACTACCTGAGGCCACCTGGCTGCTGCCCTAAGAAAACACTGGTTAAGAATGGAAGCTCTGGAGTCAGAACACTTCACCTAAAGCGCCAGCTTTCACATTCTTAATAGCATGGGCTAGTCATTGCAGCTCTCTGACCCTCCATTTCCTCATCTATAAAAAGGGGGTGTAATAGCCAATACCTCTTTGGGCAGTTGTGATAGTTCAAAGAGATAATTGTATGAACCTTTCAGAACAGGGTTGGTCTAATACACAGTGAACACCCAATGAATATACTTGTATTATTATTATCATTGTTACCACTGTTGATGAGGAAACTGAGGACCAGAAGTTTTGAGGAATTTCCACGAGGATGCCACACAATTAGAGACAGAGTTAGAATGACAGCCAATGCCATGTTTTTTTCGTAGCTTTTTCGCCCAATCTCTAGCGAGAGCTCTTATTTCTTTTCCAAATAGAAGTGTGAATTTCCTCTGAGCATTGTTGTTATCCAGTTTGGTCAGTTTCCTAAGACTATCCATATTTTAGAGCAGGATTAGCTTGTAGAAGCAGCCACATGGAGAGCTTTTTGGAGGATTCATCTCATACTGACTCAAACATAAATTTTAACTCAGCTGAGTGCATCAGAGTACAAGGGCTCTGTTTAGCTGGGTACCAAGTGGTTCCAGCAAGTGTTTCTCTGAAGGGGCGCCCAGGCGGATCGGCTTCCATTGCTCTAAGATGCTACACTATTTGGAAATGAGTGAGCAGTCGGGTTGGCCAGCAAACATCCCTGCAATTCTAAATCTCATTCTAGCAGTGCTCATAAAACAAGGTCCAGATTTATTTTCCACTTGGTGTTTGTTCTGCTCATTAATTATATTTATATCTGCTTCTTTGAAGTTATTGAGACTATTGGGAAATGTAGAAGAAAGCTGTATTGATTTCACTCTTCATATCATTCCATCTGTACTCCCTCCTTCTGTGAGCTCTCAGGCATGTTGAGTGACATGTGGCGGTGGGTATAGTGTGTCGGGCACAGAGTAGGGCATTATCAACCGAGCCCAGGCTCCCCAGATCTGCAGTCTCTTTGGTGAGAGGGTTTAGATTTAGAACGTCTGGATTGTATTCTATGAAAATCTCCACAGCCTTTCCTTTCAAAATCAATTTCAGTTGTCAAAAAAAGGGGGGAGTGGTGGTGAGTCACTTTGAAATCATATAGCGTATTATTATCATCATTTTTTAAAAGCTTATTACTATAATTTTTCTCCCAAGGGAGCTGAGTTGATTTATAGCCCCACCCTCCTTATCTCAACATGTGGCCGAGTTCAGAAGGGAATTAAAATTGGGGGATTTTTTTCCCTCCAGGAGAAACGGATAGAACATACCCCAACGTCGTTTTCAAGTTCAGAAGGAACTTTTTCAGCCTCTCGAGTTTCCTTTAAAAATGCACAGACAGCAGCTAAGCCCCCGCCTCTCCCCAGATTCACGTCTGCCCTGGGTGCTCCAGAAGTAAGGCCTCCCCGGGAAGAGCCTTCACCACCGTGGAGCATAGACTCCACATGTTGCAGCCCACGCTGGGCGGAACGTGACCTCTTTGACTGAGGGCAGGATTCTTATCCAATTTGTTCATTGTATTCCCAGCACCCAGAACAGGGCCTGGCTCAGAGGAGGTGCCCAGTGGCTATTTGTGAAGTAAGCGAATGAATGGGGAGGTGACAGGGTGATAGCTAGGAGCTGGGGCTTTGGGGTCAGACAGTAGACCTGGGTTCAGATGGTGATGTGCTGCTCATCGTCCTCGTGGCCTTCCTTCGCGGCCTGGCTTCACCTGCTTAGCTGCAGCACCACCATCCGTAAAGCGGGTGAAAAGATGGTGCCTCCTGCTTCAGAGTGTTGGGAGGCCATGCGTGCAGAAGGCTTCATGGGCTTCTGAACACGTACATTCTCCATACGTGGTTCATAGTTCGTAATCTTGTGGATCCCCCAGATCTGGGTTTGAAGGTTCCCTTTGAGTCCAGATATCTGGGGCTCATGCAGCACAATCTGTCTTCCCAAAATGTGCTTCACTTGAACACATAGGAAGTGACTCTCAGCCTTTGTAAAGGAAAAGTCCCCATCTTCCCTGGCATCTGAGCAGCGGTGGGAGCAGCCTCTTCTGTGTCCCTGGCCAGGGCTCTTATTGCTCCTGGGCTAAGGGTCTGTGCCATGTCCTCCCAGGCACTGCAAAGAGAGAGGAAGAAGCTGTTTTCAGCTTGGACAACTGATGGCCGGGGATTATTATTCTTTGCGTTCCAGGACACAGTGCTGCTCTTATTTCCAGAGAGTTCTGATTTATTTTTTCAGTGTTGAAAGCTCATGCCAGTACAGTCGTCTGAAACCTCATGGCAGCATATATATGAGATGATCATATTCCATTCTTGGTTCCCTTAAACAGGGTGCTACTGTTGCAGAGAGGAAGTTCCAGAGGTAACGAGTCCCCTGTGGCTCTAATGTGGTCAGTGGGACTGTCTTATGCAAACTGGGCTCCAAGAAGGTGTTTGCTGGCTGAGATATAGGGGCTGCCATCCCAGCTGGCTGGTTCGCCCATCCCAGCCTGTATCCTGCCCCTCACCAGGGCCAACACCTGATATGCCCGAAGAAGACAGAGCTTTCCTTTAGCTCCCTTTCCATGGACCAAAAGAAGCATCCTCCTCCCACCTCTCTGGCCTTTTCAGAATAGACTGTGGGGGTGAGATGCGGGGGCAGCAAAAATTGGATGATGGAACCAGTGCAGCACACATGCTGGGAATGGCCATGAAAAAGAGAGGAGGGTCTGATGACCTGGTCTAACGGGATCGGGGCACAAAAAAGGGTCAAGTGGGTTTCATAAATGAGTGAAGAGGGGAGGACGTGAAACAAAAATGCAGAGGGTGGGGCAGAGGCTGGGGCACACTGCCCTGTGAGCATCATGCCCAAAGGGGACTGCCACTACTCAATTTCTACTCACTGTGTGCGGGAATTCAAGCCTAGCATGGCCAGATCTTTTGATGTTTAAAGAGAAGCCAATAACCCATTTTTTTTCTGTGAAATCTATGAAGTTATAAACATTGACCACATATTCATATTTTTCAGTAGTGTGCAGACCAAAGGAAACATAACCTGGGACTGCAGGTTTCTCTGAGATGAACATCCATTCTACAATTGTTTGCCTATGATGTGCCTGGCACCATGTCAGGAGCCAGCAGATAGAAAAACATAGAAAGCATGGCTCATGTTTTCAACCATCTCGTTAAGTGAAGGAGAGAGATGTAGAAACATATAATAAACAAAAAGTGCTGGAATGGAGCAAAATGTTAACGATCAACAGGACAGTGAAGGAAGGGACCATCTCAGTTTCCAAGGTGGGAGATTGTCAGAAATCATGAGGAGAGTTTACCTGCTGGAGGCGCGGCAGAGGTGCTGGTGGTGATGCAGCGCATTCATGGCTCGGGGGACAGGTTGCCAGAGGCATGCAAGTGGGACCCTGCACAGCACATCTGGAAAACCAGGAGCGGCCTTGCTGGGCTGGTGTGCAGGGCGAGTGGCAGGTGATGAGGCCAGCTCTGAAGGGTGCAGTCTCAATTTTCTGGGCCTCAGGTTGATCCCAAACTGGCAGAACACGCTTCCTCTTACCTCCAACACTCACTGAGGCACCACGGCAGCCTAAGGGACGGTCAGGGAGCCCCATGGACACATGTGCTCTTCTCCCCGTCCAGTCCACATCTGCAGCCATTCTGTCCCCACCCCCACTGCATCTCTCGTGCCACGGAAACGGTATCCACCCAGCACCGGGACCCACAGGACCATCCTTCCCCAGCATCTGCTTACACTGGGGCAGGAAAGCTGATTCCACCAACAGCTAAAATTCTCACATTAGCTAACTAGTTATCTTTCCCCAAACTTTAAAAAAAAATACATATCTGTCAAATTCCTATAGACGTCCTTGATAACCTGTGATGTGATTCAATTTTACCGTCCCGTCTAATAAGACACTTGCTTTTTGGTTTTTCAACGTCCTGCCTTTATCCTCGCACCCTGAGTTGTACAATTCATCAGACCGTTATTCTGAGTGAAACACACAAAGATCCCCTTTTCTCTTGCCAGCTGTGACTACGGGGCAATACCGCCTGACGGCTAAGCCTCCGACTCTGCTGCTGGGTTCAGATCCAGCTCCACGTCTGACCTGTTGTGAGAGCATGGGGCAGTTACTACACTGTTATGGGTTGACTTGGGTTTCCCCTTCCCCCGAAAAAATCCACGTATTAAGGTCTAATCCCCAGATCTCAGAATGTGACTGTATTAGGAAATAAGACCTTGAAAGAAGTGATTACGTTAAAATGAGGCCAGTAAGGTGGGCCCTAATCCAATGTGACCAGCGTCCTTATAGGAGAAGGAAATTCAGCCCCACAGAGGGACAGCAGGGGTGTGCACAAGGAGGACACCCGGTGAGGACACGGGAGAAGGCGCCATCTGCAAGCGAGGAGAGGGGCTTCAGGAGAAACCCGCCCTGCTCACACCTTCATCTTCTTCTTGATCTTACACTTCCAGCATCCAGAACAGTGAGAAAACGAATTTCTGTTGTTTAAGCCCCCCAGTCTGTGGTATTTTGTTACGGCAAGCTAACACACTTAGCTCTCCATGTCTGTTTACCATGCAAAACCTCCCATGACTCTCATAAGGGTTAAATGAGCTAATATAAGGAAAACACTTAGCGCCCGACACACAGATGTGCGTAAGTGGTAGCTATTGTTAACAGCAATAGTATTATTTCTAATGGTCCCCAGTCGAAGGACAGTTTGATAGAATTATACCTTCAGCTGGCCCATATCGTTCTCCAGTTCTGTATTTGAAATGTGCAGTTTTTATAGGGGGCTGAAGTAGAGCAGAGGAAAAAGGTTGGGAAACATTTTCACATGTAGACATTCGTGAGTGTGGGATATTCTTTTCTTCTTTGTATTAACTGCTATGCGTAATTCTAGAATTTACTCCCAAATTGGTTAGAATAGGTTCCCTCTCTAGATTGAAGTAATAATAATCTCATTTGCCCCAACTCCAAAGCCCTTTGAAGTTAAACATTGAGCGAGAGAATGGCGGGCCCACTCAGCAGAGATTAGATCTTGTTTTAAACACTGGCTGCTCTGAGAATAATTTCCTTAATTAATATTCACAAGATATCATACACTTGAGACTGTATTTTCATGTAACCTACTTGCATGTAATTGTTCCCCGCTCAGGCTCTTCGCTGCGTTTCTGTCTTCCCTTTGTGTCAGTATTCAACAGAATCATTTCCATCTAAAAGCAGTGCTGAAGGGGCTCAGAGGTTCATGGGGTCTCCCCTTCTGTGTGAAAGCTAGCGCACATGGGCTTTCATCTCATTTCTAAAGTTAATATTGTTTTGTGATTATTCCCATTCTTAACTGGATGCACGTGGCTCCCAGACCTCCTCTCCCTGCTGGACTCAGGGCCAGACAGTTTCAGGTGCTGCCCTCCGGTCATCTCACACCACATGGCAAAGCGTTCATCAAACACCTTTCAGCTTCCACTGGCCCAGAGGTCTCCAAGTTTCGAAGGAGCCACATCTGCAATCAGTACTGGCCTCTGGGGTTATCAATGCCCATCTGGTAGGCAATCACATATGCTCCCCTGAAGAGACGTCCAGTTATTCGGGAGTCAGCTTGCCCAGAGATCAGTGAAAGGAGTGAAACTGACTTGGAAGGAAATTCTTCTGCATGTCTAATTTCAAAGCCTTGCAAGTAGTGCATACATTTATGAGCAAATTGGAAAATTAAAAGTCCACCTTTTAAATACACTGAAAAAAAGTTTAAGTAAATTTGCCCACTGCTTAAGATCTTCAATCAGTGACTTTTCTACATTTGTAAACAAATTCCTGTTATAGCAAAAGGGCTCCCACGCCCCACCACTGACAGAAATGTTTTTTGCTTGTTTGTTTTGTTTTCATAGCTGTTTGTTCTATATAACTTTTTAAATAGCTGATACAATCCTACCATCAAACAATCAATGGTTGAGCTAACTCACGGGACAAATTACAGCTACTGTTATAAAGGTGCAAGATACTTATGCATATAACGTATGTGATATATATATTAAATATAGCATATAGTCTATATGTATGTATACTCACACACCTCTGTATCTATCTATCATCTGCCTATCTACACATATTTCCCTCCCTAGATTCAGTAACTGCAAGACCAGATGTCTTAATGCTGATAGACTATAAAGTCTTATGGGGGAGGGGTACTAAATATTTTCAAGATATTTTGCTTGGTTGTGATTTCCTAATTGCTGTGTTCAGCTGGAGCAGAATATCTGCTAATAATTCTCTCCTTGAAATCATTAGCTATCTCAGAATTTGCCTGCCCAGGAGACGTGGCCTAGGAACTGTACCCGCGCCCCGGCTGCAGTGCCCACGGTCCACCTCTGTGTCGTGCTTGGGCAGGCAGCCCATGCTTCCTGCTGCAGGGGTTCCACAGCCTCATGGTGTTAAGCCCTGGTCCCTTCTCTGTGCCAGGATCTCCTACCGTTCACCTGTGTGGCCATTGAAGTAATCCTTCCCCCATCTTCAGACCTGTCCAGCTAAGCATTCAAATACCTCTTGCAAAACAGTCTACAAGATAAGAAAATACAAGTGACTGAAAGGTGTGAACCTTATTTGCTCAGCCTCACTCAAGTGAGATTCTGTATGTCACCGATCAGATTGTCAAAGACTGGGAAGTTCGGTGGCGCTGCCTGGGGGGCGAGTGTGAGGAACCGGGTGCTCCCCTCCATTGCTGGGGAGAGCTTAACTGGTACAGCTCCAGTGGAAAGCAATTTGGCAACATCATGAGAATGATAACTGCACACATGCTTTGACCAGCTATTCCATTTCTAGGAGTTTGTCCTGTAGGCATATTCTCACATGAACCAAGTGATGCATTTAGATTATTCCTTGCAGCATTATTTGTGGTAGAGGTGGAAATGTTCAAGAATAAGAGACTGGCTAAATCAGCTGTGGGGTGCACAGCCGAAGGACTAAAATGCAACTGCAGAAGAGAATGAAGAAGTTCTTTTCTGATCTGGAGGAGCTCAAAGATCTTCTTACAAGGGAAAAAAGCAAGGGAAAAGTTTCCACTATTTATGTGAGAAAGAAGAAAGTGTGAGGGTGAGTGGGGGACACAACATAAAGACACAATTGCTGTGTGTGCACAGTGTTGCCGCAAGGCTCTCAAGGAACTGTTTGTAGGTACTCGCTCCTGGGGGTGGGGATGGTGCTGGGCGGCCCTGGGACAAGAATGGGGAAGACACCGTCACTGTAGACCCTTTGGTAACTGCTGGATTTTGAAATATATGAAGGTATCACCTACTAAAAATAGTAAATGAAATAGAAGTAAAACAAAACCATAGAAATCATGCACGCATCCTGTGTGTTCATTTCTCTGATGCACAAATTATTTGAAATGTGGTAAAACTAGAGAAATTAGAGGAGAGAAATTAAAATTATTAAAGGACTTGAAGGGACTGGCTCTAAGAATTGGGATCGTTTGGCTTCTGAAAGATTAGGCCAGAGCAAGATTTCATGACAGTCCTGAAATGCCAGTAAATAGGGGGACAAAAAGTTGCTGTTCTCCTGTTCTGGGTGTTACCATTATAGTTTTGAACGAGGAAAATGTAGACGTGAAATTGCAAAGTGGGGTACCAGATCGTCACTTGCTGATTTCCTAACGGAAAAAAGAAAATTAGGAATTGGCTCTGTGATTCTTGGACCCTTTCAGCCAGACTGAGGCCCATGAGGGGAAAGAGTGTGAAGGAGAGGAAGAGGAAGGGTTTGCAGGGAGCTTCCACTTCAGGAGACCTGTGGGTCCCTGTGATCCCCACTCGCTCCAAGGCAGGGGTGCTCCTGCCTTCACTGAACTTTAGGAGGGGAGGCGGAGGAACTGGTCACAGGACCCAGAGCCTAAGATAGGATGGGCTTGGGTCTGGTCCTTTGGGAGACATAGCGGACAGGAGAAGCCTGGTGAGTGGCTTTGATGGCAGACTCAGGAGCGTGATGCTGAGTTGGGAATGGGCTCATATCTGATTTCTCAGAATGAAGGATACATGAGTGTTTCACAGGGCCCAGATGTGGGCCACCTCTGAGAAGGAACACACCATAGCCCTCTGGAATCCTGCACTAGAGGACTAGCCAGAGAGCGAGAGGGCTCCAGCTGCGGGCCTCGAGGGGAAGGCTGCCAGAGGGGAGGGTTGCAAGGGGGAGGTGCTCAGGGATGGGAGTCTCAGAAAGTGTGAGAGTCAGTCACCTGCTAGTGCCAGAGAGCTCAAAGCCAGTGACCAAAGAGGGACTGTTCAACCCACTTTCCTGGCCTATCTTGCCCCTCTGTCACATGGCTGGGTTGGCATAAGTGGCTAGGACAGGGGAGAAGGTGAGCAGGGAGGTGAGCAGAAGCCACCCACCTCCCCCTCCACCCAGCCAGGCAACCTCCAGCCACGGCCTTGGCCTCGGGAGAAGGAAGGGGTGGAGCAGTCTGGTCTTCAATTGAAAATCAAAGAGTTGATTATCATCTTTGACCGGACGCTTCTCTTTAATGATTTGAGACTGTAGGATGGTTTGTTATTCCAGAATGAGAAGAAAAGCCATGAGGTCTGCTCAGTTTTCATCAAATGGCAGGGGAATAAGTTTTAAAGGAGACGTGATTAAATGAGACAGGAATTTTAAAGGAGAGGCAGAAGAAAGTTAAGATTTGGTCCTCTACCGTGGGTCCCGTATCCAGCGCCTTGGTGAAACTTATTTTCATAAAACCAACAGAACTGCACTTGAAGAGCGGTCGGGGTGAGGCAGACTGGACACCACGAAGAACTTTCTTGCTCTAAAATTTGCAAGATGTGAACTTGCTGACTATGGGAGATTGTAGTGCCTTTTTTCTTTTTTAAAGGATATAACTTTACCAATACAATTTTTTTCTTTTCTTTCTTTCTTACAATTTTCTTTTTTAAACAAGGTTAAAAAAAGAGTTGATGTAAGAAAAATTTAAAGTGAAAATTAGAACAAGTCGAATGAAAATTTGGCTTAATTTGTGAAGACAGGATGCAAATGAAGTTTGGAAAACACTGTTCTAAACAGGGTTTGTAGAAAAGTCAGAAAGCAAAATGCTGCGGAGTGCCATTTCAGTTCCCACTCAGAGGAAGCCTGAGGACGCACCCGAGCTGAAGTTTTCTTGTGGTTTGGCCACAATAATCCATAGATTTGTGACATTTTTCTAAATGATAGATCCAATCAGTTGGATCTAATGGCAGACTCAGAGATAAAGTCAGGAAGCAGCAGTGTAGGACTCAAAAAGAAGGCAAAAAAAAAAAAAAATCAGTGTCTTAAAATAAAAAGAGAAAAGTGAAAGAACAGAAGGGAGGAAGGAAGAAGGAAAGAAAGAGAAAGAACAGAAGGGAGGAAAGAAAGATGGTTTTCACTCAAAATATATGTGAGCACTCTGGGTCCTTAATTTCATTTTGATGGTTCTGGTACCTCATAAGGCACTTCGGTTTGCACTCTTGGTTTAAAATATTAACTGAGCACTTGTGGCTCCATAATTCTGGGCCTATATTACACAGGAATTATTCAGTTTTCCCTGTTATACATTAGAATGTACAGACGCTATGATTTTATTTAGCTAATTTCAAGATTAAAGATTTCCCTAATTGTAGTCTTCCGTTAGTTCTTTGTAGTTGCTAAAACTGCATGCGTTATAGCTCAAGGGAACACTTGTGCTATTTGAGTCTTTGTTAAAAGTAAACCATGGCTTCCGCTTCCAGGAAGATCGAGTAGACACTCTTCTCCGTCTTCCTCCCACCCAGCGCAGCTGAGAGCCGTGGCGTTATATAGAGAGCTGACTTCAGAGGACTCTGAAAAGTGAGGACAAGAGGGCGAGCCTGCTAAGGAGTTCTGTTCCCTAGACACAAGGCAGTGGTGAGTTCCCCAGGTCCTCTTTTGGCCTCATCTATCCTAGACTGGGAGCTGAAGAGGCTGGCCACTGGAAACACCAACAGGCACAGACTAAAAAAAGCCCCAACAAAAGTTGGCTCTCTCCCATGGTGGACCAGGATGGGGTAACGCAGAAGAAGAGAGAACTTTTAGACAATAACTGCTCTACTCCAGCAAAAAACCACAGAAAAAAATTGTGGTCCCATCCCTCCCACAATAGTCCAGGCTGAATGGAGAGCCTAGATATCTACTCTCACCCGCTGTAATGAGGCGCCCCAACCCCTGTGACAGGACGGTGCCAGGGAAGGCCAAGGAGGGAGTCAGGACCACTGTCCAGAGGGATCAAGGTCACTATCCCCAGTGGTGTCAGAGAAGCACAGTAGGAGGCACTCTGACGCCCACTAACCCGGGCTCAGTGGAGGCCAAGTGGGGAGCAAAACTCTCACTACCCGGCAGGAACGAGGAGCACCCCCATCTCGGGTGTCAGTAGAGGCCAAGAGGGGAACCTGGGTGTCTAATAAAAGCAATACCCCCACTTCCCCTGCCAGAGTAGTTTCACAGGCAGCTAAAACAGATGTTTAAATAAGGTCCAGAGTCTCATAGCATAATACCCTAAATGTCTGGGTTTTAATAGAAAATCACTCATATCAAGAACCAGGAAGATTTCAAACTGAATGACAAAAGACAACCAATAGAGGACAACTTGGAGATGACAGAGACGTCAGAATTATCTGACGAGATTTTTAAAGGCACCGTAATAAAAATGATGTAGTGAGCAATTATGAGCATGCTTAAAACAAATAAAAAAGAGAAAGTCTCCACAAGGAAAAAGAAAATATAAAGATGAATCAAATGGAAGTTCAGAAATGAAAAATAAAATGGCCAAGAACCACCATCAAGTCCAGTGGACAGGCTCAACAACAGAACGGAGGGGACAGAGGGAAGAACCGGTGAACTCAGGGACCACTCCACAGAAAGCGTCCAATCGGAATAAGAGAGGGAAAGCAGACTGGAAAAAGAAAAAACAGAGCCTCAAGGGCCTGTAGAACTGTAAATAAAGATCTAATATTCCTGTCCTCAGAGCTGCAGAAGGAGAGGGGAAAGAGGGTGGGGCTGAAAAAAGACTACAAAAAATTGATGAAAACTTTCCAAATTTGGTAAAAGACATAAATCTGTAGATTCAAGAAGCTGAGTGAGCATCACCTAGAATCCCCAAAGAAATCTACATCCAGACACATGATAGTCAAACTTCTGAAAACAAAGCAAAGAAAAAACATTGAGAACAGCAGAAGACAAACAAAACCTTACCTATAGAGGAGAACATTTCCAATGACAGCAGACTTCTCACCAGAAACCACAGAAACCAGAAGGAATAAAGAGGGAAATGATAAAAGAAGGGATCTTGGGACATTAAGAAAGAAGAAAAAAATCATAAGCAAAAATACAGGTAAATATAATAGACTTTCCTTCTCTTGAGTTTTCTGAATTATGTTTGACAGTTGAAGCAAACAGGATAACACTCTCTGATGTGGTTCTAAATGTGCGTAAAGGAAATGTTTAAGATAAATACAACATAAATGTAGGTAAGTACAGGGACATAAAGGGAGGTAATGTTTCTATACGTCACTCAAACTGGTGACAACACCGGTGGGCGGTGAGAAGTTGTATATATAATGTAATATTTAGAGCATCCGCTAAAAAAGCTATATAAAAATATATAGTCAACAACATAGATTTATAATATAGCTACCTAGATAAATATAAACAAAATAAATATAAGCATATACATATATATATGCTAATGGTTCTGTTTCTCTTATTAAGCCCAGATATATTGTATAAAATGTATTCTCTGACAATAATGGAATTAATGTAGAAATCAATAAAAGAAGGATAACAGGAAATCACCAAACATTTGGAAACTAAAAATCAATGATCAGGAATGAAAAGGGGATGTCACTGAAAACCCTGTAGACATCAAAAGATGACAAGAGAATACTACAAATACCTCTACACATATAAATTTGACAACTTAAACAAAATGGGCCAATTTCCTGAAAAATACAAACTGCTACAACTCAGCCAATATGGAACACAGAATGTCAATACCCCCTGTTAAAGAAATCAAATTTGTAATTTTAAAACTTCCAACAAATAAATCTCCAAGCCCAAATGGTTTCACTGGAGAAGTCTACCAAATACTTAGAAGAAAACTAAGACCAATTCTACACAATCTCTTCTAGAAAACAGAAAAGGAAAGAACGCTTCCCAATTCATTGTATGAAGCTAGTATTAACCTGCTACCAAAACTAGACAAAATTAACACAAAAAACCCCAAGAAAACTAAAAGTCAATATCTTTCATCAATATAGATGCAAAAATCCTCAACAAAATATTAGCAAATAAAATTCAGAAATATAAAAAAGAATTATACACTATGACAAGTAGGGTTTATTCCAGGGATGCAAGCCTGGTTCAATATTTGAAAATCAATCATAATCTACCATATTAGCAGGCTAATGAAGAAGTATCATGATTATATCAATTGGTATAGAAAAAGCATTTAACAAAATTCAACACTCATTCATGATAAAAACTCAGAAAAATAAGAAGAAAGGAAAACTTCCTCAACTTGATAAAGAGCTTCTACAAAAACCGACAGCCATCATTATAGTTAGTGGTGAAAGACTGAATGCTTTTGCCCTAATATCAGAAACAAGGCAAAGATGCTCACTCTGACCCCCTTCTTCAATGTAGTACTGAAGCCCTAGCCAGTGCAATAAGCAACAAAGGAAATAAAAGGCATACGGATCAGAAAGGAAGAAATAAATTGGCCCTATTTTCAGATGACATGATTTCCTATGTAGAAAATCCCAAGGAATCTACAAAAAATAGAATTAATAAGTGAGCTCAGCAAGAATGCAGGATAAACATACAAAACTTATTGTATTTCTATACACTAGTGAAGAGTACATGGACATGGAAATTTAAACTATAATGCCATTTATGACTGGCATAGAAACAGACACATCAATGAATGGAACAGAACCAAGAGCCCAGAAATAAACGCATGCATATTCAGTTAACTAATATTTGACAAGGGAGCCAAGAACATTCAATGAGGAAATGATAGTCTTTTCAATAAATAGTGTTGAAAAAACTGGGTATTTACCTGTGAAAGAATGAAATTGGACCCCTAGCTTACAACATTCACAAAAGTTAACTCAAAATGGATTAAAGACTTAAATGTAAGACCTGAAACTGTAAAACTCCTAGAAGAAAATATAGGGGGAAAAGCTCCTTGACATTGGTCTTGGCAATGATTTTTTTGGATATGACACCAAAAGCATAAGCAAGAAGAGCAAAAATAAACAAGCGGGACTACATCAAGCTAAAAAGCTTTTTCACAGCAAAAGAAACAATCAACAAAATGAAAAGGCAGCCTGCAGAATGGGAGAAAATATTTGCAAACCATCTATCAGATAAAGGGTTACTATCCAAAATATATAAGGAACTCATACAACTCAATAGCAAAAAAACAAATAATCTGATTAAAAATAGAGCAAAGGATCTGAATAGATATTCTTCCAAAGAAGAAATGCAAATAACTAATGGGTACATGAAAAGATGTTCAACATCATTAAGTAGGGAAATGCAAATAAAAACCACAGTGAGATATCACCTCACACTTCTTGGAATGGTTATCATCAAAAAAACAAGAAATAACAAATGTTGGCAAGGATGTGGAGAAAAGGGAACCCTTGTGCATTGCTGCTGGGAATGTAAATTGGTGCAGCCACTATGGAAAACAGTATGGAGATTCCGCAAAAATTGAAAATAGAAATACTATAACATCCAGAATTCCCACTTCTGGGTATATATCCAAAGGAAATGAAATCACTATCTTGAAGAGACATCTGCACTCCCATGTACATTGCAGCATTATTCACAATAGCCAAGACGTGGAAACAACCTGTGTCCATCGATGGATGAATGGATAAATAAAATGCGTTTATACACACACACACACACACACACACACACACACAACGGAGTATTCGTTAGCCATGAGACAGAAGAAGATCCTGTCATTTGTGACAACATGGATGAACCTTAAAGGCATTATGCTAAGTGAAATAACAGAAAGACAAATACTGTATCACCTCACTTATGTATAGAATCTAAAAAAAGCTGAACTCATAGAAACAGGGAGTAGAATGGTGTTTGCCAGGGGCTGGGGCAGGGGCGGGGGCGCGGGGAAATGGGCAGATGTTGGTCAAAGTATATAAACTTCCAGTTATAAGGTAACTGCAATGAGTCTGGGGATCTAATATTCAGCATGGTGACCACAGTTAACAACTGCTAAGAGAGTAGGTCCTAAATCTTCTCACCACACATAAAAAAATTGTAATTCCGTGAGGTGATAGATGTGGTAACTAACCTTTTTGTGATAATCACATTGCAATGTATATGTGTATCAAATTATCACAGTGTACACCTTAAACTTACACAGTGTTATGTGTCAATTTTATATCAATAAAGCTGGAAAAAATCTCAAAAAATATAATACCATTTACAACCACAAAAAATATAAAATACTTAGGTTAAATCTAACAAAACATATACAAGTCTTGTATGATGAAAACTACAAAATGCTGATTAAAAAAATCAATGACGAGGGTCTGGCCCTGTGGCTGAGTAGTTGAGTTCGCGCGCTCCACTGCAGGCGGCCCAGTGTTTCGTTGGTTCGAATCCTGGGTGCGGACATGGCACTGCTCATCAAGCCACGCTGAGGCAGCGTCCCACATGCCACAACTAGAAGGACCCACAACGAAGAATATACAACTATGTATTGGGGGGCTCTGGGGAAAAAAAAAAAAGGAAAAAAAATAAAATCTTAAAAAAAAATCAATGACGATCTTAAAAAATAGAGAGACGTACTGTATTCAGGGACTGGAAGACTCATAGGAAATATGTCGATTTTCCCCAAATTGATGCATGGGTTTAATGCAATTCCTATCAAAATCCCAGCAATATTTTTTGTAAATATAGACGAGATTTCTCTAAAATGTAGATGGCAAGGCAAAGGAATTAGAAGAGCTAGAACAATTTTGAAAAAGAAAACGTAATAGGAGGAATCAGTATACCTATTTCAAGACATTACATAGCGACAATGATGAAGACAGTGAGGTGCTGGCCACATAGATAAATGAATAGAAGAGAGAACCCAGAAATAGACCTCCAACTGATTTTTCATAAAGGTGCCAAAGCAATTTAGGAGAGGAAGGACAGCCTTTTCAAGAAGTGGAGCTGGAACAACTGGACATCCACAGGAACAAAATAAGGAACCTCAACCTGAGTTCCTCACCTCTTACAAAAATGAATAAGTTAAGATGGAGCACAGACATAAATGTAAAACAAAAAATTATAGAACTTTTAGAATAAAATAGGAGAAAATCTTTGGGACCTAGGACTAGGCAGAGACTCCTTAGACTTAATACCCAAAGCAACGGTCCAGAAAAGGGGAACTGGTAACTGCGTTGCATTAAAATGAAGAACTCGGCTCTGCAAGAATCCCTGTTAAGAGAATGAAAAGACAAACTAAAGATGAGGAGGAAAATATCCGCAAACTACATATCCAGCAAAAGACTAGCATCTAGAATATATCATGAACTCTCAAAACTCAACAGTGAAAAATACAGTCTAGTTAGAGAATGGTCAAAAGGTGTGAGCAGACATTTCACTGAAGAGGACGTACAGACGGTAAAGAAGCCACCAGAAGATGGTCAACATCACTAGCCATCAGGGAAATGCAAATTAAGACCACAATGGGATATTACTACACACCTATCAAATGACGAACACAAAAAATAGTGACAACACCAAATGCTGATGAGGATGTGGAGAACGTGGATCACTCAGAGACTGCTGGGGGGGACGTAAACCGGGCCAGCCCCTCTGGAAAACAGCTTAGCAGTTTTTTAAAAAAACAAAACATGCAACTCCCATATGACCCGGCAATTGTACTTCTGGGCATTTATCCTGGAGAAATGAGACCTTGTGTTCACATAAAAACCTATACATGTATGTTTACAGCAGCTTCATCTATAAAAGCCCCAAACTGGAAGTAACTCAGATGTCCTTCACCAGGTAAATAGTTTAACCAACTCTGCTCCAACCACACCATGGAAATCCACTCAGCAATAAAAAAGGAATAAACCAGAGATACAGGCAACAACCTGGATGCACCTCCAGAGAATTATGCTAAGTGAGGAAAGCCAACCCCAGAATATTCCATGCTGTATGATTCCATTTACATGACATTTTTGAAAGGACAAAGTTATACAAATGTGTGGTGGTTGCCAGGGGGTAATGAAGGGGCGGTGGTGGAAACGAGGGGGACATAGCTATAGAAGGCCACGTGAGGGACCCTCGTGCATGTGGAAATGCTCTGTCTCTTCACAGACTGTATCAACGTCAATATCCCAGTTGTGATATTGTTCTACAGTTTTGCAAGATGTTACCATTGGGAGAAACTAGGCAAACGATGCACAGGATCTCAGTAATATTTCCTATAACTTCATGTGAACATACAATTATCTCAAATAAAAAGTTTAGTTAAAAAACCAAATGTATTATATCATATATGACTGGTATACACAACCCCCAAATTCCAGTGGGCTCAGCGCCCAGCTGGAGCAGAGACCACCTCTGGGGAGGTGCCACCCCTTATGAAATGTAATTTTATTAAACAACCTGTTTCTCATATATTTCAACACCATCTCTGACCCAAAGTGCCAAAAAAGATTTAATAGATGGCAGGCTCCTTTCTCTAGCTCACTAAGGGCAGTGGAGGGCTCAGTCAGCACGCCAAGATTCCCATATATTGCAGTGCCAAGGGACCACGTGCCCAGCTGTCCCTGAGAAAACCCTGACCATTGGGAGAGCCCAGCTAAGGGACAGGAAAGGAAGCTGGTGCAGTCATTCTGGTCCCAGCTAAGAAGGAGACCCTGACTGTTCTCTTAAGAGAACTGTTCCTGCCCCATGCTAGTGCAGCCCCTTTTGGGCGTTGGTGACCTGGTAAAGCTTACAACAACTTCATTGACCAATAGAAGTTACATCATATTCTGTATTTCCACATCAGGCCACTAAGTACAACGTGCTGTCGTGGTTCTGCACTCGACTCACAGCTTTGGGACAAGCAATGAGGGCAAAATTCGATTCATTGTCTAATGTTCATGGCAACAGATTTGGGATTTCCACATCTTCTGAATATCTATAGGAAAGCTCAAATGGGAATATTGTTGGGAAGTTTCAGAAAACGTCTTAAGCAGACAGGAACAAGCTCTCACCTGTTGGAATTGCTTAAAGCCACATGGTATTGTAACATGCTCCTTCCCTACAGAGTTGGAATTTGATGGTTGAATACTTAAGTGCAGTCAGTGACTAAAAAGCCGACCCTGGAAAACCTGGGCATCACCGAAGGATACTTGAATCATGACCAGGACATGTCTTAGATGGTGCTGTCATCCTGTTGACTCAGGAGAAATGAAGAACCAGATTAAATCAAGAATATTCTCTGATTGCTTTATTCTGATGAACCCCAAATAATAACTAAAGTTACTGTTTACTGTACATCTACCATGTCCAGGCACGGGACTGCTTCCTAATTCTCCCAAAACCATGTAAGGGAACAGTCAGCTGAAGTTTAAAGATAAAGACACTGAGGCCACGAGACATAGGAATAACTTGTCAAGATCACACAAGTGGTGAGATCAAGTCAGGACTGGAATGAAGGCCGGCTGAGGCCAGTGCCCACGTTTTTTGTATTCTCCACAGCCACCACTCACACCAATGCAGCAGGACGTCTGCCTGGCTTCCTGTTACATCACTGATATAATATGTCACCCAAATCCTTGAATCTCTCCTCGCCCAGAAATATAACCAGCCCGGACAGCAATCTCCTCAAAGTGGAGAAGTCTGACTCCTATTTTTCCCCATTTTGATGGACCTCCTGTGGCTTGGCTCTGCCCAAGAAAACATACTCTCCCTGAATCATGGAATACTAGAGCTGGGAAAAGCCTAGAGACCATCAGTTTCTTGTAGAAACAAGCCTGGTAGGAAACCTGTAAACCTAATATGATGCTTACCTTACAACCTCTTGGTAGGAAACTGATGTCCTGGAGACCACGCAGCCAGCTAATGGTAAACAAGACACACGTGCAGACCTAGTGAGCTCAAACAGCAAGGGAGATTGTAACCGAGTGCTGTGTTGCAGAGAAATTCCTCCACAGAATAACGGGTGATGACAACTTTAACCACAGACCCTTCCTGTATCTCTGTGTGATGTGTCTTATTTAACTTGAATGTCAAAGGGAGAAATACTTTGTTAATCCTGCTTTACAATTTAGCAAGCACTTTCTTACACGACATCCTGCTTCACTGTTACAGTAGATGCTACTATCAGCTGCAGTAAGTGATACTTTCCTCTACACCAGTCAGAGGCAGCCGAGGTTCGTAAGACTAAGTGATTTCCTTGAGGTAACAGAGCTACCAAATAGGAGAACCACGACCAAAGTTATCCCTTTCTCTACGACTAAGCTGTAAAGTAGTAATTTTTGAGATTGCTTCCAATGTACCCTTTGTTCCCAATATTTGATTATAAAAACTTAGATATTTAAAATTAACATTTTTCTTATAAAAGTAATAAATGTTTATGGTAGAAAATTTAGAAAATACAATAAGGCAAAATAAAAATCACACGTAATCTCATTATCCAAAGATATCATTGTTACAATTTTGTGTAAATCTTTCCAGTTGTTTATCTGTGTCTATACACGCCAGAACAAAACAGACAAAGTGGCATCGTGGAGTATGTGCTGTTGTAAGATCTTCTCTTTTTAGCATTATACACTAAACATTTCTCATGTATTTTCAGTAGTGTTCTACATCATATCCAAAAGGCTCACCATATTCTCTTGCACAAATGCATCATACCTGCGCCCAGACAAGACCCAAGTGAACAATAGGTCATCTACAGTTTACCTTTGTTCCTGCGATTAGAAGCAGTGCCGCGGTTGACATCCGTGTAGCTAAATGTTTGCACACATCCACCACAATTCTCCTTGAATAAATTCCTAGAACTGGAATTTCTTGGTTCAAAGGGCTTGCAAAATAGTAAAGCTTTTAAGATGTATTTGGCTAGTCCAATTTAAAAGTTAAGGTTAATTTGGCATGGATTTGCTTTAGCCAATTTTTATAGTAGTAGAAAGTAGAGCTTTCTCTAATTGCAGTGTCCGTGGATTTCAAAGCGAATTTTCTGAGCCCGATGATAAAAGACTCACAAGACCGTTGCTATCCTTTCACTCTTCGGTGAGTGGTCTCAAACATGCTGATCTGCAGAAGACCGTCCGAGCCGCGGGCCCGAGCTTGGTGAGACGCTTGGTGCCAGTCAGACCCCTCGCGCCCAGCGATGCCTCTCGCGTCCCCGGCCTCGGGCAGTCCCTCCCTCGAGCGCAGGCGCCACCTGGGAGCTGCTCCTGACCACAGAACGTGGCAAAGGGGACGGGATGCCCCGCGCCACCCCTTAGCCTCCCGCAGCGGACTCTCCTGCGGCTCACGGCCTCGGCGCCCGGTGGAGAAGCCGGTGGCTGCAGGCCCCGAGGGTGGCCCCGCTGACCGCCGGCGAGAAGCTGAGCCCTGTGTCCCCGTCGCCGCAGGACGCTGGTCCTGCCCACAGCCTGAGGAGCTTCGAGGCCGAGGCCCCCGTGGGGTCCTGGATGAAAATGTCGCTCGGCCCACACATTGACTCCGCCTCCTGCGACACTGCACGAGACCCGGTCAAGTCATGCCCAGACTCCGGGCCCACAGAAACTGGAGAGAATGGATGTGTATTGTTTTTATGCCACTAAATTTGTGGTTATTTCTTACACGGCAGCAGACCACCAGTCCCCCCGCCCACCCGGAAACCAGTGAGCTTCTGTGACTCTGACTTTGACCCCTCGGCGGGTCCTCGGCCTGGTCTTGAACCCCTCCGAAGTAGCCCTCCCCTCCGAAGGGCAGAGGCTCCGTATGGGCCGCCCCTGGGCACGTTTACCTTCGGGTCCGCTGACCTGGGGGCTGGCCCTGCGCCGCGCCAGGTCGCCCCGGGGCCCGTGGCCGGGGTGGCGGGGGAAGCTGCAGAGACCCACGCGGATGGAGAGGCGGCTCCGTGCTGGCCGCCGCCGTGGCTGGGTCTCCGGGCAGCGCCTCTTCCAGGCCTGTGGCCCTGGTCCCTGCTCTGGGGGGACGCCTCGGCTCTCGCTCCGGGACCCCCACCGCCTGCCTCTTGTCTGTCCAGCCCGGCGCGGCGGGGGTCCCGTCTGTGCTCATCCCCGGCTTCTCTGATCTTCTGTTTGTCCTCCGGGGGCCTCCGGCCCCCGTGACACCAGTCCCCTGCCTGAATTCCCCGTGCTGGGGCCAGGAAGGGGTCTCTATCTTCCGCGGAGACCCTAGTGGTGCTCGCCCCGCCCCGAGCCCATGCCTCACCCTCTGTGTCCCAGGGGCGTTGGCCGGTCTCCGGGGAACGTCAGCACCATCAACACTGCACGTGCTGCCTCAGCAGGTGACCGTCTAGGCCGTGCTCCGGCAACGCTTTCTGATGGGGGGCTTTGCCAGGTGTCGGGACACAGCGGCGAGTGGAACAGGCCCCTGTCCGCGGGCGTGCACCATCCAGGGACTGGGGCCCGATATAAACAAACCGTTAGATATTCAAGGTAGGACAAGAGCGGAGAGTCGAGGATGGAGGTGGTGGTTGGAAGGGAGGAGGATGGGTGTTCCTTTCAGAGGGAACAACCTGTGCAAAGGCACAGAGGCCTGCAGAGCGTAGTGTGCTGTTATGAGTGAGGGTAGGCACCGTGTCCAGCTGTCAGGTTTGTTTTCACTCAACAACAAATTCTCTGTCCCCAAAATATCAGGTAGGATTCTACCAGTCTGCACATACAGGCCAGGGCGTCCTTCAGCTCCTCCTGGAGGAGGTGATCTCCTTTTGCTAGGCCAGGGCGCTTTCTTCTTTCTTCCTGGGCTTCTTCCTGAATATGTTCACGATGAAAGCTCAGTGGGATGGCAGTGTCCCCGGCACTCAGCAGCCTTAGGCGGAGCAGTCTCAGGGGCAGGCGGCTGGATGTGGTGGAAACGCAAAGTGAAGAACAGAACGTGGCCAAGCAGCGTGTGCCAGCAACACAGACTTGTGTCCACATTCAGGCCTACCACTTCTTAGCAGTGTGATTTGGGGAAATTGCTTTACCTGTCTGAGCCTCCTTCTGTCTGGGTATAATGCCTCCCCAGAGAATAGGGGGATTATCTTGTGAAGCATATTTATTGTTTACTATGTTCTAGGCACTGTGCTGGAGTTTATTATTCATCATCTCACCTAATCCTTAAATAATCCTATGAGCGGGGTACTACTATTAGCTCTGATTTAGACATGTAAAACCCTGAGGTTCAGAGAAGTTGAGTAATTTGTCCAAGGTCATGCAGCTGTTGATAGCGGAAAGGAAAGTCCACGCCCTTAGCCAGGACTTGATCGCTGCCGGCGGCAAAGCCTTGGCCAGGGCGTCTGTTCTGAGTTAGAGGCTCAGGGAATTTATGTTCTTTCCCTTCCGACTGGATTTATGTTTCCTCCCTTCCCACTCCCCGAGACAGGAAGCTGAGCTACTGTCCCCAGGCCTGATAGCACCGTCCACAAGGGCCAGACTCGAATACGAGGGCGAGCAAGCCGCAGCCACGTCACTGGCCGGGGAGTCTTCCCTCTGGAGACGGCGTTTGCAGATAAGACGTGAGCGCCCAGACCTGGCGGCCAAGAGAGGCCCGGGAACCCCTGTTCCGGAGCATCCCCCAGCCCGGGGCGCACGGGAGCCGCAGCGCGGGCGGGGCTGGTCCGCGAACTCCCCCCCTGAGTGGCGCGCGGTGGTCACGCGCCTTCTCCAGGCGTCAGACTGCGGCTGGACCTCCTCCTCGGTGCCTGTCCCCGGGGCTCCACCTGCGCCCGCGCCCAGCTGGCCTGGGTCCAGCGGCCGCACGGCACCGGCCTGCCGCCAGCCTGGGCTCAGCCCCTCCACCTCGGACAGCGCCACCCGGCAGAGGGCAGGGACCCCTGCGACATCAGAGGGCCAGGCCGCCCTGGCTCACAGAGCCTGCGGTGGGCCGGTGCGCACCCCCCCACACGTGTGTTCATACCACATGTGACACACCCCATACATGCCACATGTGACACTCCCCCCACATACACACCACATGTGACACACACCACAAACATGCATACCAAATGTGACATACATCCCCACACGTGCACACCACATCTGACACATCCCCCCCACACACACACTGCATGTGACACACACCACACACACCATATATAGCACACATCACACACACATGCTACACATGACACACACCCCACACACTGATACTATCACATGTGACACACTCCACAAACTCACGCATACCACATGTGACACACACCACACGTCATATATAACACACACTACACACATACATAACACACGTGACACCTCCTGCTCACACATACCACATGTGACACACATCCTACACAGCCACGTATGCTGCATGTGACACATACCTTGCACAATCATACATACATGTCCCGTGTGGCACACACAACATGCACATGCCATATAACACACAACAAACTTGTACATACCACATGCAACACACCCCACATGCATGTCATGTATAACACACCATGTGCTCATACCACACGACACATCACGCATATATGCCATATAACACACACCACACACTAGTACATACCACATGCAACACACCCCACACATGCATGTAATATAGAATACACTCTTGTACGTAACACATGCAATACACACTACACACTCATATATGCCATATAAAACACATACACCACACACTCATACATATCACATGATACACACCATATATGTCATATGTAACACACTGCACACTCATACATACATGTGTCACACACTAACTCATACATGCCACATAAAACCCACACGTACATATCACATGTGACACACCACACGTAGGTGTCATATATAATACACGCCACGCTCATACATGTCGCATGTGACACACCACACATCTTATGCATAACACACCGCATGCTCGTACATGCCACACACCACACACATGTGTTATAGATAACACACTGCATACATATCATGTGTGATACATATATGTCATATATTACAAGCTACATAATACACATCACATGTGACACACATCATATGCAGATAAGTCATATATAGCACACACTCACACATACCACATGTGACACACCGCACATATGTCATATATAACATATACTCATACATACCATGTGTGACACACACCGCACACAGATAAGTCATATATAACACAACCACGTGCTCATACATAGCACACACGTATGTCACATAGAATGCACTCATACATACCACATGTGACACACACCACACATATATATGTCATATATAACATACCCCACATACTCATACATATCTTATGTGGCATACACAGTACACTAATATATGCCATATATAACATACCCCACATACTCATACATATCTTATGTGGCATACACAGTACACTAATATATGTCATATATAACATACCCCACATACTCATACATATCTTATGTGGCATACACAGTACACTAATATATGCCATATATAACATACCCCACATACTCATACATATCTTATGTGGCATACACAGTACACTAATATATGCCATATATAACATACCCCACATACTCATACATATCTTATGTGGCATACACAGTACACTAATATATGTCATATATAACATACCCCACATACTCATACATATCTTATGTGGCATACACAGTACACTAATATATGCCATATATAACATACCCCACATACTCATACATATCTTATGTGGCATACACAGTACACTAATATATGCCATATATAACATACCCCACATACTCATACATATCTTATGTGGCATACACAGTACACTAATATATGCCATATATAACATACCCCACATACTCATACATATCTTATGTGGCATACACAGTACACTAATATATGCCATATATAACAACCCCACATACTCATACATATCTTATGTGGCATACACAGTACACTAATATATGCCATATATAACATACCCCACATACTCATACATATCTTATGTGGCATACACAGTACACTAATATATGCCATATATAACATACCCCACATACTCATACATATCTTATGTGGCATACACAGTACACTAATATATGCCATATATAACATACCCCACATACTCATACATATCTTATGTGGCATACACAGTACACTAATATATGTCATATATAACATACCCCACATACTCATACATATCTTATGTGGCATACACAGTACACTAATATATGTCATATATAACATACCCCACATACTCATACATATCTTATGTGGCATACACAGTACACTAATATATGTCATATATAACATACCCCACATACTCATACATATCTTATGTGGCATACACAGTACACTAATATATGCCATATATAACATACCCCACATACTCATACATATCTTATGTGGCATACACAGTACACTAATATATGTCATATATAACATACCCCACATACTCATACATATCTTATGTGGCATACACAGTACACTAATATATGCCATATATAACATACCCCACATACTCATACATATCTTATGTGGCATACACAGTACACTAATATATGTCATATATAACATACCCCACATACTCATACATATCTTATGTGGCATACACAGTACACTAATATATGTCATATATAACATACCCCACATACTCATACATATCTTATGTGGCATACACAGTACACTAATATATGCCATATATAACATACCCCACATACTCATACATATCTTATGTGGCATACACAGTACACTAATATATGTCATATATAACATACCCCACATACTCATACATATCTTATGTGGCATACACAGTACACTAATATATGCCATATATAACATACCCCACATACTCATACATATCTTATGTGGCATACACAGTACACTAATATATGCCATATATAACATACCCCACATACTCATACATATCTTATGTGGCATACACAGTACACTAATATATGCCATATATAACAGACCCCACATACTCATACATATCTTATGTGGCATACACAGTACACTAATATATGCCATATATAACAGACCCCACACACTTATGCATACCTCTTGTGGCACACACCACACATATGTCGTATATAACACATGCCACACCTCACACCCTGGCATCGCACATGCACACCACACATATAACTACGCCGCATACACACACCCAAGATTACACACATCACATCCTCCTAGCCCTCATACCCTGTAGAACACACATACCAAACCTCACGCCCTCCATCATATGTGTATACATCACACAAATATATGCTCCACACACGCCACATCTTACACACATAAATGCAACACACACACACTGCAGCACATTCATATTACATCACACACATTCGCATACCGCACACATATATGCTTACACACATATCACACACACACACCACACACATATATGACCCCCGGACACTATGGCACACACATACCACACTTCAGATTCTGGCATCACACAGGCACACACATTCCACACCCGTCGCACACATGGCCCTTCACCACATGCCATTTGGACCATACACAGACCACACACACACACACACACACACACACACACACACGAGTCTTGAGTTCCTTCACGTCCAGGCTGCAGCCCCAACCCAACGGCACCCAACCATTCAGAGGAAAAGCCACAGACGGCCCCCGGGGGTCCTTTTTCCCTTCCTGCCATCATTACAGCCTCGTTGCCGGATAAGTTAATTACAGAGTTGAAGACACAGCAGCTGAGCTCCACGCGCCATCCCTTAAAGTCTCAACAGCACGAATCTCTCCTGAGCTTCAGAGTCTGAGGCGTGACGTGCTGGTCACTGCGCCCGGGCCCCAGCAGCCCACCGGCCCCGTCCCCCGTATGTGCTGACGAGTCGCACTTTGCTGCTCTGCCCTCCTCTCCGGCGTCCACCTGGACCGGGTCACTGTGGAGGAACAGACACGTGTGTGACGCCTGGGTCTGGGACGTGCCCGCCGTGGGGAGGGGGTCTCCGTGTGGGAGGGGACGTGGACTCCACTCAGGGCGGACAGAGCAGAATTATTCCTGCGGCTTAATTTACTCTTTGGTCCAAAGTGGGGGTTTTGCCTGCCCAGAAACCGAAGGACGAAGGCATTATTGTAACCATGTTGTTCAGGTTTTTGGCTATTTTTAGGACTGTTCAATTTTTGCAGTCATGTGGAAGGGGAAGGCCACTCCTGATGACGGTGTTGTCTTGTCTCATTAATGTCATCTGCATATTCATGATAGGGGCCTTTTTCCTTCTGAGGGGCTTCCTTCCCCACAGGTCTGCTGCCTGGAGGTGCTTCACTTTTGTGGGAAGGCCGTGTATGACCCCTGCTCTCCACGCCCACGTGGACCACGGTGGGTTAGAGTAAGTGAGGTGGGTGGGGCAGCCCCAGGGGCATCGTGCTCAGCCAGTGCGAGGCCGCAGCAGACCCCCACAGAGGCCTCTCTGGGCAGGGCCTGCCAGCTGTCGCTGCCCGTGCATCTGTGCCCTGTTTTTCTGGGGGCCATGACCGTGTTCTCTGGGCCACAACTTCTCCAAGACCCTCCACACTCCCTTGGTCTGGTCTCCCGCAGGAGCCAGGAGGGCGCCAAAGGGATGCTGCCCATCTCTGCAGCTCTGTGAGGTGCATGCTGCCAAAGCGGGGCGGAGGGGGGGCAAAATGTAGAGCCAAAGGGGTAGAATTGGGCCAAACGGTATAAGTATTTGTTATGTTTGGCTCAGTACTTCAAAGGCTACTAGCTTTCATTGGGGGCCAAGTCATGACACGGCCCCATCTAGATAATTCGTAAAGCAGCAGCTTCTAGATCTGCCACAAACGTGCAGTGGGCGGTCGTGGCAGCCTGCAGGCATTTGAAGGGAATCTGAAGTGGTGGGAGGAGAGAAGAGGGTCGGGAATAGGGAGCAGCATTTTTTGGCAGGTGAAAAAAATTGGAGAGCAGAATTTGATGTGTCCTTGGGGCCAGCGAGGGACCGATACGACGGCCGTCTAGCAGGGTGGTCTGGGTGAGATTCAGGTCTGCAGTGGTGCAGTCGTCGGTCAGTGACTTTCACGTCCCTGAGACTGGGTCTCTCCTTGATAAGCCATTTTCAAGTCCTCCCGGTTCCCGTTTTCTCCTGGCCCACCGCCGGCAGCATTATTATAAGGTTTCCGTTTAATTGCCAGCTACTTGAGATGCGTCCATCTTGAACGCAGGGATTGGGGGCCCACAGTGAGGGGGCAGCCAGATAAGTGTTCCGGTGTGAAGCCAGCCAGATGGCTCCTAAAGGAGCTTGGCCAGAAGCCCCTGGGAGAAGGTCCTGCACCCGGCCAGCCTGTGGTCCCATTTTGGAATGCAGCCTCCCAGGAGTTGTAGGGTGGGCGGGATAACCCTGCTTCCTGAGGGCGCGGGTGTACCATGCATCCCCTGATTTCAAGGAAAAACTCAGGAAATATGTGGTCCGAGGAGAAAGGAGCCTCAATAGGGTTTTTGTTGTTATTTTGCAAGGATCTTGTAGCGAATGCCCACAAACTGCCCACATGCCGAATAGCAGCATTCATTTCCTGGCGCAGAGAGGCCCAAGCTGGGCCTGCTGGGAGATCCTGCCCTCCTTCAGCCCCCGGCTACCTGCAGCCCCGCGGTCACTGTCCCCTGACACAAGCCTGGGGAGGTGTGAGCTGGATCGGACAGGCAGACACCAGGAGCCTCCTCCCCCCGATCCTGCCCTGACGCTGTCTCTTTTTGGCCTTGGGCCAAGTGCCTGGCCACTTCACCTCAGTTTCTCTACCCATCAAATGGGGATAATGGTCTTTACTTACTTACCTCATGAGTATTATGGGAATTAATTACCGTTTGTAAAGTACTTTGAAGATGAAAAGTGTGAGGTGGCATCATCATCACTATTATGAAATATCTTCACTGCTACCAGCCAGGTTCTGCGAGATTCAACAGAACACTTCAACCCAGTTGCAGATGAGACCCTCATAGACCCCCACATGCACATGCTTGCATGCGTATGCACACACAAACACACACCCACACAGCCCCTGGGGAGTATCTGGAGGCGGGGAAAAACTAGACCCCTTTCACCTGGAAAAGGGTCTTCATGTATATAGGGTGATGGTGGTGTGAGCAGGGGCCAGTCTCTTGGTTACGTGATTAAGCAGGAACAGAGTCAGTCGTTTCTGCCTCAACCATGCGCTCCTGACGTACAGTGAGATGCTGATGATGCCTTCTTCTGGAGAAGTTTTGTTTTTCTCTTGCGGTATGAGAAACATAGCAGGTGGGGTATGTAAAGCCACCTTGACCTTCTCTGAGATGAAGTGCTCTGTCCAATTGCCTTCCCTGAGGGGCCCCGGAAAACAACGCACATTCTCAGAATTTCAGCCACCCAAAATATAGTAAGTTCATCCCTCTTCTCCAACGAGTCTGACCTTTCGGAATATTTAGAGGCAGAAAAAGTTTCGTCAAGCTGCCTTTCCTTTGGGTTCTGTATTGTCCCTCAGCTGACTGTGGGAATGTTTTCCCATTCTTTTTATCTGCATCTAGTTAAACAATGATGTGCATAGCAGGCTGTGCTTGTTAACGGGCTGAGTGTGTGGGGACACCAGGAACAAGGTTACCAAAGAAAGAAGCTTCTGGACTGGGGGAAGAAGTTTGTTGTATTCGAGTCTACATTTGACCACTGTGGAAGATTTCTTCAGATGTTCTAAGTTTCTAATGTAGTGCATACAAAATACACATAAACCTAATTTTGCTATGAAAAAAATAGGCAACATCTCAAATTCCAGAAGATACCATTTATGATTATGCTGTTTGTTTACATAATCTAGGTACCTCTTTTCCTAGTAGAGTAATTACATCTAGAAGCCAAGAGGTAATTCTGCGAATGACCCTGGAGGGTAGGAACACCAGGTGGGGCACAAGCCAACTCAGATGATTTATTCAAATGGAGTGTACGCAGTCTACCCATTTCATGGCAGACTGTGTTCCTGAAACTGGAGTTGAAAACCCAAAAGCTGTCGGTCACATATGGTTTTTACATAGAAACAACGGTGTAATGGGAATTTACGTCCCTGCTTACAGGTGTGTGTGATGGCCAATGGGTTTCTTTATTACAAAAGGAATTCATGTTCCTTATTTCAAAAATTAAATAAGGAAAAAGAAGTTACTTTATATTTAAAGTATCCATAATCCTCTGGCTAGAGGTAAGTGCTGTTCACGTCTCAGTACCACTATTTTTCCAGCGCTTCAATGTGTAAAAAGAAAGAATACGGGGCATAATGTTTAGTAACTTCTTTTATACACTTATTAGAACACTTTCTGAAGTCAGTAAAATAAGTTTATTTTAGTGTGGATTGGTACAATTACACATAAGGGTGCAACATATTGTCATATTCTAACTGGCTGTGTATATGGTTTTCTGATTTGAATTTCCTGTTCACATTCCAAGCCCATATTTTTCATAGGGGGTATTCATTTTATTAATATTATTGTCACTAATTTGTTAGAGTTTTTTTAAAATGAAGACATTAACATATTTTCCAAAAATTTTTCCAATTTGTCCTTTTCATTTATTTTGTTTATGATAGTATTTCATTTTCCCTTATGAAAGAAATGTCTAAATTTTGCATAATCATATCAACAAATCTTTTCCTTTATGATTTTTGCCTTGGCCTCATGCTTAGAAAACTTCCCATACTCCAACATGAGGTAGATATTCACCAATGGCTGAGGCTAGAAGGATGTGTGTGCTTCTGTGCACATCTTGCGGGGAGATTAGAAATCCCGGGGTTGTTTTTGGCAGGCAGAGTTCCAGGAATGTCTGTCTGTTGTGCTCTTTCTCCCTTGTTTCCATCTTTCTTTCTTCTTCCTTTTTTTTCTGAGCAAGTGGAAACAGCGCTCGGGATGAGTGGCTGGACTGTCTGTGGCCCTCCTAAGGCCAGCTGCCCTCGGTTTCCCCGGCCCACACCCCTCAGCTCTCTGAGCGGGCTGCCAGAGGATGACACCTGCCGGGACTGGCACGGCGGCACCCTGCTCCCCTGACTTTCACCTCCTGGTCCCTCCGCATGTTGTTGCGCCAGGACAATGTGCCTTCACGTCTCTTTCGGGCTCCTCCCTCCCCACGCTGGTCCTCCCGGGCGCCCCTCCAGCCCCATGTGTGACTCCCGACTTGGGCCCTGTTTCCAGCTCTGTGATCTGGAGCACATTCATTTAGTCTCTCTGAACCTCAGTTTCCTCATCTGTAAACTGGGATTAATAATAATCTTCCTTGGCTGCTTCACACCATTACTGTCAGGATCAAACGAGCTCAGGGTTATAAAAGCACTTAGTAAGCTGTAAAGTGATACGTGAACACAGGGTGTTATTATTTCCCTTTTATTTGACATCATAAAGGATTGAATGTGATGTGCGACTATAAAGTAATAAGAAACATTTTTTAAAGCAACATCGCAGACTATAAACACCCAAATAAGTGCGAGCCTTTCAGAAGGGCTGTAAGAAGCCTCAAATTAACTTCTATGTTGTTATCTTGCTCATAACATGCTTTTAACTTCCTTTGTCTCTGGGATGGTCCGAGGCGGTCTCCCTGTGAGCCATTTTCTTTCTTATCTACCGACTTCACCCTTCCCTCCCCCTCCTCTTTTCCCTGAACTTCTGCTCACAAGACCTGAAGAGACAGAGACAAAGGTCGAGAGGTCTCGGGAATGGAGACACAGGAAGGCAGGACTGGTCTACAAGACCGGATTGAAACTGGCCGTCAGGGAGAGTCTTTTGGGGCCCATGGTAGGAAGAAGTCTGGCTTGAACACATCTATATGCGGTTTGCTACGGGTCTGCCTTTAATTCACTGTGGATAGAAATCACCAGAAGGTGAGTCTCCCTCTCTGCTGAGGTTTGTCTGCTCAGTCTCATCAGAGCATCCCCAGAAGTGTAGAAACTGAGCTGCGTTACAGCTGAACTTGCCTGAGCTCTGGTGCCGGCTCTGCGATGAATAAGCGAGTGACTGAGTGGGTTTTAGTTTCCTCACACTCAAAATAAGGACACTGAAGGTCTTCCAGGTCCCCTTCACCTTGAAAACACTAGGCTTCCAATGGCCTTCCCCGCCGTGGTTCATGGAGGTACGGACCGTTTCCTAGCTCTACAGCTCTGGGCAAGTTGTTTAACCCGTCAGTCTCAGTTTCCCCATCTTTAAAATGGGGAGACTGTCTACCTTGTAGGGCTTCATGTGAGGATTAATAGAGAAATGCAAGTAAAAGCATTTGGCGCAGAGTAAATGTTCAATAAACATTAAATGTAATTTCATTCCTTTCATTTTACTATTCTCATGGAGAGGAATCTGCTCTAAATCTCTTCTTTAGCTTAATCCCTAAATGTTATTATTACTGTGGCTCTCGTTATTATACCCTTGTTATGGACTGAACATGTGCCCCTCCCCAAATTCCTATGTTGCAGCCCTAATCCCCAATGTGGTGGCTTCTGGAGTTGGGGCCTCTGGGAGGTAATTAGGTTTAGATGAGATTGTGAGAGTGGGGGCCCCATGATCAGATTAGTGTCCTTATAAGAAGAGAAAGAGATGGGAGCTGCCTTGTCCACCATGTGAGGACACAGAGAGAAGGCGGCTGCCAACAAGCCAGCAAGAGGGTCCTCACTAGGAACACAATCGGTTGGCACCTTGATCTTGGACTTCCCAGCCCCCAGAACTGTGAGAAAGGTGATTTAGCCACCCCATCTATGGTAATTTGTTACAGAAGCCAGAGCTGACTAGTACAATCCTAAACTGAAATTTGTTTTCCATCCGCCTTGTCTCTGTGCTCTGGGGAGCAGTAGCTGCAGACCCATCTTCAGCAACAATGTGAGTGCTCCACCTTCCGTCAGGGAGCTCCTGGATAGGCACAGGCACCTTCAGACTGACCTGTGACCTCAGGGTGAGCTGCAGTAAGCCTGGCAGCATGAGCAGGACATTCTCCCTGAAACTCCTTGTTGGTTCTGCCTTTTTGGCAGGAAACTGTTCTTCTTTTTTTTCACTGACTTAAAACCACACAAATTTATTCTCTTGCAGTTCTGGAGGTCAGAAGCTGGGAATCAGTTTCACTGGGTTAAACTGGAGATATCAGAGCCTGGATCCTTCTAGAGGCCTGGAGGGGAGATTCCACTTGCTTGCCTCTTCCAGCTTCTAGTGGCTGCCTGTGTCCTTGGCTTGTAGCCCCTTCCTCAATGTCACTTGCATTTCATCTTCAAAGCGTATCACTCCAGCTTCGGCTTCCAGTGTCACATGGCCTTTCTCCTCTGACTCACATTCTTCCTGCGTGCCTCCTGCAAGGACCTTCGTGATCACGCTAAGTGCCCCTGGACCATGCAGGATAATTTCTCCACTCAAGAGCCTTAACTTGATCACATCTGCAAAGTCCTTTTTGCAATATAGGGCAAAGTTCACAGGTTCCAAGGATTGGGACGTTCAGAGGCCATTCCTCAGTCTACGGTGCACGCATTATTTTATTCCACTCTCACGTGAGGACGAAGCGGGCTGTCTCCATTTCAGGATGTCCAGCCACGGCTTGAAGACACTAAGCATCTCCTCCACAGTGGTCCCAGTGCTGATTGTTACTAGTTGGAGTGCAGGGCTGGGAAGACTTCATTTCATTTCTTGCAAATTCAGGAAGACTTGAGTGAAACATCTGGTTAACAATGATAATAATTTTTGACAATGCTTTATAGTTTACAGAACTCCTGGCACCACACCATCTCACTGAGCTCTTAAAACAATCTTCTTAAAACAAACTTCTATAAGTTTCATTTATAAGGTTGAAGTCATTTATTCAATCTTTTCATTGAGGCTCCACAACAGGGCAGGCCCCATGCTCAGTGACAGACATGCTGTAGAGACCGAGACAGTAATGACCTTGATCTTGGTCCAGTTTATATTCTATGGGGAGAGATGGACAAAAACACAAGTAAACTAAATAATTGCAAGTTGTGATGAAATGCTGCAGGTAGCAGATGAGGAAATGGAAGCTCAGAGTGAGGGGAGAATCCTCGGTGTCGTCCAACAGTAAATGGTAGAACCAGGTCTGGAGTTTTCCCTCTTTTTAAGACTTCTTTTTTTTTGGAGCAGTTTTAGGTTCACAGCAAAATTGAGAGGAAGGTACAGAGATTTCCCAGATATCCCGGGCCCCTACACGTTCACAGCCTCCCCATATCAACATCCCCCAACTGAGTGGTACATTGGTTACTACTGATGAACCTACGCTGACACGTCATAATCACCCAAAGTCCACAGTTTATATAGGGCGCACTCTTGTTGTACATTCTGTGGGTCTGAACAAAGGTAAAACAACATCTATTTGTCATTATAGTATCGTACAGAGTGGTTTCACTGCCCCCAAATGCTCTGTCTATTCACCCCTCGACCCTGTGTTCTTCCTTTTCAATCTCTTGGGCATCACCGTAGTACAGATCAGGCAAGACTTCCACCGGCGCTCAGTGAAGATAGCTCCACGCCCATGTAGGACCCTGTGGGTCAGCACCGTCATGTCAGAGCCACTGAGGGAGCTCGCCCATCTTTGCATGGAGTGTCAGTGTCCACACAGAGCAGAGGAGGCTTTGTTACTCAGAGCAGAAGTGAGCAGGTTGACATCAGATGCCTTTGGGAGATGCTAATAACTAGGCAAACAACAGGATCCTGGAAAGCTGCCTGAAAATTCCACAAATAAAGTACCCAAGAAAAGGGGTGGATCCTAGGGCAGGAGGAAACTTCAGCCCAGCGGGCTGACCAGTGTCTCTAGAGATAAAACTTGTATGACTGCTGGGATTATGATTGTCACAATGGCCTGAGATTCACAAAGAACCTTCTCCAGGTCCTTTTTAGACTGAATATGTAGACATCATTTTTTTTCCTTCTGTAGATGAACTGCTCCATCTGAAAGCCAAGGTGGTGCCAGTCAAGTATGTTAACCTCAGAAAGGAATTTGAGGTCATTGTCTTCCTTTTTCTATAGGAATCAAGGGTTGCAGACACTGAAATTTCCCTTTAAGCTAAGCTGGGAACCAAAGTCAACTCTATATGGACCCCTGTGTGAGTAGTACAGAAAGTCTTAATTGTTATTTTTTTTAAGTTATTTTCATTTCTGTAGAGGGATGTAAAAACTTGGAAAAAGCTTCGCTGTTATCCTTATAAAGCCACACAAACTGCAAATTAACAAGTTTTCTTGAAGCCATCAAGTTCCTGAGGTTGCCGGGCAACCAACTGGCTCCCCCCACCCCCAAAACCCGCGGAGAGGCAGATGCCTGCAGGGGGCGCTGCTGCTCTGGCTCACACAGGGGAGATGCAACTGGACACAGATTCGAAGAGTTGGGCGGGGTGGTTGGGATGTGGCAGAGGCCAACAGGGCACTGGCGTAAGAATGGGAAGCCGCTTGGGGCACTGAAATTGGAAGAGTTGGCACCCTTTTCAGGTTTTTCTCCACAAACCTCATCAGGTGCTTCCAGGAAAGGAATGGAAGACGTTTTAACAAAGCATCTCTTGTGGTACGCCATGGAGGATGGGGAAAGCAGTCGGTCCTGGAGGGGCACTTACCTCCATCCAGACTCTTCCTCTTCACTCCCTTATAGAACAGAAGCCTTAGTCTGTGGGAGGGGATGAGCTACAAGCACTGTTGCCCTTGGGGCTCTGGTGAAAACCTAGTGCAGCTGTGGGAAGGGAACAGTTAAGAAAAGAGAGAGACTTCTGGGCAAGAACAACAGCTGAGAAAAGAACAGGAACAAGACCTCAAGACGTCTAAGATCAGAAAGCAGGCGAGGCTGTCCTCTGTCACCACTCCTCTTCAGTGTCGTACCGGACATTCTAGCCAGTGCAATAAAACAGGAAAAGGAAAGGAAAGGCACACAGAGAGGAAAAGAAGAAATAGCATTGTCTCCATTTACAGCTGTCTATGTAGAAACTCCCAAAGAATCTGCCAAATAGATCCTAGAATTAGTGAGTTCAACAAAGGTTGTAGAATACAAGGTCAATACAAAAAAATGAATTGTATTTCTGTATACTAGAAAGGAAGAAATAAACTTCAAAATGAAAAAATATATCATTTACAATAGCAGCAAAAAAAAGTATTTAGGTATAAGTCTATCAAAACATGTACAGGATCTGTATGTTGAAAATTTCAAAACCATCATGAAAGAAATCAGTGAAGCCCTATGTAAATGGAATAATATGCCAAGCTCAAGGATTAGAAGACAGATTGTTAAGGTGCCAGTTCCCCTCAATCTTATAGATTCAAAATCTCAGGAGAGTTTTTTCCTGATATCAGAAAGCTGATACACACACACACACACACAGATACATATGGAAAGGCAAAAACCTAATTAGTCAAAACAATTTTGAAAAAGATTATCAAAGCTAGAGGACTCCCATTACCCAATTTCAAGACTTACTGTAAAGTCATGGTAGTTAAGACAATATGGGATTAGGAAACGGATAGACACATAGACCAACGGAAGAGAATAGAAAATAATTGATCCACGTAAATATAATCAACTTATTTTACAAAGGAGAAAAGGCAATTCAGTGGAGAAAGGATCATCTTTTCAACAGATGGTGCTGGAACAATTAGGCATTTGTGGGCAACAAAATGATCATTGAAATATACTTTACACACTATACAAAAATTAGCTCAAAATGTATCGACATAAATGTAAAACTATAAAACTTTCAGAAAAAGACATCGGAGACAATCTGTGTGATGTTGGGTGAGGCAGAGTTTTTAGCTACAACATCAACAGCACGATTCACAAAGAAATAATTGATAAATTGGACTTAATCAAAATTTAAAACTTTTGCTCTATAAAAGACACTGGTAGGAAAATGACAAGAAAAGCCACACACTAGGAGAAAGTATTTTCAAGTAACCTTTCTGACAAGGACTTTTAGCCAGAATATATAAAGAACTCTTGAAACTCAACAATAAGGAAACAAAAAACCCATTTAAAAAATGGGCAAAAGATCTGAACAGACACTATAATGAAGAAGATACCAGATGGCCAATAAGCTTATGAAAAAAATGTTCAATATCATTTGTCATTAGGGAAATACAAATTCAAACAACAATGAGCTACCACTACACATCTATTAGAATGACTAAAATCCAAAAACCTGCCAATATCGAACGCTAGTGAGGAATGCAGAACAACAGGAACTCTTATTCATTATGGCTATGAACACAAAATGTTATACCACTGTAGAAGACAGCTTGCAATTTCTTACAAAGTTAAACATAGACTTACCATATGACTCAGCAATCACTCTCCTAGGCATTTACCTAACATTAAAAAATTTATGTCTGCACAAACCTCTCATGCAAATGTTTATAACAGCTTTATTCATAATTGGCAAAAACTGGAAGTAACCAAGATGTCCTTCAATAGGTGAATGGATGAACAAACTGTGGTAGATCTGTACAATGGAATAACAATTCATCAAAAAAAGGAATGAGCTATTATTTCACACAGCATCATGAATGAGTCAAAAATGCAGTTTACAAGAGAAAGAAGTCAGACCACAAAAGCTACATACTGTATGATTCAATTTATATGACATTTTGGAAAAGGCCAAAATTATAGGGATGGAAAATAGAACAGCGGTTTCCAAGAACAGGGAGGAGGAAGTGTTTGACTAGGGGAAGCACTGGGAATCTTTTAGGGTGATAGAACTCATCCGTCTGGTGCTGTGGTGGTATATACATGTCTCTATGCGTTTGTCAAAGCCTAGAGAACTTTGTAGTACACAGTGAACCTTAGTATATGCAAATTAAAAAAATCAATAGTTCAAGAGATCTCAGGATAGAATGTAGACTTCAGTGAAAGAATGTAACTATTACAAATAAATATATGACGTAACCTCACTGAAGGGGATGGGGAGAAAAAGGTGTTGATCTACTTAACTTTGGAAAATGGTGTTTGAACTAGAAACTGTAAGTCAAAAGACAAAAGGAACTGCACACAGCCACTGGACTCTAGTTGGTAAAGTTGTTTCTCATGGGATTTGGTTTAACAATTCTGAAATTGCTATACACATTTACTGGAATTGAAAAAATAAATGGATAGCAGATAGTGGAAGCCAGGTCTCTCATGGTTGGACAGAGAGGTACAGATAAGCGAGGGGGGAAGCTGGAATGAACTGGGTGATGACGGAGTAGGGTGGGAGACGTTAACATGGACTCATGTTTAGCCGATATAGACACAGATGAACGGATAGAATAATTATGGATATATGTGTGTACTTGGAGGACTATACATACATACGTTTCCCAGCTCTATCTGTGAAAGGGACCATCAGCAATGGCACCACGGTAGCAACGAGCACACCTTTCACTCAGGTCTTGGTTTGTAATCTGGTCCTCCAGTAAAAGAAACCAGGGATCCCTAGAGAAATGGCTGATTCTAGGTCAACGACAGGAAATATATAAGATGAGCCTGGAACATCCTTTAGTGCCAGGCAGTAAGAAAGTGCTCAAAAAAACCAAAGGATGGAGGCATGTCAAATGGACACAGGAGCCAACGTGGAAGAGCTCCCAATAGTCAAAACTGCAAAAATTTGAGCAATAAAATAAATAACACAGTATTGGACTGTAACCCAAAGTTTAAAATAGCCCTGAGTCCGTGCTGATATATGTGAGTGGCTGAACAAGTAAATAAATGAAAAAGAGACAAATCTCCTATACGGAAAAATCCTCAATAATTTACGTAGATTCTCCTTCCTCAAGGTGGTGGAGCTTAACGCCATACCCCTTGAGTGAGCTGTGCTTAATGATTTGCTTCCAAAGAGTAGACTATGAAAAGAGGGGAAAAGTAAGTTTACAGACAGACACCTGGCCAACACTACTTCAACCAGGTGATCAAAGTTACCATCAGCAGTGATAAGTCATGTCGACAGCAAGTACTCCTGATAAGGTATGACAAAAATGGGACTGCACCTCCATGGTCTTTCTCCCCCAAACCCATAAACCTAGCCTAGCTCTGAAAAAATAAATCAGACAAATCCAAGTTTCAGGGCATTCTACAAAATACCTGACCGGTACACTTTTGATGTCAGTATCATCAAAAACAAGAAAAGTCTGAGAAACTGTGACAGCCAAGAGAACAAAGAGGCAGGGTGACAATATTGTGGTATCTTGTATGGAAGCCTGGAACAGGAAAAGGACGTTAGGAAGAAATTAGTGAAATCTGAATAAAGTGTGGAGTTTAGTTAATAGTAATGTATCAGTGTTTCATTAGTTATGACAAAGCCACCATAACAATGTAAGATGTAAGCAATAGAGGAAATGAGTGCAGGGTGTATGGAAATTCTCTGTCCTATCTTTGCAACTTTTCTGTAAACTATTCTAAAATGAAATGTTTATTTAATTTTAAAAAGCATATTGAAGAAAAATATTAATCACACAGGAAAGCATAGAAGAGCATGTACAGAATGATCCCAATTTCATATAACTAATAAGTGAGCGTGTATCAGAGGAAAACTAAATATGTGTGTGTATATACTCAGAGACGTGACCAGAAGTGACTTGCATTTCTCCTTTCTGTTTTTCTGTATTTTTCAAATGCTGTATTTTACGACAAACATACATTACTTCAGTAATTTAAAAAACTATAGTCAAATAAATAAATAGGAGACTATGAAACAGAGCAATGGGAAGGGGGTATGGGCTAGCCCTTGGGAACAGAGGCTGCTTTTTCAGACCAGCATCTTTAGCCTGAGCCGGGAGACAATAATTTCTGGGGATAGACTGAGAAGACTGAGCGGGAGCTGAACCCTTGAGTCTCTGAGATCATCATTCCTGAGTCACAGTGAGAAAATGGTTCCTTCTTCCCTTTTTCTGCATTAAGAAAACTGAGGTTAAGTGACTCAAGCAGGGCCACACGGTTGGTTAGCAGGCTGAGCCTTCCAGATGTGTTTTCCTTGGGCCATGCAATGTTTCAAAACCACTAGAATATGAATATATTTAGGTGAGACCTCTTCTCTCTGTTTTGACTATAGCAAGTTCAGTTCACGTGATGTTTCTTTAAATCCCTGGCCCCTGGAGGCATTTATGTGGGATCCTTGATTTAGGCAAAGTAGCAGAAATGAATAATCATGTATAGGGTTAGGAGTTCTGAAATTAAGTGAGGGAAAAGCAACTTTTTTTTAAATTCAGGGAGGGAAGAAAAGGGAAGTTCTTGTCCTTGCGGGTTAGTTTACGCTCTAGCCAGAAATTAACTTAACTGCCTAAATCCAGCAGGCTCTATGCGTGTCACCATCTCTGTGAACAGAGCCCCTGGGATTGTGCAGTGCGCAGCCTGTGCAGCCATATGCAGCAGCTCTGATTCTCCATCTGTATCACATTGTAAAAACAGTGTATTTTATAACCTTATTTAACGTTCTGTTTTAATAAGGTGTGGTTTTGAGCCCCATCTCCATTCAAAACCCCTCTCAGTCATCATCATCATGATGACCTCCTAATGGTTATTGAGCAATTACTACATACCAGACTCTATGTTGCCCCATTTGTTTCTGATACTGACTCTACCAAAAGTTCTAATGTTAACCCCATTTTAAAGATGAGAAAATGGAGACTTGGAGAAGTCAAGTAACTTGCCCAGGGTCGTGCTGTGGAGCAGGGATCCGAACCCGTCCACGCTGACTCCACAGCCCACCTTCCTAACCACGGATCTGCAGGGCTTCTTACAAAGCCTCACACCCTCTCTTCTGCCCTGGACAGGCAACACTGGCTTCCAGCTGAGTCGGAAGGAGTCCTTTCTTAGGTGCCATACATTCATGAAGGTATTGGGGTTAACTATTCGTTTCGTTCAGAAATCTTTGCTATTTTACTCTACATGATGCATTGATTTTTCTGTGTCAATAAATTATTTCATAGAATTTTGAATAATATCACTCGTAATTTCTTCATTCATTTACTTAGGTGAAAGGAACTATATTATGATCTCTCATTTTTACTCTGTGCTAAATTTTGCTTTTCAAATTACATTATTATCTTGACGGTTTTCAAAAAAATGCATATTTCAATATTTGTGGTGCATACTTTTTTGTATAATGCTTTGCAGACTGAGATCAGTGTTTAGATTTTCACATCATCATAGTTGTCTCTTTTGTCGTAAGAAACGATGTAGATATTTTTAAGCTGTTAGAAATCTGGCAAAGCCTGGGCTATTTGGATACTAATTATATCAAAATCCAGTGGCTAATCTCCCCACTTAATCTCTCCTGCGCTGGGCAGCATAATCACGTGGCTTTTCGAAGAGGACGTGTTGAAGCACAGATGGTTTTTTGGTCCCTCTCAGGGAAGTCAAGTGCTTGGGGAAAACCGGAGAATTACAGCATTTGAAAAGGGAGAAGGGAGTTGTGTCCAAGAAAACAGAGTCAAAGCTGTTGACTTTGGTGTCTAAAGTAGCAAGCCTGTGGAGGTTTCCTCAGGTCACAGTCAAGGCCATGAATTTTGCTGATGGCTGCATTCACGTCATCTTTTGAACGTGCAGGACAGAAGCTACTACCGAAAATATAGTTTTGCTTCTCAAGCTATCAAAAATGAAGACCATTCCTCTCCTTGATAAATACATTCTCCATGAATGAGCTGAACATATTCCCAACTTCTAAGATCACTCTCAGATCTTCACCTCTGGGTGCGACCTCTCTCCAGAAACCCAGACCTGTGTCCAGCTGTTCACTGTGGACCTCCCCTTGGCTGCCTTCCTGGAAACTCAGATTCCTCCAGTACTAAGCTTGTCATCACCATCTCCCCTGCCATCCATGTGACAATAACAACCACAACAACCACAACCACAACTCAATTCTGTCTCTTGTATTTCCCAATTAAGGCCTGGAAAAGCCAACCACCCAAATTAGCCCATTCCTGTGATCTACAAACACAGCTGTTTACTAACTCTAGGAGATTCTGTTTCCTCGGTATCTCATGCATCCACCTCTGTCTCGCACTTCCAGGGCATCTCGTCTGCCTGCCTCCTCCCTGCACGGACTATGGGCACCTTGACAACAGGGTCTAATTTATGCTGAAACATTGAATGGGCCCCTAATGCCCATCACCCAGACAGCGCCCAACGAAATGTTTGTTTGTTGTTTGAAAGGAGAGATTAATGAATTGCTAGAGTTAATGTTATGGGAAATGTGCTCATTTTGGGTCCTTTGAGTCCAAAGTGGAGCGATTCTGTTTCCTTTTGCTATGACCCTCCCATCTAAAGCTGTAGAAGAATTTCAGAACTTTTCTTGGATTCATCTGAAAGAATTTTCCCTAAACTTTGTGACTATGTGAAAGCTAAATTTCAAGTTCGTGCATTTATCTTTAAACCACTTTAATCACCCATGCTGCTTGGAGAAGCAATTTGTCTCTCTCTCTCCTGACTCCAGGCTTGGGCCTTGGGTGCGGCGTTTCTCTGACGGTCTAAACCAGTTCAGAGTTGGAATTAAGCCCTGACCGCTATAAGGTGCCCATTGTACACAGTGAATTCACTTCTCTCCTCTGCGTCTTCCTGAATGGCATGAGCACTCGGCCACCCTTGGGGAAGCTGATGAAATCATCGCTCAAATCTTTTCTGTTTCGGGGTTCAAAGGAGGAGCCCCAATGGAGAAAAGCTTCAGAGTCTCAAAAGAGGTCCTTAGGAAAGTTTCTCATAGGCCGAGCAGGGATTGTGATCCTCTGAACAATGGGTCCATCTCCCCTGCCCTTGCCCCTGATCCGTTCACTGCCTCCTCCCCAGAAAGCAAGGACCCCGCCAGCCACCGATGTGATACCAGCAAAGCGCTCTTGGTCTTGGTCTTTTAGCTCCTCTTTAAACACTCTGCCAACTTTTAGCCTCAGAGTTGGAAATTTAGGAAAACACCCTGCAACCTTTACTTCATTTTGAAACTCTTTTTGCTAGAAACTAGGCTGCCCTGAAAGGAACAGGCATCATGGAAAGCTGTGTTTTCTTTTGCTTCTCTTTGGGGAGGAACAGTTAAGAGCTGTGATGGCAGACATGAAAGTAAGCCCAGGCCTTTACAATTGGTGTCCTTTGAAAGGCCGTTCCTTGACCTCTGTTCCCTAGGAAGAGAAGGGTTGCTAACAGGAATATCACAAGGTTCCACTGATGAAATGTCTCTCCAACCAAACCATGTATGATGACAGCTAGTGGGTGGAAAAACTTCCCCCAAGTCGGGACTGGCTATCCGCCCTCCAAAATACTTCACTGCATGCCAAAAGGTTATCTCTGAGGAACTAGGAGAGGAAGTGCATTTGAAAACATCACTGGGAGTTGTATACAACATCTTAAGGTGTTTGATCCTTTTATGAACTGTTGACAGCTTTTTGCCATTGAAGTCTATGTGAGAGTTGCCAGCCAAGCAAAAGGAGGAAGCAGGGCCAGAGCGCTTGACCAAGGAAGCCCTGAGAGCTGGTTAGATCATAAGACGTGACAGCCGGGGAGAGAGAATGGCCCAGAACTCCAAGAACAGCACAGGCAGCCGTATGAGCAGTTTCAACGAGACCTATTCTGGCCATCCAAATGTTGACCTGTGAGTGTGACGTCCTTTACTCCTGGTATCACCTCCATTCATTCAAGGATCCATGCAGATGTGAACTCCCAGAGCACTGGAACAAGGATGGAGTAGCTAGGCTCCCTGACAACCATTACAGGGCACGAAGTCAGTAAAGGCACTCCATCAGGCCATCCCCAGGCCAACGCACGGATCGTCACCAAGAAACCCATCTGCGTTTCCTAATGGCTATGATAGTTGCTTAACTGGACAGTAACCCTGCTTCACTGGGACATGTTTACTAGCCAGGGTGTCTTTCCCCAGCTCCTGGCAGGTCGTCTCTCTGCACTTCATAAGATTCTCAGTATTTCCGTGAAGGGTGCCCGATGCCAGCTGCTCTCCTGTTCCTTCCTATGCGGCGAAGAGTTCTGGGTTATGGCTTGGAGAGTTGGAGATTCTACGACTAGTCTTAGATCAATAAGCCACAAGTTGAAGGCCCTGAGCCTAAAAATGAATATGTCATATTCATGCTCAGTACTGACTCTGGTATACAGTGGGTATTTGTAAACCAATAATAATGCAAAGTTACCCTCCGTAAGTATAGAGAAAAGAATCTTTTCCCAAACCTTTGTATCCATCATTCCTGCTCTCAGTCTTGGACTCTGTCCCTTCCTCTTTGCTCCCTTTTCACAGCCAGCTCATCTTTGCACACAGGCTTTGTATTTCTCTTGCAGCTTAGCTCACAGCTCAGACTCTAACACATAACTCTTTCCCCCACCTGTCTCCTTAGCTCCTTCTGAAAATTGACCTTGTGCCATCATGAGTATCTGGGGTATGTGTCCATTAGTGACCCAATTTATCTAAGTCCCATGGACACTGATGTAAGCACACACCTCCTTTCCCTGCTGTCTCCTGGTCACTATTTCTGTCACACAGGGCCAGCAGCCAGGCCATCTCCTGGCAGGGTGAGTCCATTCATATTGTAAATTCCTACAGTCTTATGAGGATCAGTAGTTTAAAATCAGAGTTAAAAATCAATGGTCCTACTGACGTTATAGACAGCCAAACAACAGTACAGAGTTAACAAACAACTTTTCTGGAGGCTTATAGTCCATCCGAAGTTCACAATTTGGAGAAGGAGGCCATGAACCCTCCGTTTCCAAGTCTTGTTGCAAGCACCTGACCACACTCAACAAGCCTACGGTTTTTTTAGAAAAGCCTGATTTCCTTTCAAAACAATCTGCTTTAAAAAAAAAAAAAACCAAGCAATTATTTCTTTTGCTTCATTCAATAGGCCTCAAATTATGCTTGTTTTTTTAAAAAAATGTTTGACTCATTTTCATATTAAATTGCTTGATCATTTCTTTTAAGTTACTAAGGAGTTTCTGTGCTTTGAAGTGCGGTTTTTGTTTTTTTTTTTGGTCCCCTTCAGGGTATGACAAACTATTGCATTGTCTTGAGAATTGGGGATAAAGTGGCTCAGAGAAGCTGAGCAAGTGGAGCTCAGGGACATGGTTTCTAAATAACAATCCCCATGTGAGTGCTCCTACAGTGTTTCCCTTTTACTCATGTTTTTGTGTTGGTGTTTTTGTTGTGGTCTAGACTGGGGCAAAAATGAAATAGTAGATCCAGATGTGAAATATATCTTTTGAAATCGATGTAGGAATATGTATCTATTCAAAGGACCTGAATGCTTCTGTAGTTAAAGACGCCCAGACAAGAAAAGGAGAAGGGAAGGGAGCCCGTCCTCGTGGATGTTGATGCCAAGCAGCTTCTTTACCAAAGTGCCTCTCCTCAATTACAAAAACGATGAGTTTGGCAGATTCTTAGTTTTAAGATTTTAATTCCTATGGTTTGAGAGACAGTGTGTCTTGGGAGAGAAAAGCAAGAACTTTGGAGTCAACAGATCTGAGCTCAGGCCTGACATTAGTTGTTGACCTTGAACGAGCACTTTTCTCCCCCTGAATTTCAGTTTCTCCATAAAGCAGTAACGACAAAATCTACTTGTAGGGTAATTGTGAGTATTAAATGAGATTATGTACATAGCTCAGAGTGCTGGGCCCACTGGGGGTGCTCCAGAGCTCCCAGCAGATGAAAAGTCTCCAATGACCCACCCCATTCCTGGAGAGCACAAGGCTGTGGCCACTCTCTGGTCAACGCACGATGGTGCCCCCTGCTGGCAAGGCAGTGGCCCCAAGGCAGGAGTTTGCAGCTTTCAGATTTAGCTGGCCTTATTACTAAACGTCTCACAATGAAACAGTGGGTATCCTTGTATGATACCCTGTGCTCCACGGATATTTAATTTCCAGAGTGTCCGTGACTGACTAGACCTGGTGGGTGAGGTGGGCAGCTGCTGCATACTCTCTACTGGGCTGTCAGCTTCGCGGGGCAGGCACCATGTGTGTCCTATGCCCTGTCTGTCCCCAGAACTTGGCACAGATCCCCAGCCATGGTAGATAGTCTAGAAATGTTGTGAATGACTGAATTAATGAGTCCGGCCACAATCTAAGAAGATAGCTCAACTTGATCTTTTAAATGTTTTCCCTATGGAAGAATAAAGAATTCTCTGGAAAATACACTCCCCCTGATTTTAGTGGGATCAGAGAAGGAGACTGTTAGTGGCTTTTCTACTCCAAGTATGGCCATTGCTCTTTCCCACTCAATGTCATTGGGGACACCGGGGTTTCTATCTTTATTTTGAGGCAAGACATGGATTGCAAACTCTTTGGTTTTTACCTTCTTTCCAAATCCAACCATCAGTACCTTCCTTCCTGATTCTTGTTCACCAGGGACAAGAACAGTGAAAGCAGACTTCAGATGCAACGAATTCTACAATGGTCCTCATCAGAGAACGCTTGTTGAAATACTTGGCATGAAGGGTTTAGTCTTGGGGAACACTGGTGGCCCTCGGGCTACTGAAGGGCTGGAGTATTTTCAGCCTTGAACAAGGGAACCATGTCAGAGGGCGTTGGCAAGAACCGATATTTTTTAGATGTTCCCTACTGTACCACCAGCCAGGATGGGTGTAACTGAGTCAGAGGCCAGAAGAGCCGGAGGAAAAGGAAGGAAGCAGGGTGTGTTAGCCACAGGACTGAAGTGATAGGGCATATGGTTCTGAAGCAGGAAAAGACGTGTAGGCTGGACAAAAATGTAAACACTGGTGGCGTTGGGAGTATTCAGGAGGGCTGGGAATAAAAAGCTCTGTGAGTCTGCTGGAAAGAAAGGCTGGCTTTGATGTGGAGCAGATTTTTTAACTGCAGCAGAGTTGCCATCTCTTGTGGTTGCCAAAGGAATATTTAAAGGAAAAATAAGAGGGCGTTCTTTGCTTAGGGGTGGGCTGTAAGGGGAAGAATCATAAGTGTTTTCAAGTTGAAGGAAAAGACACCATTAAGCATCTAACGGGACAGACAAGTCTGGTCGGCAGCCACCAAATGCTGCCAGGCCATCGTGGCCGCTACTGGACCTCCAGTCTGCTGAGTGACAACCTCTGCAGCAGCAGAGACAGCTGAGCAGGCTGGAGATGCCACTCACCAGGTGAGACGAGGGCTCTTGGGCGGGCTCCCTCAACCAGTAGGCTATTCTCACTCTGGATCTCCCACTGGGTCTTCACAGCCAGGAAGGACACGTGTCCCCTAGAGCTGACCAACCCTGGCGGGGATGAGGGAGGAGGCATGACCTTGCAGCAAGAGAATTAGAAAGCTTCGGCAGGAAGTCCATTCTGGGGCTCGCTGCACATCCGCCTGCGCGGGACTGCATTCAGGCCACGTGAACGAGGGAAAAGAGCCCAGAGCTGGGATTCAGGAGACCTGTGCCCATGGCAGCCCACTTACAAACCAGCTTTGTGACCTTAGGCAGGTCATTAGACCTTTGTGCCCCTTGGTCTCCACACAGAGAGTAGAACTAGATAATCGCTATGGACTCACATTTCAAACCTCCGTGATTCTACGGTTCACAGCAAGGTCGTAGACTAAGTTCTACTCTTGCTTCTCGGTATAACTTTGGGCAAATTTTTATTCCACCCAGTGCCTCGGTTTCCCCATCTGTAAAATTGAGTTAATCATACTCGTTTTACAGTATTTTGAGCACTTACAGATGAAAGTATTGTGTAATGTTAGCTACTATCAAAGCCTTAAAGGCAAGTATAGTTATTTAACTTTCCAACATCTTGTTTGAGATTGGGAAGGGGTCTCTGATATTTTCAGTTGAGCGAATGTTATTTGTTTTTATCTTGTCCCATTTTGACCTGCTCACTCAAATCCGTTCGGTCAGTTTGAGTTGGTGCGCCTGTCCCCTTCGCGTCCCCTTGTGCTCTCCTGGCACGATGCCTGTCATCTCTAGAGGAGCTCATGGGGCCGTGGTCTGAGTCAGCATCTGGGATTCCAGGCACCTGGCACCTAGCTCTGGCTCTGCCTCTAACACCCTGTGGGACCCTGAAGAAGTCACGTCATCTATTTGAGCCTTGGTGTCCTGATCTTCAAAAGACAAGGAGGTTAGGTCAGATCATTGCAGTGGTACCTCCCAGCGCCAGAGTGTAGCTTTAGAAGATGCTTAAGGCGATGGAGGAAAGGACAAGGCACAGATAGTACTTAGGCTGTGCTCAATCCTATAAACCCGTCAGAACTGAATTTACAATAACCAAAATTGTGGTGCTTAGAGTAACTTGCTCTACAATCCTTTGTGGTGGTGCTAAAGCTTTAATTCCTAAAATATTAGTCTGTTGCAGCGATAATTATATTTGTGTGATTCAAATCCCAGCCATGGGAGTACATACCGCTCTCACTGTGGAAATGGTACGACGAGGAGGAGGGGATTGGAGTCCCGGGATTTATGCATGTCCTCTTGCAGTTTGGGTTCAGGCTTCCTTGTATTTAAAGCAAATAAGTTGCACTTAAAATGGAAAACAACCTTGTTTGTCTTCGGATGTCTGTGGTGGGGAGGAGCTCTCGCTGGTTTTCTCTCTCAGCAGCCGCCTCCCCATCTGTGGAGCTGGTCCATGCTCTCAGCCACTCACTGGCCTCTGTGTCTTTCACAGGCTCGGCCATGCCCCAAACACAGGCTGGGCTGTTTCCTTTGGGTTTTCTAGAGTTGTTCTTACTAGTGAGGCAGAAAGGCCTCTCTCCCCAGTCTGCATTTTTAGTGGTAGATTGCAGTTTTTGTATGTGGTTTTCCTCTCTTGCCCTTGGACCGAGTGTCCCTATATATTATCTATACTTGCAGGAGGCATTGAACTACTCCCCTAAAACATGCAGCCCAGTTTCCCTGCAAGAGGGAGCCGAGGCTCTGGGCGGCGTCTGGGCCATCTCATGGCGTGCACTGCTCAGTGAGCTCTCTGGGGTCTGCGTGATGCCAAGTCAGAGTTGGCAGAGGTGCACCCGTGTTTCTGTTCCCTCTCCTCTCCTCCTGCTCCCCTGCGTATGCCACCAGGAAAAGGCCCTACTATCTCTTGATTTAGTGTCAAATCCTGCACCACAGAGGACACCCCCACCCCTGAGTTTCATTCTAGAAGCTCTAGCCAGTGACTTGGTAATCTGTTTGGCATGTTCTTCTTGCTTGATTTCCTCTTTCAGAAAATCAGCACAGTGAAGAAGGCCTCAGATGTTCTCGTGCAGGAAGACACTTCTGTGGTTCTCGATTAAAGGCATCTGTCTTTTAAAACTCAGTTCTCAAAAGCTGCAGTCACGGTGTTTTACAGCATTGATGTAAGTCTGTCATCTGCTTGCACCACCTCAAGGGCCAAAGCTCTGAGGACACGGAGAGCTGTTAAGCTGTTGGAATCATGAAAACTATTTTCACAATTTTCTTTTTTTATAAAGATTGGCACCTGAGCTAACATCTGTTCACAATCTCCTTTTTTCCCTTCTCCCCAAAGCCCCCCAGTACATAGTTGTATATTCTAGCTGTGAGTGCCTCTGGCTGTGCCATGTGGGACGCCGCCTCAGCGTGGCCTGATGAGTGGTGTCATGTCCACGCCCAGGATCCGAACCGGGCCACCAAAGCGGAGTGTGCAAACTTAACCACTCGGCCACGGGGCCAGCCCGTGTTTTCACTAAATTTAAGTGGATTGGAATGTAGAATATTGGCAGTGGGAGGAAGGAAGAGAACTGTGTTGCTCAGGCTGCTTTTGGTTGTAAGTGACAGACATTCCAAACTTATAGGACTTAAGCAAAGAAGTGGTCACATAGACTTCAGCAAATCACAGGAAGGCAACCGTGGAGCTGACCTCACGTCAGCCAGATCCAGAGACTTGAACACCATCAGGAATCTGTCTTCTCCCCTTCTCTCATCCTGGCTTCTGCCTCAGTCTGCCTCAGGCCTGGCCTGCTGCTCACCAGCTCTTTCACGTATTAGGGGACATGAGGACAGGCAGCTCTGGGGCCACATCCTTTTGGCTAGAGTTCCAGAAGGCAAGGATGAATATCCCTGCCAACTGCTGAATGGAAAACCTCAGAGAGTCTTGGGTTGGCCCTGCGTCATCCCGTGCTCAGCACTGGCTCAGCCCTCTGGTCAGGTGGGTGGGGTGCTCTGACTGCCTCCCCAGAATTACAGGGCAAGTGGGTGTTGGGGTGGTGGGGAGGGAGGAGCAGCTCACCAGGGCAAGAGTGGGAGCAGGTGCTCTTAAGGAACGAAGGAAGAAAGGGTTCAGAGAAGCCCCAAACAAGAACTGCCCAGCCCCAAACAACAGGGACGCAAAGAAGCAAGAGTGGGACTTAGTCCGTGACCTTGCTGTGAACCATAGAATCATGGAGGCAAGGGATGTACGGGTCTGTAGTGACTGTCTGCTTCCATCCTCCAAGTGCAGAAATTGAGGTGCAGAAAGGTCTAATGATCTGCAGAAGGCCACAAACAACAGATACCCCCCACAGAGGCCAAGGACTGTTTGCAGCGTCCTCTGCAGGTTGAGCTTCATTTCCAGCTAAATTTTTCATCTAAAATGCACACTTGGTAGATTTCAGTTTCTGCCAGTTTCCAGTGTGGCAGCAGTGTAAAGCAGACAACACAGTGGCCGGCATTTACTGGACGTTTGTCTACACTGACCTCATCTGTAGACAGATGGCTATTATCCAGCAGCGGGAATGGCTTAGCTAATAAAATCTAAGAATATTAAATTAAAAAACAGTATAGAAATATACTGTTGTATATTTAGCTGAATGTGAAGTATTTAAATTGTGTGGTAATAAAAAAAGTCTTTATTAACACTGACATTACTTCAATAAATTAGATTTATTTCTTAGTTATCCTTTAGGTGATGTAATTGAAAATCAAGTGTCCCTACCAAGAAATTAAGTTTACAAGTTGAATTTTCTGTGCAGGTTTTTTTTTACAAGATTATTTCTGACCTATGGACTCTGTCTTTATGACTGGGTTTCATATGATTTATTTAGTCTTATCAATGCTGAATACTTACTTATGGCTTTGAGATTCTAAGAGTCTTGCATTTAACATCAGAAATTCAGGCTCGTTTTGGGAATGTTTTGAGCCAGACAGAACTTTGAATTCTGGATCTGCCACATATTAGCTCTGCGACCTTGGGCAATATTCCCACGTTCCTGTCTATAATACGGACTAAGAGCTGTCTCTTAGGACCAGTGGACAACTCTGTGAGATCAGCTATGAAAAGGTGCCTGCTATATATCAGGCTTCAATAAATGTCAGTTTTTTGCTCCTTTCTCCCAATCAGGAAAAAAGCCTTTAGTTAAGCAAAAAGTTATGTCTGGGAAAAACTAATCTCTTATATCAGACATCAGCCAAAGTTTGAGCTAATGTATGAAGACAGCATCTAATGTCTTTTGTATGAAGACCGAGTAAATTACAATCTAAAGATGGGTATTGATACTCTTTAATAGCATACTGAATTTGCTCAAAATAAACCAACTGCCTATAAAGTTATCATGAAACAATAATAATGAAATAATATGCAACATCTAGAGGTACTGAAAAAGTCACGAGTATGGGCAAATATAGGTACTGTTATTAGTATTATTACTGATGATAATAATACTATTAAAAGGAAAAAGTCAAGTGGAAACAAGGTGAAGCAAGTTTCAAATTGTAAACTATCCTAACTCCCCAGACAGGGAAGCAGAAGGTGGAACACACACGATGTGGAAATTGGAACAGGTCACCATCCGACTTATGGGTCTCGTTGGTCAGGGCTGCCCCTGAGTCTGTCTTTGCCGAGGTGATCTTGGTGATGATAAAATGCTCCCTGAGATGCCTGAGGGGCACTCAGGTGAGGCTGCTGGGTTGGCAGATGGAGACAGGCTCATGGAGCTCAGAAGAGCCTGGTCTGGGGCGTCGGCAGCTACGTTGCAGGTGGAAGCGAGCCTGGAAGACGGTCATTCTGCGTCTCGGATTACAGTCAGCAATCGAAAGGCTGGAAGTGACCGCCATTGATCACTGTCCAGGGCCCCAGCTGGAGGAGCTCTGTGCACATGCACAGTGGGTTGTAAACACATCCTTTGTGAGCCTGAAAGATAGGAACAAATAGGGGACCCCTTGCCTTCTAGTGTGACAGCTCTCTTGCCCTCTAGCGTGACGTCAAATAGTAATACTTCAAGAAAGAGGAAGGCTTTGCTTCCTGGGTCAGGATGGCAAGAAAGAGTCAGATTTTCTTAAGAACTAACAGGATATCACGTACAGAAAGGCTGTTTCAAATGGTCATGGGAATCATGTCGGGGGACAGGGCGGGGGAGCAGTGCAGAGAGTAAGGAACAAACGTCTGGCTTCCTCTAGAAAGAAATGGCAGCCTGCCCGTGTCACTTACTCTGCTTACGCACCGCTTATATTTGCTCATTCATGGCCTGAGAGCAGAGATTTCACAAGAATGGGGCTGCCTTCACTTTTTAGTGCCGTTTACTTGAAGCAGTTAATGTGTTTATGGATAATGTCTCCTTACTGCCTTCTAAGTCACATTCCAAACCCCTACATCACTTCGATAATAACACACCTGCCGGCGTGACTCACAGAGCCCGCACCCTCTCTCTGTCACAGGCTGCTCCTCCAACAGCCTCCACGGCCATCTGCCTCTGAGCTGGTGTCGCTGTGCCATGAAACACCGTGGGGTCTCCAGCCCTTGGCCCCCGCCCCTGTCCCGCTTTCCTCTGGCCTGGCACCCGGTGGAGCCCTGGGAGGCCTTCGCCGCTCTTGGGACCATCTTGAGCAGCTTTGAGATGTTGGCCCAGCCTGTGGCTGAGGAGCCGGGGAGGGCGAGGGCCCGGCTTGAGTCAGCGCCGCCCCCCTTGGCTTCAGTGCCCGCTTCAGAAGTTTTATGACATGGGAATGGCGTGGCTCTGGGTTTGAGAAAGGGATAGTAAAGGATGCCTCGGGGTCTTGGTGCTGGGCGTCTCCTCCCTTTGGCCAGAATCCAGCCCTGTGGGTACCGGCCAGATACAATCAGCAGTTGCAGGAGGCTGTGTGAAGGGGGTGTGAAATGAAACAGGAGGCTCCATCCTGGTGAACAAGTGTGGTCCCCCGTCTAATACCACTCTCACGTGTCAGCTGCAGCACCAGAAGCCAAAAATAAAATTGCTTTGGAAATCATAGATCCTTTTCCCCAGAGTAGAGGCCATGTCATGGGAAGGAAATGCTAGGAGAAAGAAAGAGAGAAACCAATTTAGTGCAAGTTTACATCTATTTACCAATAAGATAAATCCCATGAGTAAATCTGATAAGTAGATTTGAATCAACTACTTTTGGAATTTAAATCCTCTGGTGATGGATGTCTCTGCATGCTCTGTGACATGCATCCTTAACCAGTAACGCCCACGTCTGATTTACTTTTATAAAAGATAGAATATCTGATCCATTAGGTGTTATTTTTAGGCAACTTCTAATAATAATAATGACCTAAAATAAATATATGTGTATTTCTTATAGCTCTAAGTCTATCATACTGATATGATTACTGTTTTAGAGCTTATCATGATACATCAGACATTTCACTGCTAGTTTTCACGACCTTGTTTGTCCTGCAAGAACTCCTTCTACCCAGGAGTAGCGAAAGTATAGCAAAATGTTGAAGAGTATATTCTAAATAGCAATGGTGGTTATTTCCGGAATGAGCCAGGGATTACAGATGACTTTTATTTTCTTTTGTCCTCCTCTCTGTATGTTCCAAATACTTCCACAGTAAAAACAGTTTCCATTTATTGAGTGTTTTCTCTGTGTCAGGTTGTGTGTGAAGTCTTTCATGTTCATCATTACATATCTTCACAATAACCCTATAAGAGAGGTCTATTATTACCCTCACTTTACACATGAAGAAACTAAAGTTTAAAGAGTTTAAATAAATTTGTCCAAGGACTCATAAGTGGTAGGGCCAGAATTGAAACTCTTGCATCTCTGATTCCAGAACTTGGATTATTGACCACTGTACTAAAGTTCATTTTTTTTTTGTAATCAGAAACACACACACATCCTCTATTTTTATTCTAAAAACAAACAAGAAACCCCACGGTTGCATTTAGCATGTAACTTGCACAACAAATATTAAATGTATCCCCAAATTTCCAGGCACATCTACTAAGGTCACAGTCCAACAGCTGATTAAGAAAAACTCAAGATTTACTTAAATTGAGGCTCACCATTTTTAATCAGCTTAAAAGTGTTATCTGAGGACGATGCCCACATCTATGATATTTAGGCATACAAGAGAAAAGAGTTAGAAAATAAGCATAGAAATTATTCAAATAAGGAAAAATAAATCTTTAAGAAATGACAATGTAAATTAGGTGTTTTTGCTGTTTTGTTTTGTTTTATTTTGTTTTTTGCCTGAAGAAGAAAAGGCTGCAGGAAGATTAAACCACAGTTTTGACATAAAGAAAGAACCATGGTGTGGTTAGTGGGAGCAGCTGTTTTCCAGTCTCAAGTCACATCTGGATATTATGTTTAGTTCTGGGTACCACATTTTAAGAGAGACCTTGATCAACCGGAGTGTGTCAGATGGGGTGAATATGGTGGGATGTACCTAGAAACAGCAAAATAGGAGTTACAGTTGCCGAAACTCTGGTTTTTCCAGGGAAAAGGCTGGAGAGAAACAAAAGATGTGGGTCCAAAGCTCTGAAAGTCTGCCATGTTGAAGAGGGTTTAGGTTTGTTCTGTATCTCACAGGAGAGCAACACTAAGACCAGTGAGGTCGGGTGTCAGTTCAATATAAAAAGAAATTCAGAGCCTAGCAAAACGGGCTGCAAGTGAACTAATGCAGTTCCCTGGGACTCGTCAAGCAGAAAGGAGGATGTCTGAAGCTTCTTCTTTGAGTGGGACTGGAGGAACGATCAGTTGAGATGGTAGAATCTTCACAACCACTTTTAAAGAAATGAGAGGCAGCTTCTTTTAGGGAGTGACTTGAGAGTTCTTTTATCGGAAACCAGTGATACCACTTATATAATCTTCTTTCTCCTCTTCGGCCACACACGTGTATTCTTTTGTTCAATAAACATTTCTCCCAAATTATATGACATTGTGCCGCTCTCTGGAAATTTGCCTTTAAGCACTGAAAAATCTCCCCTTTCTTAATTGTTTGCTTAACACGACTCCCTGGGAGAAAATAGAGAGGGGAAAGAAAACTCCCACTTTTTAGACAGACATGAACAGAGGGCATGAGATCCAGACCAGTTCTCAGTGACGATGTTAACATCCCATGTGACCTTGAGTAAGTGATTAAGTTCTCTGTGCCTCAGTTCCCTCAGCAGTAGGATGGATGTAATGACTCTTGCTTCACGGCTCTGATGTGAATTAGGGAGTCACGTCTGCCCAGTTCTCTGAGGTCCTCGGATGAAAGGTGTTGTGTAAATAGCAGGTATCATTATTAACATTTAATGACCATATCTGTACTTAGGCTAATAAGTGCCCTAAGAAACAAAACTGTTACAGGCCACAGAAAAGCTTTCAAAGTCTGCGTACAAGTGTCTATGAAGACGTAGCTAGAATTATCGAGAGAGTTTTGTGTCTTGGTGTCAGCTTAAAGATTGCTGTCCCGTGGATTCACTCTGAGAGTGAGCTGCAGATTCAGGGGACGCTTTTTAAAGCACTTTTGCTGTCTTCAAACTAGTTTTCATTACTACTTTTAAATTAGTGGTAATTTGGAAACCTTCAAATTATTCCATTTTTCTTATCTAATTATAGTCTCAGTGGAACATTTTCAATACCTAAATATGCTAACTGTGGTAGTTATCTTTTTTGTATGTATGTGAGGAAGATTGGCTCTGAGCTAACATCTATGCCAATCTTCCTCTATCTTGTATGTGGGACACCATCGCAGTGTGGCCTGATGAGCGGTGTGTAGGTTTGCACCCAGGATCCAAACCCTCAAACCCCGGGCTGCCAAAGCAGAGCACGCAAACTTACCCACTATGCCACCGGCCAGCCCCAGTTTTTATCTTTTTTTCTCTTGCGAACAGCAGCTTTTGTCCTTAACACAGGCAGAACACATAAGAATGGTGTCGCCGTGGTGAAGAAATAGAGGCTGTCTTGCTTTGTCTTCTCTCCTGTGTAGGTGGGTCATTGCTGCGACCCCAGCTTGGGTCTTCTCCCCACTCCTTGTGGTCGCAGAAACGGCAGAAGCTTGGGGGAGCTGTCCAGGGGGAGGGCCTTCTTTGATCTTAGATGACAAATTTAAAAGATAAGCATTTAAAGGGAAGGAAAAATATAGAAAAAGGAGCAATGATAAGACTGAACAGCTCAGTTGTCACTTCCATATCTGCTTCCAGATGACTGGTGGAAGGGTCCTTCACAGGAAAAAGCAAACTACCCAACAGGAAAACGGGCAATAGATATGTGCAAAGATGTCCAAAAAGAAGCCTGACTGATGAATAAATATGAACAGATGCCTGGAGAAATCCAAATTAAATGGTAAAGAGACACTGTTTCACACTTTAGGTTTTTCAGCAAAACATTTTTATTTAAAAAATACCACGTGTGAAGGAGAGAGTGAATTGATGCTGCTATGGGGAGTATGAATTGATACAACCCCTGCAGAATAATTCAACACTATCTAGTAAAATTGAAGATGTGTATACACTAAGGTTCAACATTTCACTTCCAGACTTACACGCTAGAGAAACTCTTGCACATGTGTACAAGGAAACGTGAAGGAGGACACTCATAGCACCATTTGTTTGTAATAGTGAGAAACTATCTAAATGGTGGAAATAATCTAAATGTCCACGAAAAGGAGGCCAGTAAATAAAGTGTGATACATTCATGTAATGGAATACTGTGCACGACACAGCAGTGAAATGGCATTAACTAGAGTTACAAGTATCATTCTGGACGACTCAGAAACATAATGTTCAGGACAAAGCAAACAAAAGCTGTGGGAGCATACAGGAAAAATATCATTTACATAAAGTTAAAAATATTCAGAAGAAGATGACTACTGATTTTTATTATAGAGAAATTCAAACTCTTAATCTGCACCTAGAGTCTGAACTCCCAGTCTTGGCAGTTTCTCCTAAGTTAGTATTTCAGCACTTTCTTGAAACTTTTACCTTGATCGTGCCAAGTAGTTGCTACAATCAAGATTTCTGTAGAATTCAGTAGGAATGGGCTCCAAGGGTCACCACACCCCTCCAAGAAATAGTTGTTCTAACCCAGAGCCGTCCAATAGAAACATCATGTGAGCCACATATGTAATTTAAGATTTTCTGGTAGCCACAGTAAAAAAAATAAAAATGAACAGGTGACATTAATTTTGATAATAGATTTTATTTAACTAAACATATTCAAAATACTCTATATGAAATCAATAGACATTTTTAACAAGATATTTGAAATATGTTTTACACTAAGTCTTTAAAATCTGGCGTGCATTTTACACTTAGAGTGCACCTCTATTTGGATGCTGAATTCTCATTAGAAATACTTGCTCTACATTTGGTGGTAAACTTTAGAGTTGTGAAGATAAATTCATATATCCAACCTTTCCCAAATATACGTAAAAGTTGTCTAACTGAATCAAGTATTGGTTTTTAAATTTAAATTTTAATTAATTGAAGTTAAATACAAAGACAAGTTCAGTTCCTTGTTCTCACTCGCCACATTTCAAGAGCTCACTAGCTACACATGGCTCTTGGCTACCATATTGGATAGAGCAGGTCTCACCTGTAGTCCTAAGAAATGATCTATATCTACCTACCTTTCCTCTCTGGGATTCCTCTTTTCGTATGATTGAAATCCAACTACAGAAGTATGCAGCAGCCTTACTGGACGCAGAGCCACCTGCAGTGAAAGGTGTGTGTTGACCAGCAAGAGTCAAGGCCACTTAATGACTGGAGTCTAGCCTGATTCATAGGCTCAGCCACCTACTCCCAACACCTCTCAACTGCCTGCTGCAGTACTTGGCTCCCACACCCAAAGCTGGGGAGCATCCCCCAAGGGGCCACACCCTTGGCTTGACTCTGGGTCTGAGTGTCTGTTTTAAACTGTTAAGTCTCCAAAGTGTGAGCCATTCAGTTTTGTAAAACACCAACCCCTTTCCAAGTTTGGTGCTTGGGCGTCCTCTGGGACTTGTGGATAATTAAACACAAGAACCTAAAAGAACTCATCTGAGGAGAAATACGCAGAGGCTGGCAGAGGAGAGATGGTAGGAGCCCAGAAACTGTGATGATAAGCAACATTAGAGGTGGGTGGGGAAAAAAGACGTTAGGGTATTCAAAGTGAAACCGAGCTTGTGGAGTCGAGTTAGATGGCGCGGGGCACGATTTGGCAGAAAATGTGGGACTCTCTGGGACAGAGCCTTGGAACCAGAAGCCTAAACCAACCCAAGCCTGAAATGAAACAGACCTGGACTGTCCTTCTGACTTTGCCACTTGGAGTCCAAAGCAGTCAGCAGCATGCCTGGTTAGGAAACAGCCACCAGAGTGCCAGTGGTTAAAATGGAGGGATATTTGATTTTTCAGTGAAAGGCCATCAGACTCCATAGTATTCTAAAATATCCTCACATTTTTATTATGCTTAATGCCAGCTTACGCACATGACACACCACTCGCGCACACTTACAGAACCATAGAAAGGGCATAGAATGGTTTCTTAAGAAAACAACAGCAACAAAGCCTTTGAAACTATTGATAATTAATAAGCCAGGCAGTAGCAATTAATATGTGCAGAGATGGGGCGCCTACTGTTCTCCAAGCCATAGCTCATTTCAAATACTCACCCTGTAATTTATGAGTGATATTTAATACCTCAGTGACCATAAACCTCAATGGTTTATTACCACTGCTTAGCATACCTTTGATGTGCTGCCCAGCACTACACAATCCAAAACAAATTACTTTCAGGAAGCTGGATATTATATAAATGCAGGAAAGTCATAAATAATGCACAGGAGGAACATTTTCTGTGGGTTCTGACATGCCACAATGGGCCTCTGTGAGTCTGACTTCTCGACATCTCCCGGGCCGGGGATGAGGGGCAGGAGGGCAGTCTGTCTGAGCAGCGCTGGTCAGACAGGGTGGGAACACTGACTCCAGGCACCACGGACACCACTTTCTAAACCTATAGCAGAGGCAGATGCAAATCAAATGAGGACCCTTTAGGAAGTTATGGTCTTCTTAACGAGCTACAGATGTATGAGGAATAGCCTGTTCATTCATGTTTTTGGTTGGCTTTTCACAATCTTCTTCCTTGCTATCCATGCACGTGTGTTGGCTCCCTTTCCCATTCTCACCAGCAGCTGTTCAAAACGCTCCGTTCTCTTCGAGGGCCTGAGCCCCCCACACCTGCTGTCTTGGAAGATGAGATATTGTACTAACTCACTGAGGAAACAGAGGTCAGTAGGCAAGAGCTACCCCATCTTTCCTCTCCAGCATATTCAGACATGTTCCCCCATCCTTACTGACTTCTTTTATCTTGAAGGGGATGATTCTTTCCAAAGCCTTTGTCCTTGATCACATCCCCTCCACTCTCCTTGGGCATCATGACTGATAAACTATCCCCTTACCTCTGCAGTCCTCTCTCCCTCCACTGGCCCCTTGCCTTCGCTCCTCACATAGGATCGAATATACCACATACTACAAATGAACAAGCAAGCAAATTAAAACCTTCTCCATGACCATATTCCCTTTTTACTCTCTCTGCCCCACATTCAGCTTCTTGCAAAGAGATGGCCTTTGCCCCATTCAGACCTTGCCCTCATTGTCAAGCAGACTCTGTCTTCCACAATCTACCAAGCATCTTCTGGGGGTTTTCCACATCCCATGACCTCCTTTAGGTCTTGTCTTGTGAGACTGCTTGAAGGGTTGGCTGTCACTGCCCTTCCCTACCCGCTACTTGAAACTTTCATCTCCCAGGCTGTGTGTCCATATTCTTGTTTAGGACTTTTTTCCCTCTGGTCTCTTTTGCTGGCTATGCTTGCACTGCCATCCTCTTCTCTTCTCTGTATACTCTTTCTGTGCAGTCTTGTCTTCTTCACCAGCTTCAGCCATCCTTCAAAAATCAGTGGTTCACAGTCCTATCTCTGAACCTCAACTCCCTAAACTTCTCTGGTTTCCCACTGGACAACTCCACTAGGTATCCTACAGGTCAACTTTCCAAAATATAAGTTAGAATGAAAGATAGAATGTTTGAAAGGTGCCAAAATATCACCCCACAAGTCACTTGCTAATTGCAAAGGAGAAAATGTCTTTTTACAATGGAGGGAAGTGATGGCCACCACCTTAACTAATCAAGTGGCCAGATAGGGTAATACCAGTTGTGGAGAAACCTGGCATTGTATACCTGCTGATTGGATAAAATAGAAAGTGTATGCATTACCTGTAAATTATTTTTGCCAAAAATGTTTAACTTGAATGTAATCAAGCCTTTAGACCTAACCTCCTGTTACGTAAAACACTGGGGATAGAGGAACAAGGTAAATGACACCATGAGGTAACCATCAGATAAATCCAGATTGTGAGACATCTCTAAGACAACCGGCCTGGTCTCTTCAAAAAGACAATAAATAATAGAAGTCAACATCATTTAGAAAACAGAGAATGTTCTAGAACAAAAGAACTAAGGCGAGATAACCAAATGCAACGCATGAAACTTGATTGGGTTCTGCTTTGAACAACCAGCTATAAAAGATATTTGGGGTACAATGCGGGAAATTTGAACACGGGCTTTAAATTACATAACATTAGAGAAATGGCATAAATTTTCTTTAATGTCATAATAGTTTCGTGTTTATGAAGGAGAATGTTCCTATTCTTGGGAGATACATGCCGAATTATTTAGGGATAAATTTTCATGATGCCTGCAACTTACTTTCAAATGTTTCTGCAAAAACACACATCTCTGTGTGTGTGTATCTGTGTGTGTATGTATAAATCAAATATGGCAAAGTATTAATAACTTTTACATTTAGATGATAAGTGTAGGAGTATTCAATTTACTTTCAACCAACATTCTTGTGTGTTTTAAATTTTTCATTAAAAAATTAGAAAAAAGGGGCCAGCCCAGTGGTGTAGTGTTTAAATTCATGTGCTCAGCTTCAGTGACCCAGGGTTCACAGGTTTGGATCCTGGGTGTGGACGTACACATCCCTCATCAAGCCATGTTGTGGTGGTGCCCCACATATAAAGTAGAGGAAGATTGGCAACAGATGTTTGCTCAGGGCCAATCTTCCTCACCAAAAAAAAAAAAAAAAGAAGAAAGAAAGAAAAGAAACAGAAGAGTCAAAAAATATACATATAAATGTAAAACTTTTCTTTATTCTCCCCTACTCCTTCTTTTCCATTCACTCTTCACCAAGTACATCAAGCTACAAGTCTTGGCATCATCTGTGATGTCTTCCTCAGGTCTCCTGTCTCCCTCCATCCTATCAGGAGGCTGTCATTTCTCCCTCTCTGGAGTCTCTCCAGCTCATTGCTGCTGCACTGCCCTCATCAGGCCTCCAGGCTGGATCACCAGGATCCCTACACCTGGGGCCAGGCCCCTCCCCCATCATTCCATCCCCCCATCCACTCCCCTGAGGAAACCTTTCTACAGGTCCCCACTGCCTGCAAAATCAGATCAAATTCCCTGAAATAAAAATGTAGAAGGATAACACTGAAGTGCAATCTGGAGGTGAGGATGTGGAGGAGGTCAAATTAACATCCAGAGGTGCCCTCAGGCTTTGGACTCCAAAGCTAGAGTTCTGATGCCCAGGCTGCCTCACTCCAGGCTTCACCTTTGTGCTGGAAGAGCAGAGGAGATGGGCCTAGGAAAAAGCCCAGTGCTCTCTGTCTGCCTGGAGAAAGAGCACATTGATGGATCAGCAGAGCAGAAGTCTAGATTTGTAAGGCCTACAAAAGAGAGAGAGTCTTTCAACTATCACAGCCAGGACTTCAGAAGCTCAATGAGAGCCTCACTCTATGGACTGCAGAAGTGTTTAGACACCTGCTGGAGAAGCTGGGGGAGCAGCCCCTCTCACACATTGTCAGCGTGAGGGTGAGTTGGTATAGTCCCTGTGGAGGGCAATTCCACAACATCTAAAGGAGTCCACCCTCAGGTCCAGGCAACCTCACTCTAGAAAACCTGTCCCAAGATATACGTGCACATACGCAAAATGATGGATGGTGTGTGAAATGTTGCCATGCCACTCACTGAAACATTGTTGGAACTGGTAAAATATTGAAATAAGCCAAAAAGCCACTGTTAAGATACTAGTTAAATAAATGTTGATACATCAACCCAAAGGAATACCATGCAGCTAACTTAAAGAGTGGGGAAGATCCAGATGCACAAAGATCTACAAGATATACCGTGATGTGAGAAAAGCAAGGTGCATCAGGCGTGTACCGGATCTAAATGTTCAAGAACTGGAAAGTCCCAAGGACGCACCAAGGTAATGCAGCAATATTAGCAGCCGAAAGGGTCCATCGTTTCTAAGGTTAGGAAAATCCAGGGAGGACATTGGGGTTGTCAGAACCTGGAAACTTGAGGAGACATTCCACGGAGCAGGGACTCAGGTGTCTGAGAAGGGGCACCGCCTGGCTGGTGCTGCTGTCTCTGTGGGGGAGGCGGTGCGGACGCTAAGAGCGATCTAGGAGCTCAGGGACAAGCTGCGGTGGGAACCAACTGCACCGTTACATTCCCTTCTTCCTGCCCCCCAGTCTTCCTCTAGGATTCTCTCTTGGCTGGCTCTCACAGAGGACCACCTGACTAAGGACTCCCAGAGTGGAGCACAGAAGGATGGATTTGAAGCTGAGAGGTAACAGCTTAGAAACAAGCACACTAGACTCAGCAAGGATGACCACTTTGGGCGCAGGGTCATACGTGCGGCTGTTGGAATGGGCGCACTTGTAAGTGACGGTGGACTTCCCACCACAGCCCAGGATTGGGGCTGCCTCCAAGGGTGACGTTCAGATTCACACCGGTAGACTATGTGTCTTCTGTGGGCCAGAACCTTGGCAGACTTCTTTGTACACATTAGTTTTATTTACCCTTCCGATATCACTGATGATGAATAATAGTGTCACTTTACAAATGAGGAAGTTGATTGAGAAAACGAAACACTTCTAAGTAGAGGATGTCCTTCGTCCCCTCCTCCCCTGTATTTCTCCCTCCTGCTCATTCAGTCGGATAATGGAGGGTTAGTTCACTAACCGAATCAGTGGTTTCAGCCACTCGCCTGAAAGCACCCCTGGGGTGTTATCCGGGATGGACGGGGTGGCGGCCACGCTGTGACACATGTCACACTGTAGGGGAAACAAGTCAGGGCCTGTTCCCTAATCCTCAAGCACCTGGCCTTGGGGAGGCTGACTTCTCAAATGCCTGCCTGTCTGCACTCTCCAGTTTCCTCCTTTCTACATCCATCTTCAGGTGCCTGGTCTTGAGAGAAGGCTCAGAAGCCAAATGAGCTTTGCAACAGGAAAGACAACAGTTGACACCATCTCCTTGAGTCAACAGCTGTGGCTGAAAGCAAATAAAAAGATAGCCGTGTGGTGTGATTCCAAAGGAAATGCTTAGAGGAGTGGGTTTCACACATCTTTCCCAGAAGGCAGGATTTGTCTATCGCAGTGACTTCTTAGCGTGTTTGTGAATCGTGTCGCTGCCCTGCCAGCTCCTCCCTGCCCTGCTGTCTTTTATTCAGGTCGGACAACACCCCCACACTTCTCCCCAGGGTGGTGATCGGAGGGAGGGCTAATTTAAGTGTTTGCCCTCTTAACTTGAGGCCATACTCTACAAAGGAAATTCTTAAAAATAAAAAATAAACTTATTTACACAATAGCTGTGATGCCAAATGAATACCAAGCAGCTCTTAACTGGGTTTTATAAATAGAGCAGAAAGAATATCTTCACAAAACAGATAAACAATAATAAACTAACCAAGATGTAAACTTTGCCCTTCAAGTGGCTCACTCAGAAATATAAACAACAGCTGTGCTGCCTTCTTTTTTTTTGGGGGAGGAAGATTGTCACTGAGCTAACATCTGTGCCAATCCTCCTCTGTTTTATGTGGGATGCTGCCACAGCGTAGTTTGACAAGCAGTGCTAGGTCCATGCCTGGGGTCCAAACCTGTGAACCCTGGGCCACCGAAGCAGAGTGCACAAACTTAACTACCCTGCCACTGGGCCAGCCTCCAGTTGTGCCTTCTTAAAGAAATCTCATCATAAGAAAATTCGAACTTACAAAATAACCAAATTAACACATGATTATGTGGTTTACGAAGGAATCTCTGCAAAATAACCAAGGCTTCTTTCAGTTGTTTCCCCGCTAGGACCTCCTTCCACCACACCCCTTGCTGCCCAGCTACGCGTAAGTTCTTGAAGAGAAGGCCAGGACGAGGGGTTTTACTGGCCCATCGAGGGCTCTGTCTGAATCCGGCGCCGAGGCCTGCTCCTGGGCTTTGTTATTTCCTCCCTTGGCTCCCCGTCTGTGCTTCCTGGGGAGCCTACACCCACTCAAGGACAGGCTCAGCAATTTCCAGGCAAACTCCCCCAGCCTGCTTTCCGTGATCCACCGCCCCGTGTGCTCTGCCTAATTCCCATTCCCGAGGCTTCTCTGAATGACCACAGTCAGAGTGGACACGGTATCCACCCCTGGACTCCCTGGAAGGAACTTGAGTAGCTCCACTTACCACCAAGCACGCTGAAGGCAAATGAATTGTTTCACTCTCAGTTGCGATGTTACTTTGGGTGAGAACTAAAATCATTTGAACTCATAAAAGACTGGAATCATCTTTTTTTTCTTTAATACATTTGCACCCCTATTCTCTCTTTTTCTCATAATATTTTTATATGAAAATGTATGTATTGAGATGTTACCACAGACTGCTCTGACTTTTATCCAAACCCACAGGCCTCAGCACTGAGCAAAAAATCCAGCAAAATTAGATGGTCTTGGTAGATTTCAAAAGCTTGCAGTTTCCAACCAGGCTAGAAATAGCATCGGGAAGAAGCCTTTTGTGTGACATGATGGTTTTGTTGCCAGTCCTCAGTCACCCTTTAATAGGGTTAAGGTTTGAAAAAGCCACTGTTAAAAATGTTAACTAAATAGATTAGACTTTCAGAAATTGGAATAGAGTTTGAATTACTTGAAAGATTTGTGTTGTCCTTTATTTCACTTGAAGATTCCCTTTGCCCCAACGAATGATGGATTTGCCCAGTAAATGTGGGTGCTGGAGGCCACTGTCCGTTGATATGAAACAGCTGGGGAGCTGTGAGGCCCTGTGGAAAAGACCAGCTTCTGTTTCGTGGAAATGCTCGGTCAGATGGCCACGTGTGTACTCACTATTGTGCTTGTGACAAGGGATACACAAATGCCTGTTTCAAACAGTTTTAACGTAATCTCTCCCACATTTACAATTTCCCCATTTGCTTCTCTTTCTCTCCCTCTGTACATGTGTGTGCACATGTGAGTGTATGTATATATATATATATACATGTATATTATTATTTATTTAATAAAATCTAAATTTCCTGAGAGGCACTGTTGCAGGGAGTTCTATTATTAATCCGTAGGTGGAAATCTGATCACTGAGAAGTAAGGTAATCTCTCTCCTAACAGCTGGGTGGGCCCCGTCCAAGTTTGCAGAGGCATTTAGACCACCCAAAAGCAACCGGAATGCCAATATATTTTGAATATTAATGTAAAGTAAATGTTAGCTTTCTCATAATTTGAGCTAAGCGCAATAAACAACAAGTGACTCCAGAAAGATCACAGGAGCTTTAAGACATTTGCTGTGACGGTATTAACAATCAGATGAAGATATCAGACTCCGTTCCCACATGAACGATTGCATATTCCGCTTCTCTCAAGTCAGCTCGAAGAGCACAAAATGTTAGAAAAGCCCTCAGTTCTTTCAACATAGGCAGAACCAACTGGCCAATGGCAAATAAGTCAAATCTCTGCAACTGGGCCGGGCTCCACAGCTGGGCGAGAGAATTCATCCTGATCTACGTACTGCCTCCCACACATTGATCTGCCTCAACCATCAATTTTTCCACTTTGCCATTTAATGAGCTATTAACTCCCTCTGTGTAGAGACCATATACTTTCCTTGTTTCTGTTCCAACTACATGGGGTCTATTGAAAAATGTGGACCCTGCGAGAGCCCAAAAAATATTTGACTCAAATGGACGAGAGTGTCAATAGAGTGTGGGGGCACAAATGAGAAGAGTGAAGAAAACATGAACCACAGCAAGAAGGCTATAACTAAAGAGGTAAAAGTGAGTTTTCCCTTTTATTAAACATGGGCATTCATATTGCTTGGAGCTGGTTTCTCATGGTGTCAAGCCAGTGAACAGGGCTTCCAGGACAGAAGTCAGGGTCCAAGGCAAACAGAGGCAGCAGAAGGAGTGCAAGGCAGGCTGGGTGGAGGCTGGGGAGCTGGAGAGCACAGTGCTCATCTCAATGCGGGAGTGGCTCCCACACTCCAGCCTGTTGATGCCCACAGGAAGGCAGCACCAGTGGCGTTAACGGATTTTCAGGAGAAACCAGAGTTCTAAGAATCTATGAGGAATCTCTCAATTTTTAAGTGTTACGAGCTAAATTTAAAAAACATCTAAACACCAGGCAAATAAAACAAAACATTTCTGTGCGCTGCCAGTTTGCAATCTCTGTGGAATGGCTATCTTGGAGGAGGTGAGGACAGGTGGGCAACATGTCACAGTGGGGATGCAAGCACAGAATGAGTGGTTAGACTCCAGAACTGTCAGGGTCCTTCCCAATTCTGAGACTCTATCTAGGACTGATAAACCCACACTTGCGGTCAAATTTCCTGATGACCACCAATTCTGTTCCTTATTCCAGCAAAGCATGAGCTATACTCCCCTACTATTGAGTACCCTAGCACCAAGTACCACAGTACTGAGTACCCAGCACTGAGTGCCCCACTACTGAGTACCAAAGCACTGAATACCACAGTACTGAGTACTCCAAGTGCCTCACTCCATCCCTTGGTTTTCAATTCAACCATTTCTTTCTGGTCTCAAAGGAAGCCCATGAGAGCAAAGTTAAAATTAAGGCAAATGCATTTGATATTTATCAAACACTGGACATACATCTTTGTCTTCCATAGAAGAAACTCAGAAAATTATACCCATAGGCTTTCAGTAACGGAAATCAGTTACTCAAAATGGTTTTCTTCTGCACGTCAAGGCATGGCTGACGATTGGGACTTCACAAGTGAATGGAGTCGCAAACTCCGTACTCAGTGGGCCTCACTGAATGCTTTACCAGGTGTCACTTGCAAAATGTGAAGTCCCAAACCTCTTACAGACACCTCAGACCAAACTAAGTCTGAAGAACAACAACACAGCAGGGTTAATAATTTAAGATCGGGTGTTCCCGGAATCAAAGAACCAAGACCACAAGAAGGAGAAAGCTGTGACCCACCATCTTCTTCATGAACTATGGCCAGTGCTTTCTTTCTCAACGTCCACCTAGCAGTAAATCCCGGTGGCTTGGGTCTAGCAGAGAGAGGAGACTACTCTCACCACTGTCGTGGGTCACGTGTGGTTCTTCTGAATATGCAGATAGGCAGAATGTGGGTTAGACAATAGGTGCAAGCAGCTGCCCAGACACTTTCAAATTATGAGACTGGACGTTTGTCCTGGCTTTCTCAGGCCTCTTTACACCCGGGGCCAAGCGGACACACTTTCTGTCGAGGGACCTATAATTCACGTACTGAGAAATGTGCTGTTTCTTCATTTCCCTGGAGAAATGCTCTTTTTTTTTTTCAGTATTCATTTTTGTTTTTAATAGGCTTTGTTATTCCTGGGTATGAAATGGTATATAATCCTTTTACTCTTTCATTGAATAAACACGTTGGGCCCTGGAAACACAGTCAGCTAAACTAAGCTGGTGACATCCTTGCCCTTACGGAACTCACACTCACGAGGCCGACGCGACGCTGTCGTTTATTGCGTCTCAGAAGGTGACCCAGAGAGCTTGTCCTGAGTGGTGAGCTTCAGTGGAGAATTTCATGTCAGCAACTCTGTGCTAAAGAGCAAAGAAAAACTTATTTTCCTATTTCATGGTGTTAGCATCAAGACTTCCATGGGGTCCCAAAAGGAAGTCAGATTTAAGGGAGAAGCTCACGTTGCTGGAATTGTGGGAAGGCGAAGTGCTGGCTCCCTCGTAAGCCTCCATGTGGGAGGTGAGGGACTGGATATATTGAGAATCTGGCAAAACTAAGGCAAATTATCTTCTGAATTGATTCAAATATTTGTCGCAAGCCCTTCTGTGCAAATTTTCATGACTTCTTTATGGTAATTAGTTTCATGGAATATTGCCAAATGGCATATTTTTCCTCTCCGAGCCCCTTTCTAAGCACTCCTGGGAATGTCTGAAATGTGAGATAAGCACTCTTAACCCAAAGTTTTATTAAAAAGTTTAATTAACACAAATGCCAAATGACACATTGATTACTATTAAGTAGGTGGACCACATGTAAATCTGCGAACTACTGCGTGACTATAAACCCGTCTCCCTCAGCAAGCACAGGGGCTTTTGCTCTCCCCCTGAGCGGGCAGGAGAGCCTTGGGCGGCGCGGCCTCCCGCCAGCCCCCGGGTCCTCCGGTCTTCACGGCACCTCCCAAAGCTTGGCAGTGGTGGGGAACTCCCCCCAGCTCATTCTCCATCAAACTCCCCCTCCTCTCCACTCGCACGGGCTGCGCCCTGCCTGAGCCCCTGCCTGTTGGTCTCCTGGGAGCTGCCTTCTGAGAAGCCACCGGCCTCACAGGAGCTCTCTCACTTGTCTAACCCCGCCCCCGTCTGAGAAATGCACGTTACCAAACCCTCTTGCAAGCCTCCGGAAGATGGGGAATTACTTAACTTTTGTGTTTTCCAGCACAATCTTCCACTAGGAGCTTAGCTCTCCCAGGACAGCAACCATGTTCTCACAGACCCCTGCTCCCTCAGCACCTAGCAGTGCCTGCACACAGTAGGGGCTCAATTATTTACAGAATGAGGAAACGAAGGCATTGTCCTATTTCCCATCTTCTCTTTTCCATTTAAACCAGTCCTTTGGGCGAGTATCTTTCTTTCCCACTGTGTCCTCTGAGGCCTCTATGTTCCCTCAGCCCTCCACCCTCTCTTAAGACGATTCCTTAAGTGGTAGTCACGTTAAAGAAAAAATCCTCAACCTGTAATAAGCAGAGTAACTGAAGGGGAGGTCTAAAAAGATCACCTGGAATTTTCGGTTACAGTAAAATTAACGGCAGCACCCACTGTACGCTGCTGGGCAATGCCAGCTTGATCAGCGATCAGAAGGAAATATTAATATGTTTACCAACACCAGCAGAAAGGAAGAGAAAAAGTGAACATGTACCGAGAAAGCATGGTGAAAGGAAGGAAGCGGGAGAACAGACTCTGAAGAGTTTGCAGCAAGTGCCTCAGTTAGGGATCGGCACGAAAGAGCCACGCGGCGAAGCTCAGGGGCACGCAACCGTCAATACTTATTTTGGACCCCAGGTGTCTGGGCCTGCTGGGTGGTTTTGCTGATCTGGGTCGGACTGGGCTGAGAGTGGCTGGATTCACCCCTGTATCTGCGGTCAGCTGGTGAGTCAGCTGAGGGCCACTGCTCTGGGATGCCTCAGCCCCTAAGGAGCTCTCCTCCCCGTGTTTCCTTGTCCTCCAGCACACTAGCCTGGACTTGTTCGTATAGGGGTGGCAGACACCTGAGCGAGCAAGCCAGAGGGGGAGCAGGGCAGAAGCTCTCAAAGCCTCATGGAGCCCAGGCTCAAAACCCCACACTGTCATTCCTGCCTCACTCTGCCGGCCAAAGCAGAGGCAAGGCCAGCATAGACACCAGGGATGGAGAAACACACTCTGTCTATCCGTGGGCGGAGCTGCAGACTCACATTACAAAGGGTGTGGATACAGAGAGCTGGAGAACTGGGGCCATCTTTGCCATCACACCGCCACAGTTTCCTCAGCCTCAGCCTCCACTTGTGGGCACGAGGCACAGACACAACTGCCTCACCTTGAGCTCCTCTGGAAGGTAGTCCTGAGTCCAGGATCTAAGTGCAAGTATTTTATTTGGGTAGCGATGCTGGGAATCAGGGCAGCATGGGCAGTGAGAAAGGGAAGGAAAGAGGTTTCTTTTGTTATCCAGCAAGTTCCCACCTGGATGACTGAAGCGCATTCCTGCTGAGGAACTCGGAGCCAGCGTAGAATACACGTCTCAGAGTGGTCCCACCTGAAGAATGAGGGAGCGTGATACCAGCTCCTCTCAGTCATTGGTTGACAGCTGCTTTGCGGGGAGTGGAGCACTGGGCGTGGAGACTTGGACCTCTTTCCTGCTGCAGGAGCAGAATGGGCTCCCAGGTCAGCCAGACAAAGTCTTCAGGCAGAGCGCTGCCAACTGAGAAGTCTGGCAAGTGCACTGAAGTGGTAAGGACAAGAGGATGTGGCAGGACACTGAGAGTGTCCTTCAGAACCCCGACAGCTGCCGACTGGCACAGCTAAGTGGAAAGGCATGGGTAAATCTGATTTTTAACTATGAACAAATTTCCTAATATCTCTCCTCATTTTCCTCAATAATAGGTACTTCATAGGCATTTTAGAAAATAAAATTGAGATAATGTCTTTACAGTGCCTGGTAGATAAATAAATGTTAGATGTTAATATCAAGATATTTTTGTCTCCATTCATTTATTTCTCAATAATTTGAAATGACTGCTTGGGCCCCCTGTTGTTACACTTTGACGGTTCTTTGACATCTAAGACAGGCTCCTGACAGCAAAGGACAGAATGGATCTTGGAAGCAAGAATGGTAACATCTTCGCGTAGCCTGATTATACAGTAAGTGTTCCCACATGCGTTTTTCTTCCCAGTGAAACGGACCAACACCAACCAAATGCTTGCAATAGAAAGCTGCTCCCTCCGGGTGCAAACAGCATAGAATATGCACCTTCAGCAGCCAGTGCACATTTAATTGAGTTTTCCTTTCTCTGAGGCCACCCCTCCCTCAGCCCTTCTGCAAGACGCCCAGATCAATGCTTGTTTGGTCTTTACTGATGACCTTTCATGATTGGTCCCAGTTTAATGAAATGAAAATGTTAAAATAGAATTCCCTTCGTCTTTGAAGTCTGTGTTTCAGACTTGGTGCTTCTTTTCAAGAAGCAAAGGGCCACCTGGGGCAGAGGCCAGGAGACCAGATGAGTGGAGAGTGTGAGGCGGATCGCTGAGCAGGCAGAGTCTCAGATGTGTGTCTACTTGCTTCTCCACTAACTACCCATCGGCTTCATTCGCTGTACAGCTTCCAGTGGCTTGAAGACACTAAGGTGGTTTCCACGGGAGTCCTAGGCAAAAGCTTTTTCACAGCATCAAAACCTGCGAGAGACTTGAAGAGTTTATGTGGGTCATTCTGTGGCCTCTAGGCAAGTCGTCCTGGGGGCCATCTGTGTTAGAGGGGGATCGCCTCTCCTCCGGGCCAGGGGACTCGCTGGGGGTCCTGAGAGCAACATGGGGGGGGGGGGCGAGGGAGGGACTGTGCCTTTGTCCAAATAAAACCCCTCCTGTTATTCTGTAATAAAAACAATTTCCTTTTTTCTCCTGTCCCTGATAGAAAGAGTAACATCTTCTCCATAAAACCTATTGTTTTTTTTTACTTTTTTCGTACGTTCTCAGCATTCTTTTACGAGCATTTCCTCAGAGCTCTACTTTTCTATTAGTTTTTTAAAAAAATTTTTTGAGGAAGATTAGCCCTGAGCTAACATCTGCCGCCAATCCTCCTCTTTTTTGCAGAGGGAGACTGGCCCTGAGTGAACATCCATGCCCATCTTCCTCTACTTTGTTTGTGGGACACCCACCACAGCATGGTTTGCCAAGCGGTGCGTAGGTCTGCACCCAGGATCCCAAGCCTCAAACCCCAGGGCCGCCAAAGCGGAACGTGCAATCTTAACCACTGCGCCACCTGCCCGGCCCCTCTATTAGTATTTTAATGTAGCTCTTTCTAACATTGTTTCAAGCACTGGGCAAACTTGCTTAATTGTGAAGTCCAGCTCTGGTCTGCAGGGGCAGCTTGCGTGTAAAGGAAAGTCTGTTCGGTGACAGGAGCCTCTTCTAGGGTGGATTATTTGGCAGAGTTAAGAGGCAGGCTCTCCTCGTCCTCTTTACACACCATTTACAACCCTCTCCCCACCAACACCACTGATAACAAGAACGTCTTCCCCAGAGAGCAAAGCCTTGCTTCCACGCCACTATTAAAGATGAGATGAGGTGCACACGCTCCAGGGAGCGAGGCCAGAGTTCTGAACTCACGTGGACATGTTGAGGATGGACACCAGGTGTTTCCAGTCACTTTTGATTAGGAGTGGTTGCTGCAAGGGTGCCTCTGGCAAGGAGAAGGAAAGAGCACAAAAAGGGGGTTTCTCATTCTTCGGAAATCTTCTTTGATTTCCCAGCAACACTTGCAGCTGGGCTTAATCTTGCACAATGTCAAGATTTCCACACAGAAACAAGTACCTTGAGAATGGACGTCGCTTAGAGCCGGTGGTAAAGGCATCCGTGGGGGTGGGCACAGGTGCTAACAGGGGCCAGCCTCAGGTCCTCGCTGTGGCCTGCACCCCTGGCCCTGCGATGGCAGCAGCAAGGCTTCAGAGAAGCAACCCCATGGTGGGGTCTGCGCAGTCCTCCTACCTGCAAGCTCTCCCTTAACAAACGAATTTTCTGCTCAGGCTAGCTGCAGTGTGTCCTGTTTACATCTGGAAAACTGACTGTTACAGTGTTGTTTCGACAGGAGCATTCCACTGGGGACTTGCTTTGATTCCACTCATGCTCGATGACATTTTCGTTCTGTCGAAATTCCTACTGGACTCTTCAAAGATGCCACAGCCATTTTCCTCTGGAGACAAACCCATGAGATCTGGGCATTGATGTGGCCCTTTTAAAAATTACAAATAATTTTCTCTGATACATTGCTTTCTGACTTTGGAGGATTAACACAACAGAGAAAGAACAAAAAGAAGTCCAAGTTTTGAATCCTAAGTTAGAGAGCGTGACCCAAACCACAGACTGGGTTCGTGTAAGTTTTCTGCAAGTTTAAGACAGGGGTCTGGGGACAACAGGGCATGTGGCAGGTCAGCTGGGGCTTCCTAAAGTTCTGCTAAAACAGCCGTTTTCAACCTTGGATGCATGATAAAATCATCTGGAAAATTTGTAAAATACCAGTGCCTGCTACCCCCTCCCCTACGCCACTTAGGAATTCTATTTCAATTGGTCTGGAGGGGGCCTGGGCATCTGTCTCTTTTAAGAGCTTGCCAAATGAATTCTAGGACCATAGTTGAGACCTCTATTTCTGTGTGAATTCAGGTCATACATACAAACCAAAACCCTTTTGGTAATATTACTACTATGAGTATTTACCACATGAGAATACACTCCAAATAACACGTTAACTGCTACTGAGAGTGGCAAAGACAACACCAATGACCCGTTCGGGTAGCAGCCCCCCGGTCTACCGGGCGCTGGGCACCTGACCCCCGCAGTGTGCTCGCCAGGAGAGCAACTCCTCGTGTTGACTGGATCCATCTGGGCTCGATGAGCCTCCTCCGTAATACCTGTAGCACTTCATTTAATGCAGGACTTCACGAGATAAACAAGAGGATTAGTTAGAAGTGACTCTACTCTGTGGAATGCATTTGATATCTCTTAGTAAATAGTTAATGTAGAAGCATACACACATCCACAAGGGGATAATTTAAATTAGCTGCCGGTATGCCTAGAACCAGAATGACTTGTGGGGCTGACGGCGGCATTGGGTCAGCTTGGCGTCTCACCCAGGAGGTCAGCGGGCTCCGGGAGACGGACGCTCCTGAGGAATAGCGGGTTCCAGACAGCGTGGGGATTGCCCGGAATTGAAAACCAGAAGGCAAAAAGACCCAAATGGAGATTGTTCCAATAGTAAAGTATGTGAAGTCAAGAGAGTAGAATCAGGTAGTAAGTGCACATCGTGCCAAATAAATCAGTTCCGGGGCCGGCTCCGTGGCCAGCGGTTAAGTGCGCGCGCTCCGCTGCGGCGGCCCAGGGTTCGGATCCCGGGCGCGGACATGGCACCGCTCGTCAGGCCACGTTGAGGGGGCCTCCCACATCCCACAACTAGAAGCACCTGCAACTAAGATATACAACTGTGTACGGGGGGGTTTGGGGAGATAAAGCAGAAAAAAAAAAAAGATTGGCAACAGTTGTTAGCCCAGGTGCCAATCTTAAACATAAATAAATAAATAACTCAGTTCAGATAAAAGCAGCACAATGGGAGGCAGGTGACTAAAACCAGGCGGGCTGGGCTGAGTCAGCGTGGGTACAGGCAAGAATTGGGGCGGTTGGCCAGAACGGGGGAAGCTGACATCTGGAAGGAGAGAAGAAGAAGGGAAAAGCAGGAGGATCCATTTTATCCAACTCAAGCCCCAAAGCTCGGGCAGCCTGACGGGAGGGTGCTGTGGCCCCCGTGTCCCTCAGTGCTTGCTCTGGGGGCCTCTGATCCCTCTTCACGAGTGCACTGTCGAGAGGCTTCGCCATGAGTGGCTGAGGCTGTCTCGCTCCTGGACTGGATCCACATCCTTGATAAAATTGCCCGGCTCTCCGTCCTCTTCTCTCGGCCTGTGCACTCTGTCTTGTTTTGGCACACACCAGTCCGTCGCTGCCAGAACCAAGGAGGACACAGGAATGACAGAGCAGCCTCGGGCTCTCCATGTGCGACTGCTCGAAGCCACGTCTGTCACGCTTTCACTGCACAGGCCTCAGCCACTTGTGCTCCTGTTTGCCGCCTTAGAAATCAGTGAAATGTAGCTCGTGTAAAAACCATTATGAAATGTGCAAGACATGGGAAGAAAAAGATAAATTTTTATTAAAAGACAAAAGAAAATCTGGACAAAGTCTTTCCTGGTGGAGAAGACACAGTATTGCAAAGATTCATGGAGAAATAGACAAATAAATTAATGAAACAGAAGGAAAATCCAGAAACAGACTCATGTGCATATGGAAAATTCATATATGATAAATGTGGCTTTTCTCAGCAGTGCCAAAAAGACAGATTACTTGAAGTGTTAGGACAACCGCTTACCCAGTGGCAGGAAAGTAGTTAGATCCCAGCCCGGAGCTCAGACCGGCCGTGTAGACAGAGGGAGATGCCCGTCCCAGGGCTCCTGCAAAGTTCTCGTGTGCTGGCACCAGGCTGCACCGTGTGGACGCCTGCCGTGGAAGTAAGAAAGGAGTGAGAGGGTCCAAGACTGGGGCTTCTGCCACTTTTCATGCCAAGGACTGGGCTCACTGAGGATGAGAACTTGAAATAGTGCTCAGAAAAAATACACACCTGACCAAGGGAACCGGGCAATGTTCCCACCAGAAACATCCTTACGATATCTAGAAAGGTTGGCTTAGGTTATTTTAAGGCCACCTTAATGATTATTGAAAACAACCACATAGACCAGGGGCCAGCAGACCCTGCAGGCCGACCCTGGCCCTCGGTGTTTTCTGACGTGGTTTGTTGGAGTGGGGACCCGCTCATTCGTTCGTCTAGGCTGCCATGCACTATAACGGCAGAGTCGAGTACGTGGTTGCAAGAAGGACCCAAGAGCCCACAAAGCCGAAAAGATTTACTATCTGTCCCTTTACAGAAAACATTCGCCGACCCCTGATGAAGAGCAGACTTTTCAAGCCCTGACAGAGCAGGAAAGCAGGGTGGCCTAGCGGGAGGAGCTCCCAGTTGGGGAAGGGAAGTGACCTGGTCCCAGACTCAGACCTGCTCTCACCAACCAGCCTGCAGCAAGGCACACTCGGCTTCCAGCTCCTGGGGCCTCAGTCTCCTCCCTAGTAACAGCGTTGCAGTAAGAGTCTTCTGACATCTAAAGACCGTAATTCCAGAGTGGTCTCAAGGAGTCAAAAAGTGGAAATCTGTATGAAATTCATTACATGCTCTTACATTTCACTTTAAAGGATGTATCTTCTTGTTTTCAGAAAACAAAACGGTTTTGTGAGGCTTACGGTGAAGGAAGGAAAATAATTTAGAAGACAAAAATCCTCAAATCTGAGCACAGATGAGAAATAAAACTGCACCCCACGTTTTTCAAGGCTTTTAACTCTTCACACACATCAGCAATCTGACTCTTTGCCATAGAGACAATTGCCTGTTTTGCATTTTTTCTGTGTGTGAGAATTTAATTTTTTACAACCCGCTGTGTTTTTCAGGCCCTTTAACTAATAGGCTTTTATCACCTTATGATTGCCTGATTTTCTCTTAATTGCTTTATGACAATACAATTTATTTTGATCACTCCCACCCTGCGGTTTTTCTTTCTAATGAGGACTTTATAAATCTATGTGTACGACTGTGCATCAGCTTAATTTTTCAATCGCTCTTCCTCCTCATAAATGGAGAGTACGACTGCAGTGGGACCAGGGAGCCACAGGGTGTCCTCCCCGCCGGCTTGTCGGGGGAACGTCTGTGCGTGGAGCTGCCCCCTCCCGGAGGTCTCGGCCCTGAGCCCTCCTGCTGGGAAGACTGTTCCGTAACCTCCACAAGGCTCTTTGAGGCTTTCACACACGTGCACACCTGTGTGTGAGGAGGAGGCCCTGGCCCAAGGCCATCTGGAGGTGCAAAGGCCCTCCTGGTCTGTGATTTGGACCTTAACTCCCCACACACAGAGTTTACTAGATTTTTAATTTGGACAAGTGGAAGAGTTCATTGTTTTGAAAACAACCTGATTTTCAAAACAGCCATTTTTTCCTTCGTAAATTCTACAGTTAAGGTTTCTAACAGACATTTTATGAGTCTAAACACACTTCGGATGTACTCAGTTTAGCTCAACACGAGCTCACGCTGCTTCCCCAGCATTGGCTGTTGCAGTTCTCGGTGTTGAAGATGCACAAGGATCACGACAGTGAAATCTACTAAGATGGGGGTGGCGACCGACAGGACTTGAGCTCGCACAACCCTATAATACAAAGCAGGTAGTGAACCACTGTTTTTGTAAAATGTCTTAATGATTTGATAATAGCTACCATTTCTTAAGAGTCCACCCGTGTCAGGTACTTTATATACCATTTCATTAGATCTTCAAGCAGATTTAATAAGATGATAAGCTGTAGCCCTATTTATGAACTGCATTGACCAAGGGTACATAAATGATATATGGTAGAGCCTGGGTTCATGACCAAAATGTTTTGACCCCAAAACCCTGCTCTTACAAGTGTCCACTTGGTCTTTCTTTCAAAGTACTTTCTCCTTTATCAGCTCATTGATCCTGCAGCAATCCTGCTAAGGTGGCAGGGCAGGCACCCTTTTTATGGATGAAGACAGGGGAATACATGTTGTCTCCCAAGTTTATAAAGGATAGAGGCAGAAAAGCTGGGCTTCCTGATCCTGGTCTAGTGCTCTTTCCATAAAAATCAAAACCTGTAATCAAACTGGAAAGTTTAGTGGAAAGCATGCTTCTGGACGAGTCAGAGGACCTGTGCTCCCACCAACCTTAGCTCAGCATCCAACATGGTCCCAGAACCAGGAACCAGCTCTACGGTTTTAGATAAGTGGCTTAACTTCTTCAGGCCTCCTCTCTCTCCCTGTCAAATGATGGAGTTGGACCAAGTGGTCCCTGAGGCTCCCTCCAGATCTGGGGCCTGAGAGTCTATGACCCATGACCACAGTAGAACGACCACGGCCAAGGTGAACTGGAGTCAAAAAATATTGGCTTAGATCTTATCATGATGCAGAGAGAACACAGGGAGAGCTTTATCTAAATTTACAGTCAGAATGGTGGCTGGAAACACTGGGTCTACACCTGTAATTAGCTAGTGAATTTGGACCATACAGACAAACAGTTCAGATAACTCACCCAAGAAGTTTAACGTGAGGATAGAATGAGACAGCAGATGCCCTTCTGAAACATGCTGCTTTCAGAGCTAAAGAATTATATTTAGTTCTAATTTCAAAGACCAGAATAGCTGTTTCAACTCCCTGCTTTGTCCTGTTCATAATGCCGCAACATGGCACTGACAACTCCGACTCTCCTTAGCTCCTTTCCCTTGATCACATTAGAGTTTCGGGCAATATGTCCGCCCATCTCCACCACGGAAGATGCGGCAGGTCCCCCACAGGGTTATGGATGCTTTCTCAGCTCAGCCATAGTTAGAATAACCGCTGACTTGGAGCACTTACTATATTCTAGTCGACTTTAGCCCACGTCGTCTGATCTCCACAACAATCCTGGGCAGCCAGGACTATTATCACCTTGTATTAATGAGGTCACTAAAGCTTTAAATTTGAGAGTTCGAGCCACCTTGTCACCATCACGCAGGCCAGAACTGTAAAACCAGGATTTGCACCCAGAGAGTCGGCCTCTGGAGCACATGCTTGTGCGTGGAGTAGGCACCTGCTTGCCATTCTGGGCCCCTGTGCACCAAGCCCCAGGGAGGGGCTGGAAAAGACAGTGTGTGGTCCCGCACTCAGGGAGCTTGCTGACTGGTGGGAAAGACACCGCCTCAGTCATTATAAGCGGGACAACTGCGATGAAAGGAAACGGTGGGGGGCGGGGGGCAGTGAGGGCAGAAAACAGAGAGAGCTGTGAGGGAGAAGACAAGCAAACCCCTGGCTGGCCCACACAGTGATGGGCGGGCGGGGCGGTGGAGGGCGGGGGCGGGGGGGCTGGGAAGGAGCTGGAAGACAAGGCTACGGCTCAAGGTAACAGCAATGCCACCTGGAGGGCAGGAGGTTAGATTGCCAAGGGGCCATGAGGGCTTCACTTTGCGAGATCACTGAAGTCCCCAGTGATGACCCAAAGTGTGCAGGACAAGGCCAAATTATATTTACTGGGCACAATTTAAAAAGTACTAGCACATTTTAGGGAAATAATGGCGGTTGGCATTTGTTAAGCCACCACCAGGTGCCGGGCACCGTGCTAAGCACTAGGCGCGTGTTAACAACCCTACGTTCCACGTACCAGGAAGACTCTAAGGTGACATATCAGAAACTGAAGCACAGAGAAGGCTGAATGTCCCTGCTAGTGACGGACAGAGCCGATTTGAACCCAGGCTGTCTGACCTGTCAGACCTGTCTGACCTGACCCGGTCGACGGCCGGCCGCTTTCTGTAGTTTTCATTCAGCAAGGATGACCCCATAGAGTCAATCTTTCCGGATAACTAAGCAACTCACTTCTTAATAGTTTGAGTTTACGATCTTGAAATCCCACTTACAAAACCGTGGGGCCACACAATTGGTGAAATTGTTTCTGTCTTTGTCTAACACGTACACGTCCCCAGACACGGATGAAGCCACTCCAACTTTCACCACTACAGTTTAGACAAACTTAAAGGAAGCAATCATATAGTAATACTAGGAATATGTTGGTGTAGAAGGAATCAAGTCATATTATCGCTGAAAAGAAGTGAGACGTCTATTTCCTGTGAAACACATACCCCTTAGTAGACTCCTACTTTGTAAATCTGCGGTTGAAGAACAGTGAAATACAATACGAAATACCACATTAAAACAAAACCAGAATGACCAGTGTTTGGTTCCTAGAAGAAAGTGGTGCTGTTATCAGTCAGAAATGATAAATAATGCAAAGAGAAACCTTTGAGGGTCTAACCCTTCCAGTCATAGGCTCAGATCTGAAGCAGTGAAACGGGCCCCCTGGTTTGCCCCGTGGGATAATGAGACTGGCCTGCAGCCGCAGCTGTGGGCTACCCCAGTCCAAACCCACAAGTCACCACCCCAGCTTTTCTCCTGCCTTGAGGCAACCTTCAATTTCAGAAGGGCACAGAATCAAACAGAAAGCAATTAGTGTGGCAGAACCTTGAAAAGAAACCAATAGCTGGGATCTAGAGTTTTTTTTACAGAAAGCCAGGATTTCCTTATTTGCAGAGAGAAAATACAAGAACAATTAAAAGTTCCAAATCATGTATAATTACTTTCAAGTCGGGTTTGGTGAAACATAAATAAAATTTCATATCACAACTTTAGCCCAAGTGCGGGGCTGTCTGTTTGTGTTAGGGAACACTGCTTTCATCTTTGCGGAGGGTGTCACAAAAGCACAGCTCAAAAAATTACCATCGGCCCCCGGTTTCCTATCTGATTACACTTTGGCGCACAGCCCTGCCGGTAACACAGGGCCCCTGTCTGGATCCCTCTGACTGGAAGATAATCAGATACACAACCCACCTGTCACCACTCCCACCCCCTATGCTGGACCATCTTAGATTGTGGAAGCTACAAGAAGTAACTGAAATTATTTAAGGAAGTCGGTACTTTCCATTTTGGTTTACCTCAGACAAATCCATCAGGCCCCCTTGAAACAGCTACAGTAAGAGCGCTAGGAGTCAGAAGCACCAGATCCCGATTACAAGCTGAGAACTAAATGCCATAATTAACCAGACATACACTTTAATCTAAAACAAGTCAAAAATGTTGCTGGATGGAGAAAAAAGTAAAGTGAAACTCCATAATTATCATAAATTGGTGTACAGTGGATAGATTTCTCCACCTATCAAACAACAAAGCTAGTCAGGTCTTTGCGATACTAGTCAAGTGTTTTATTATTAACATTTAAGTCTGAATAAAGATACCATTATCAAATGTACAAATCAACCATACACATAAACCTCAGAGATCTATGCACATCAGCGGCACCCACCCCACACCAATTGCAAAGGGATTCTTAGAACAAGATTACATATCCTTTCCGTCATCACCACTTGGATAAAACGTCCCATGCATAGTTTTCTGACATACGGCTCCCTGGTCTCCTTTGTTCCTTGCAGATGAGTTGATGGCTAAATGCATTTGGTATTTTTCCTACATGCTTTTTTGTGCTTTCCTGGAAATCTGTTAATTTCAATAAATTTCCTTTTGGAAATCAATACTACATGCATTGACTCTTCATCGAAAGCAATATTTACTGTCCTCTTTGGCAGCTTTCTAGACTACGCATAAAAAATATTGTCACACTCACATCCTTGAGGGTTTGTTTTTCTTTGTCTCAGTAAAGATGGGTGGGTACATTTGGGGGAAGATGAGGAGGAGGAGAGGACAGAGAGAGAGAGAAATACAGAGCCATTCTCTGATAATTTCAAAAGCTCTGCCAGGATCAGGGCAATATGGAAAGGGGAAAAGAGACCGAGAGGCGAAGGGCTTTGTGGTCCTGAAATGAGCGTGTCAAGGTTACAGCCTCCGTCTAATCGCAGGCTGCAGGAGGCAAGCCCCCGCTAGTACAAGCCCCAGCTAGTACAAGCCCCCGCTAGTACAAGCCCCGACTAGTACAAGCCCCCACTAGTACAAGCCCCCACTAGTACAAGCCTTCCATGCAGCTCTACGCCAGCCTGCTCTTGACAAACGGAAACAGGAGTGCAGTCTGGAGACCAATCGCAAATCACTCTTCTGATCCCTTTAATCCCTTTGTTTCCATTTCTGATCAAAATAAATTTTTTTTAGACAGTAAAAGGAAAGAACTTATAAACAGTCTAAATCTTCAGCTTAATAGGAAGGCCTCTCTCTCTTATGCATTTTGGCCAATGTCTATGTCATAATACCTCTTTTTCTAGAATTAAACTTAGGACTAGCGGAGGTGTTTTGTTTTGTTTTGTGATGATATGTTTTTGGTGGTGGCTATGTTATTTGTATTTGACGAGTTCTATTCACGTTTGTTAGTTTGGGAGAGGGATTATTTGCTTTCAGTAGGGGGCTGTCCTTGGGTTGAAAGGCAGCCCCAGGCTTTTGAAGGGCATGGGTCCCCTACCAGCCTATTGATGGATCATTTGCATATCTTAACGTGTTGTGCCACATTTTTAATAATGGTGTGACCTTGAGCAAATCACCACTTTCTTAGCCCTCAGTCTTCTCAATTCTTGGGTTAGATATGCTATAAATTCAATGCCAGCTCACCATTAATAGCGTTATTGTCATTGTCTTAAGTTTATAAGAAATGCTTCTCTACAGTCTTAGCATGTGGATTTAAAGTATTGGATCTCCAAGTATCAGGGTTTCTGACTGTGAACCTTTTGCCTGCAGTTACTTGTCAGCAAAAGTTACCCCCTCGCCCGCTCCCATTTCCCACTTCCAGGAAGTCTTCAGTTCACCTCCCTAAATCTGAACTGACAATGCATTTGCTTAATCTCTCGTCTTGTCCAGATTCTTGATGAAGACTGGAATTTCTTTGGAAGGACATTCCAGTTGGCTGCTTTCTCTTGATAACATTAGGGATGTTCTCTGTGTTTGGAGGTCATCCAAAGTTTCATGGCGGAGCAGGGACCAGCACAACCCTTCTCCCTGCTGCTCTGGAATAAGGTAGGCACTGCCATTGACTCACCCAGCACCTCTGAGAAGCCAAGTCTATGTAGCCAAATCAGGATCAGGCCATTCCCTCAGAACAGGGCGCATCTCAACAAGAAGAGCAGGTAAGATGACGACCTCAGTAACAACCCCCAAGCAGAAGTCGTGGCCTTCTGGACTCCCTCTATCATTTTTCTGAAGGTTTCTCTTGACATCACCTGGGGGAGTCAGGATTGTTGTTTTTAAACAGAATGTTCCTTGGAGTTCGGGACTTTCCCCTGCTCTCTCTTGCAGTCATGTCTCTTCCACGCTGTGGCCACTGAACTAGAACACACCATTGGTTCAGGTGTACAAACTGTTTACACAACAAGGCAAGGGGATCTCAAAGTACAGGTGACACAGAGATTAGGTGAGTTACAAGCACAAAGCCTCACGTGGCTTAATTAGCTTGGCACAGGTTTAAAGCGCTTGCTTCCACTCAACGCACGTTAGACAGCCCCTTGCTCTTCCTGTTTCTCTCTCCCACTGACCCTCCCCCCATCTCAAGCCCTAGTCGTTTATCGTCACTATCCTGTCTTTATTCTTGCTAAGGTTTTTAGTCTTTTATCCGAGGCTATGTTTTGTTTCCTGGAACATCAAGGGCATATTCTGTCTGGTCAACGCATCCATCCACTTAGCTTCAGAGCAAACTCTGCTACTGGAAGTCCTGATGGAGCTGACTCCGCCTTCTGAACTTGCCCACAGGGCTGTATTTGTCGGGATGCAGAACAGCCTGGGTGGCTCCACTGAGCTCCCCTGATCTTGGCCGTCCTGGGTCTCCCAGCTCCTTCTGTCTACTCTCTCTCTTACTCCAAGTCCCCTGAAAGCCCCCGTTTCAGCCTCACTGTTACAGTAGCACATGGCCCTCTGTTTCCAGGGGCTTGAGTTATTAACTACATTCAATGGCCCATCCTGCCCTGGAAATGTGTTTCTCACAGGCTTTACAGCCTCAGACCTCCGCATATCCCAGCTTCCCCTCAGTCTGGGTCCTCTGACGACTTCTGAAGAAGTAAGAATTAAGAGTCTTACTACAGAATTCAGAGACGAGGGGCATGAAAATATCTAATTCTAACACAAGACAAAGATCCATCCATTCATTAATTTACTCTTCACTTACACCTGCAAGCATCATTCACTCATTCAGCTCTATGCCAGGTCCAGGCCAGGCCCTGAGGGAGCAAAACTGCCCAGGAACTTCAGTCCAGCAGGGGCGACAGACAGGTTTGGGGTTCAGTCATGCGGTAGGTACCCTCCAGAGGGAGGAGCAGCGTGTTCCCAGTGGGGAGAATAAGGAATTCTGTCTAGGAGGGAACATTTGAGGGGACCTTCCAAAAAAAAAAAGGAAAGAGAGCAAGGAAAAGAAAATACATAAGCATTTATAATTGTAGCAGAGGTGAAGTCATACATATGATATTTTTATTCTTTTAAAAAAAATTTTTCCTAGATGTCGACAAACATTACTTTGAAATTAAGACCAAAAAAAAGCACTGTTTACAAAGTAAGATAAAAGTCAACCCTCGATCACCCACTAAGGCTGTGGGCAGAGGCTGCGTCTTGGTCTCAGGCTCTATCACTTCTTTGCATCCCTCAATAGTCTCGTTCGTTTCTTTATCCTTTCCTTCACTCACCCATTTTCGGTTGTTTCCTTTCATGTCTGTGCTAATTCAGTTAACCTTTGCTTGATACTCATGAGCTCTTCTCCGTTGCCCACATTCTCTCAAAGTGGGTTGGGACAACACGACTGAACAGAAATAACATATGTCATGTCCAGGTGAGGCACTTGGTAGCCAGGCTGTCCTCTCCGTCTGTCTCCCACCCAGCAACCTTGGAAGCCATGAGTGGAGAGAATAGAATCTCGAAGTGAAGAACCTGGATTCCCGAGTCTCTGGGAGGAGCAGGGGTCCCTGCCGACTGGCATTGGACTTGGTGTGAGTGAGAAACAAGCCTCCACTGTGTTGAGCCCCTGAGATTTGGAGGTTTGTCTGTTACCACAGCAGGTTCTAGCCTAAGCTGACTAATTTGAATTAGTCTATCTCCACTGCCTTCAGAACAGAAAGTGTACTTCCATAAACATTTTGTAAGGCTACCATCTTGATAAGATATGAAATTCTTCCGCTCTCTCCTTTTTGCTACATTTCTTCTTTTTACATTCCTTTTTGCTATACTCCTTCTCTACTTAAACTGGTTTGAGAGTTTGTTGTTCCCACCAAGTCAGTCAGTCAACCAAGATGCAGATGTTTACTTACTTGTGCAAATATGTGTCAGCTTACTGGTATGTACCCCACCCTGAAGTACTGCCTCCAGGTAAAACATAACACGGCTCTTTTAGGTCAATTCCCTCTGCCCACATGAACCCAGGGACCTTGTATACTGTGCAGTATCATTCCCTCAGCCCCACTCAACTGACAAGGCTCCCGGGTGAAGACTGTGCATGCACATTCAGCCCCACTAGGTACTGCTGCAAGGAGCAGTGCCCCTGTGGGACAGATCAGAGACAGCAGGTGACACTATTTTATCCTCGCGCCCATTCCCTGCCTGCTCCTGCCCCATCCTGTTCTACGTACCTGTATGGCGCTGAAATTCCCTTGCGCTAATTGAAATGCCATGAGAATGTCTGTTGGCAGTTAGATCCCAAAGCTGCGTGCTTTCTCTGCTCGTGTTTTCTTCATTCACATTTTCCATATGTATGTGTGTATATAGTATGTATGTATGTATATGTAAATACTTTTTACAGTAAGTTTCTTTGTCATGAAAGAATAAATTAAATCGCCTCATTGACCTTACTAAATAATTTGCTGCAATGTTAGAGGATTTTACCAGATAAAACCTATTTACCTTATGACACAACATCAGGACTTACCTGCTGAGTTTATGTTAAATAAATGCTTTATTTGCGTTGAAGCAGTCATCATAAGTCATATGGAACAATTAAATGCCTAAACGTTTACTATGGGGTCATCCATTTCACTCCATCCTGCCCAGTTTCCAGCGTGATCTGGTGCTCAAGGCTCAAGGGGAAAGTAATTCATGACTATAAATGTAGGATGAACCATGCGTGAGCTACTCCTTGAAGATATTTTCCTCCAATTAAAGTTATCTAAATTAAGGGAAAACTCTTTGACAAACTCTGCCTTCACATATTTGACTTCTGTCACATGGCTTTCTCATTTTGTTCACTTTTGGCCATTAGGTTTTCCTCTACTTTTCCCTTTAAAGTGCATTAGTTTCTATAGAAACAAGAATGTCATTAATTTGGGAAAAGCTTAGAAATGTCCAGACAAAATGCTCTGTACAGTAAATTCCCGCACTGTTGTGACCCTATCTCCTGATTTGGTTTGGGAAATCAAAGGATTTCTAGAAGGTCATTGTGACCACATCTCTGATATAAATTTATTTGACAGATTATACACGCACATTTGGGACTAACCCTAAACTATTTTATATGATCCTGATAAAATATTTCCTGAGAGCTAAAACCCTTCCTTACAGTTCGCTACACTGCCTGACTATTTTGAAAAATGGCAGCTGAATTAAAGGAATTGTTTACTCCGAGAGCAAAATGCAATGTTGATATTCTGGCCTCACCTGTGTTTGTTTTATTAACCTCAAAATATTTCTTTTTAAGATTCACTGAGATTGGCTCTAAGGAGCCTCAGACTGCGGCCTGGCAGAGATGCGAGAACACAGATATGTCTTGACCAACTCTATCTCTCTGTCGTTTTTGAACAAAACGGAATTGATCCTTTCCATCCAATCTTCAGTGGAATGAGAGCTGACTGAGGCTCAGATCCAGGATGTCTCTGGGTCCACAGTAAAACCCGTCGGCTAACCTGAAGCAGAAGACCTTGTACTATTCTAAATGATTATTTGTGTGCAATCTGTCTCTATTACTGGTTGCTAACAAAGGTTAGAATTTACTCATTCATTTGCCAAACATTTACCAATTGCTTACTATGCATCAGGCACTGTTCTAGGTATTGGGAATACAGCAGTGAATAAAAGAGATCAAATCCCCAACTTCACAGAGTGTAGAGAAGTGCATTTAAATACCTGAGTAAAATAGGTAAAAGAAAATACGTATGTCAGATGGTGAGAATTGCTGTGGATGACAACAAAGAAGGGAAGGTGTTAGAGAGCGTGGCAGGGGAGGTTGTAACTCTGGGCAGGTGGTCAGGGTATTTGTCTCCATTATGTGACATCCCTCTGGGTTAAAGGTTACCAGGGTTTGTATGCAGAAGAACCTCTGTAAACATATTCAATCGGGTTTCACCCAATGTCCCACCAAAACACTCATATAAATTGGTGACTTTCTCTAGTTTTGATTTTCTAATTTTTCTAGTTTTAATGATTGCTGAAGTATAGATAAAACAAAGATAGTTTCAGTCTTTATTAGAGTTTCAGCATGGCATAGCTGTTCAATCATTCACTCATTTTATTTACTGAGTACCTACTATGTGGCAGGCATCATTATACTGTATTGGGAAAGATACTTTCAGTTGCTTATAAAAGCAAACATGACTCAAAATAGCTTACAAATAAAGGAATTTATTTTTCGGCTCATGTCACTGAAAAGTGCAGAGACGGGGCTAGTTTCTGGCTGGGCTTGATCCAGGGGCTTAGCGACATCAAACGAGAAACCTGTTTTCTTGTCATCTAATTTTCTGCTCTGCTGTCTGTGGTTTCTGCGTCATCTCCTAGTGGTCCCAACGTAGCTGCCCGGCAGCTCCCTGAGACAGTTTCTTTGCCCCATAATTCTCAGGAAAATTCTGAGGTTCCTTGTGATTGGACCAGCTTAGGTCACATGCACACTTTTGAGCCAATACTGTGATCAGAGGATGGAACACAAGGACTAGCTTGGCCTAGGTCCTGGGTCACCCCTGGAACCATGGCTGTAGTCAGTGTCTCTGGAATCATATGATCTACAAACGGAAAACAGGTTCTGTTGAGAGTGAAGAATTTAGGAATAAATGCCAAGAATACAATGTTCACTACATCTGAATTCAAGATTTAAAGATGAATGAAATTGGCATAGTCCTTACCTTCAGATAATTTCTTCTAAATTTTTCCAAACCATTTATTCACTTTGCTTGTCTCATTCTTCTCATTCATTTTTGAGCCAAATAGAAATATAACTGGAGACGGGGAACAAATATTTAACAAATACACAAAAAAGAATATATGCATGTGGTGTGTCTTGTCCAGAATCTAGGATATGTATGCAGTTAGCTCCATGTGACTTGGTTGCCTGAAGCCTATGTTGTGTGGACGGAAGAGAGCAATGGACCATCATCAGGGAGATGCAAATGAAAACCACAATGAGCTATCACCTCACACCTGCTAGAATGGTTGTTGTCAAAGACAAGAAACAGCAAGTGTTGGCAAGGGATGTTGAGAAAATTACACCTTGTGCACTGTTGGTGGGAATGCAAATTGGTGCAGCCACTATAGAAAACAGTATGGAGATTCATTGAAAAATTAAAAATAGAACCATCATACGATTGAGGAATTCCACTTCTGGGTCTTATTTGAAGAAAATGAAAACACTAACTTGAAATGATATCTGTACCCCATGTTCATCGCAGCATTATTCACAACAGCCAAGATAGGGAAACGACCTAAGTGCCCACAGATGGATGAATGGATAAAGAAATTGTGGTATATATATACAATGGAATGTTATTTGGCCATAAAAAAGAATGAAATCTTGCCATTTTTGGCAACGTAAATGAACCTCAAGGGCATTATGCTAAGTGAAATGTCAGACAGCAAAAGACAAATACCATATGATCTCACCTATACGTGGAATCTAAAAACAAAAACAAAGAAACCAAGCTCATAGATAAGAGAACAGATTGGTGGTTGCCAGAGGCCAGGGGTGGGGGGCTGGAGAATGGGTGAAGGGGGTCAAAAAGTACAAACTTCCAGTTATAAAATACGTAAGTCCTAACGATATAATGTACAGCGTGGTGACTATAGTTAATAATAGCGTATTGCATATTTGAAAGTTGCTAGGAGAGCAGATCTTAAAAGTTTTCATCACAAGAAAAATATTTTCTAACTGTATAAGGTGATGGATGTCAACTAGACATTGTGGTGATCATTTCACAATGTATACAAATATCAAATCTTTATGTTGTATACCTGAAACTAATATAATTTTGTATGTCAATTATATCAATAAAATAAATTAAAAAACAACAACCTAGAACGAAAGCAAAAGGTGTTTAAGATGCCACCTCTTCCCACCTTGGACTAAAGCAGGAAGACCTTCTCTGGCTAGGAACATTCAATGGGAAGCTGACTCTAGAAGCAACATAGGAAATTCTGCTGGAGTCTCTTTAATACTTATCGGAAAGACAGGAATTGGGGCTGGCTTATGCACCACACAAGGCCAGGAACAACTGAGAGTTCTCTGTTTTGTACAGCTTTCAGTCAGCTGCATTGGCCTTGCAGAGAAAAGTCTGATCCCCAGGGGCTGTAGCCAAAAGGGAACTAGGAAAACTCAGAAGGGTGATGGAACTAGGGAGTGGTGGCAGGCCAGAAACAAGCCAAGAGCCACGTGCAATCACTTGTGGCAGAAGAGACAGAGCAACTGCAAGAGATGGCTGCAAACAGTGAAACCGGGGACATCAGACAAGATGCTACGCAGAGTCCCAGGCCAGCGTGGGGAGCTGTGTTTGCAACATGCCCCCAATGCCCATCAACGTTGCCTTCAGTGGCCACACTGCGAATGTGAAGGGAGCAACTTAGATTAATCAAACTGTTAGTTTTATTGTTCTTTAGGGAACGAACCTCAAAACTCACAATGGGTTGCTCAACCTGAAAAAAATTTACCTCCTGCTACTCCATAAATAATCACCACCCATGTGAAACTAAACAGGAAATGAAAAAACTTGGTTCATCCCTGGAGAGATGCCACGGATATGCATTGTCGGAGCTGCCGTTAGAGCATGGATCGTTGACTCACGGCCAGGTGCCTTGGTTGGTTATCGTGCCCTCGGGCACAGAAAATAAGGTACAGTACCTGACTGTGATCTGACTTTTAGCACTTAACCAGCTGAATGGCATCCATGTGGGAGGCAAACTATTGTCTGTGAGCAACTGTCAGCGCCCTATCTGATGTCTGCTTTAGTTTTGTATCTTGTTCTCAAAGCTGAACATTGTTTTAGTCTAGATTTGGTGGGAATCTGTTCCCACTAAATCATGAGCCAAGCTTCCCTCCTACAGGTACATTCTTTGACTTTGATAGATCAGTGAATACGTTTGTCTTGTGTGAGACACTGTTTAGATTTGATAAGTTCTTCTTCCTTCCTAGCTCCCTTTCAAATAATCACAGCAGTCACTGTGTACTGAGGGTTTTCCATGTGCCAGATCCTGTCCTAAGCTCTTTGTGCGAATTATCTCATTTGATCGTCACTAAAGCTCTAATAACCAAGTGCTAGGATCCTCATTTTTCAAATGAGGGAGCTAAGTTTGAGAGGTTAAGTGATTTGCCCAGTGTCATGTCACCAAGAAATATCTGCTGTGAGGTGTTTGTAACTTAAAATCTACAAAATTGGGAGCATGGAGCCCTTCCTAGGAGGCTTCCCGCATAGCATCACTGTGACTTTGTTCTGATCCCAACCCCTGGAGTTCCTTTTTCCTGAGGTGAGTGGGAGCTGCATTGACTCATTCCCACCTGCCATCCCACCACTTATGGGTGTTATCAACACCGCCGAATTGTCCCATCTGAACTCTGGGCCCAGACACCCAGTGTGTGAGGAGTGTGTCTCCCATGGGAGAGGAGGCCGGCTGCGCTGTTTGCTAGATGCACTCTTGGTTGCTGCTCTGTTTGGACTCAGTCAGTAAAATACTTAGCTGATGACTTTGACCAAGAACTCTGAGCGCCTTTGCTAATTCAGTTCTTGGCATAGCATTCTATCCACCCACCCATGGAATTCCTGGCTCCTAGAAATAATTCAGGATGTCTAGAAAGCTCAAGTTCCCCAGCGGATAGTGTCACTTGTTGTGTTAAACACCCTTGTCCATGGAACCTTAAGATCCATGAACTTTGCTCGAGGCCTCCTTCACCCCTCCTACTCAGGGTGTTGGCCATTGAGGTCAGGCTACTCTGCTCTTTTTTTTAATTGTCCAAGCACGTTTAATGTAACATTTATAATGACAAATAATCATCAATAAGACTGCACATTTCCATGAATTTTTATGCATCCAACCAAACACAATGAGGTAAATGATTGTGTGGGGTCCTGAGAATATAGTCAAGAGATGCAGTTAAGTGAAAAAAAGTAATAAAGAACAGTAGGGAAAGTAAATTCTCATTTTTAAAAATGTGTTTATATACACATGACTAGGTAAAAATTACTGGAAGTATTTGGAATACTGACTTCTATCTGCTTCTCTACATAGTTTTTCTAAAGTATTGTGCTCACACTGGTTTCTTTTAAGTATTGCATTTACAATTTGGAACAAAAACAGGCCTCTAAATTTATAATTTAGAACTACTAGTTGCCCAGCTTCTGGGTATTATCTTTAAAATCTATGGTCTGGCGAAGTTGAGTTCTACTCTTTTTTTTTTGGAGGGGGGGGTGTCATTGATGTTTTCAGACTTGTTGTAATTCTGAGAAATTCTCTCAATTCTGAAGAGTAAAAAACCCCAAATGAATAAGCCAGGAGCTTCTTTCAGTGTCCTGGAACTGTTCTTAAAGCAGATAGATGCTCAGGAAGATGAGCAAGGGGTTTGTGTTCTGGCCACATGGCTGACTAGGAGCTCCAAGGTGCTCTCCTGCTGCAGACCACTGAAGTCCAGAACGTGACAGCCCTTGAGCACCTAGAGCTATGCGGGAGGACAGGGTGGGGTGAGGCAGCAGCACAGGAGGGCTGGGGATGCGGACGGGTCCAGGCTATGTTTTGAACATCAGAAGTGTATGTAGGCTTTCATGGTCAGACCAAACACACACAGGACAAAGGGATGTAGATTTCTTCAGATTGAATACCAGACCAAAAAGTAACAAAGCTCCAGAAAGGTTTCTTGTGAAGAGTTTCAGCATCATATATAATAGTTCAGTCTTTTTCTGGAAAAATCTAGAAAGTCACTGGGATCTTTTGAAAATACTATATGTGAATTAACTACATATTTTATAATCTAATTTCATACTAGCACATTATTAGTCTATTCAGCAAATATTTCTTGAGGACATACCACATGCTAGGCTCTGTTCAAAGCAGTGAACAAGACAGACAAGGTCCCTCCCTCATAGGACTCAGAGTTTAGACCTACTCTGATCAACACACATGAAGCCACTAGACATGAGTGGCTCCTGATCACTTAAAACGCAACTAGTCCAAACTGAAATGGGCTGTAAGTGTAAAAGGCAGGCTGGATTTCAAACATTCAGTAGGAAAAAAAGTTAAATAACTCAAGTTTTTATATTGATTACATGTTGAAATGATAATCGTTTGGATATATTGGGGGAAATAAAACACATTAAAATTAACTTCTCCTATTTCTCTTTACTCTTTTAATGTGGCCACTCGAAAATCTTAAATTACATATTCAGCTTACATTGTATTTCCATTCAGCAGCTGTTCTACACCAGGGGTTCTCAAACCTCCCTATGCTCATAATTATAAAAATACAGATTCCCAGGCTCCAACCCCCAGAGATTCTTGTTCCATTAGTCTGGGCTGGGCCTCTGGTGCTGTCATTTCTTTTTAAAGCTCCCCATTGAGAGGATGTGCAGACATTCCAGGGGCTGGGACAGACTCAGAGCCTGCCAAGGCTCTGTGCTACCGTCTGGGAGATGGCCATCTAGCCACCTTCTGATTTGCAATGGGTTTAAAATATATTCACAAATTAATACACCTCTCTTCAAGAGGTGGAGCTTAATTCCCCTCCTTTTCTATGTGAACAGGATTTAAGGACTGGCTGCTAACAAATAAACTGTGGCAGAAGTGACCACATGTGACTTCCAAACTACGTCACAAGAAATATTGTGGCTTCCTGTCTCTCCCTCTCTCTCTCTCTCTCACCCCGGGAGAAGCCAGTCGCCATGTCATGAGGGCACTCAAGCAGCCCTACGGCAAGGTCCACTGGGTGCAGAACGCAAACCTCTGCCAACAGCCAGTAGGAACTGGCCAGGTTTGTTCATGAACCACCGTGGAAGGAAATCCCCTGACCCCAGTCAGACCTTCAGACGACTGCAGCCCTGACCGACATCTTGACTGTAAGCTCATGAGGAACTCTGAGCCGGAAGCACCTCGCGAAGGCACTCCCAAATTCTGACCCATAGACACTGGACGAGATAATAAATATTTCTTGTTCTCAGTTGCTCAGTTTCAGGGTAATTTGAATGCAGCAATAAATACCTGACACCCTGTGATGCTAGGCCTCCCTGCTCCCCACCATCGCCTCCCAAGGCCACCCGCCAATGGTGGCTGCCCAGCAGCCCAGAGCCATTGGTGAGAGGGCTGCAAGATGTCCCTTTCCAGGTGAGAGGCCAGTGACCACAGAGCGTGCTGTTCTGAGGGTCCTGGCAGGCACCAGGGAGGCGCCTTGGCGCTGGCATCAGAGACACACAGCCCGGCTGCCTGGGAGCCCCACACCGGGCTGTCGTTTGGATGCCTCGCTGGTCATCACAGCACAGCACTTGGTAAAAACGCACCGGGACAATTTTCTGTGTCCTTTGACCTCTGCTATGGGTCCCTACCTGCCTCCCCAACCGGTTTTCATCCTCCTGAGCCTCCCTCCTAAAACAAAGTTCACCTTTAAAAGCAGGGCTGCTTAGAAACACACACTTCCATGCCCCTTTCTCCTCCTGACCTGTCTCCTCCCCCTGACATTTCTCACTTCCCACCTACGTCCTCAGGCCCGCAGCCGCACCTGCCTGTGATTATGATTTTATCTCTACTTCTGGCGCTATCTACATCCCCACTGCCCTTTGCCTCCCCAAACACAGTCCCACCATCCACGTCCCCTGCACTTCCTGGCACACAGGCTGTCCTGGGGAGGAAACAGCCCAACGCACACTTCCACAGGGAGGAAGAAATAAGGCAAGTGCTGAGCACAGGCTGGGCCGATCTAGAAAGAACTGCAGATTCGCGGTCTTGGTCAAGAATTTCTGCTCTACTTGGTTTGGCAATAACAATAACAGTAAAATAATCTTAACTTCCTTTTCCGGCATCATGATTTTAAGTTAAACTTCTTCAACTTGAAGTTTTTTAAGATTTATAAGGTAAGAAGTTAGTTCAGCTCACTGGATCCCCCAAGTTGCTCTAAAATGAACACCTCGGTATCAACCTTAATCAAATGCTCAAGTTTTTTTCCAAAAGCAGAAACAAAGATTACTTTATTCCCAAAGGTTTTTTTTCCTCTCTGTTTTTTGCCTGGCTTGAAATCAGACTCGTGTTCTAAAAAGGAGCGATTAAGTGCAGGCTTCTGTTTTAACAGGATGTGTTTAAGGCAGCCAGGAGCGTTCTCCTGCATTAAAGTTGAAAGGTCTTAATCAGGAAGAAAAACTGAGTTCTTGTCTTGACATACGCATCGCTTACTGTTATGAGGAGCTATGTCTGTAAGTGTATGATATTTCAGCTTTGCATGAATAACTTCTACTTTCCTTTGACTGTAAATGCTCAGGTTCGAACCCAAGGGCGTCTGACTCCAGGCTGCTTGTGTCTGACTCTTCCACTTTGCTGTCAAAGGCGATTTCATATTTCTCCTCGCAACACACACACTTTTTAAATATTCTTCTCCCCCTGCCTCTTTTCCACCCCAAGCAGAGAATGCATGTATTTCAGAAGGTGCCTCGTTATTGAGAAGACAACTGGAAGCCCACCAGCTCGCATTTGGGACTACTAGGCGTCACCCCTTTTAATAACAGACAAAGGAGAAGTCCACTAATGATGTTTACCCACCTCGGCTTGTGTTTGTCTAACGTTTGAAAGGCGGTTTGTTATCATTAGACATTCCTGAACGATCGCTCTCTCGGAACATCAAGCACGCTGAAGGAGAGGGGAGGGTCGGACGGGGGAGGGGACCAGAGAGCCAGGCTGCCCGGCCGTCCTGCCTGCTTCTCGGCGCCATCTAGTGGGGGATTCCAACACGACCCTGGGGAGGAGAAAGCTCCGCGTGGTCTACACACAAGGAAGAGAATCATAGCCATCCTCACGGACGACCCGCGATCAGTCCCTACGCACATTCTGAATTATACACAAGTATTTAATCTCACTGTTCGATCCTACATTGTCTTTATTCTGAGATATTTGACTCCATAACTCTCTCCTGATGTGCAGGCAGGGAATGCAAATAATATTAACATAATCAAAGCAAGCAGTGCCTGGGGAAAGATCACAGAGAGCGTTCCAAAGTCGTAAAATAGAATGCTGTTCTACTATGGCTCTTTATTGTAGTTTTATTGTCTTTAAAACCACGTTATTCTAAAATGAACTGATAGAGATGTATAAGTAAATTTTCCAGATAGTTGACATTCTAAGAACCACAATGTTTGATAACATTATTTTCAGAGGAATACTGAAGAAAAGTAAACTCCCGTGCGTGACTCAGAGTTGATTGTGAGCATCATTTGCTGTGCAAAGCCCTCAGGGGCACCGTGCTCTGTGGGGCTGCTCTTCCCGCCCCAAATGACCTCTAGTCCTGTTAAGTTCTGGTGTCCTCTTTTCATAGCTTTTCTTCCTTCTTCCTTAGACCCACAGTAATTCCACCTTCTTATAGTACCCCGCTGCTCCACACTTCTTAATTGTCTACTTCTTTTAAACTTAGTGGTAGGCAATCACATAACTAAATTTAGTAGGAGCATGCCCAAATTAAGAGTGAGACCCTCTATGGCTCATTTATGGGTAAAATGTACCTGTTTTAATTAATAGAATTTGTGACAACACATTTGACTGTCTTTTTCCACTTTATCCTGAGCTATCAGATGTCTTTCAGAAAACTGAGGTGACTGAATAAGTCACCTTCAAATAAGTTAAGTGTGATAGATTTAGGTATACTATTAGTTAAGGGGAATTTACCAAAATATATGTTCACATAGACAATATAGAAAAGGTTCAATTCAAGCGATACAGCAATCTTAGGAAATACCATATTAGATGTTCCCAATAGTCCTGTCGTGTCAGTTTCAATTTGTGACCCATTTTTGGACTGTTTCCTTTTTGAAACCAAGTGAGGATAAATGAGAGCTAGCCCTACTTTCTACTCAATATCAGATTCCTGTTGAAAGGACAGTGTGGTGGCTCATGAAAGCTGAGAAGATACTTACTTACTGTCCATGACATTCTAATCCACTTCTAGGTTGGCAAAAGGCCCCCTAGAAGGTGTTAATAGTTGAATGTTGCCTTTACTTAAAGGTTGGAACCTTGGTTAAAACAGGATGTTAGGAGACCAAGATCGTGAATGGGATTGCCCTCCCCAGGGGCACAGCCTGCTGTGTGGAGTCTAATGCTTGCACCACGTAGAGAGCTCTCTTTAACAAACAGAACACAACATTGCAATTAGGTAAGAAAATAAATATTTAAGAATAATTTCAAAGAGGCGATAAATATTATAAACATCACAAAATCCAGATTAACAGAATGTTTTTAATTAACCACCTGACACTTTTGCAGTGTTTTTTCTACTCTTAGCTGCACGCTTTGATTGCTTCTTTGAATGACAATTTTGTTGTATAATTTTCTATAGCAACAATGAAATATACTTCAGTCTTTCCTCTAGCATAAGAGCTTTCAGGTTGGGAAAAATTTAGAAACAACGGGAATAAAGATGCCCACTATGAGTGGAAATGTGGAATCTCTACCTGATGGATGAGCTTCGCCGTCTGAATGAACCAAGAGAAGCTCAGTTAATGTGGGAGGATCCAGTTGGGGTTATTTTAGAAATGGTTTTGGTGTCTTCAGTAAAAGGAGGCAATGTAGCCCCGTGCTTCAGAGCTTGGGCCACTTACAGTTGTGTGACTCTGGCAAGTAACAATCTCTGTGCGCAGCAGTTCACTAGTATCTAACGCAAAGTTGCTGGGATGATTACAGGAGAAAGTTAATGCAACATACCTAATACAGTGCTTGTTTTGTTGTCATTTAGCTTTGCTTCTGAATTGTTTTGCCTTAAATATTAACAGTACAAAAAAGAGAAATAAAATACCACCCAAGTGATGCTGACCAACACTCAAGATTGGAAACTTCCAGACCACACCTGTACCAGGAATTCAGTTACCTTGACGGGAGATGCCTTGGAGGTGAGGTGAGAGAGAAAACAGTGAAGTCAGTCCTCATACAGTGAAGAAGAAACGCATTCATTTTAAACCAGCTCTGCTGCCACGAAAATGATGGATTTAGAGACTTGTTTAATCATGCTTCCAAATCTCAAAAAAAAGGTTTTAAAAAAAGTGCTTTAAATCAACAATATTAACATCAAGTCAAATGCATCTGGAAACTGCCAAATTTCTAGCGCTCCAAGGCTAAGTTTTTCTACTATAAAGTGTGCCTTTCAGGAGCCTTGAATGTGACGCAGCACCAGGGTTCTGTTCTCTCTGGGACGGGAGCAGGGGTGAGAAACACACTGGGGTCTGAGTTTTGTCACTCACTCTCCATGTGACTTTGGAAACATTACAACCTCTCCAAGGTGGTTTACTTTTTATAAAATAAGAATATTAATTGAGTCTACTGCATATCTTTGCTACGAGGCTTGAATGAGAGTGAATGGCATGCTTTTAGCACAGTTCTGACACATTCCAAGCACTTAAAAGTTAGCTGTTATCATTAGGATTTTTATTATTCTCTTGTGGTTGCGAGTGTGAAGTTTTTATTTTTTGCTATATCAGGTTCATATATTCTCCCATCGGGCCTTCTCACTTACAGCTCAGCGCCCTCAGGCCCTGACAGAGATTTCAATACACAGTGTGGAACGAAGGGGAGGGCAGGGGCAGCTATGTGTGTGCCCGCGTACACACGTGTTCTGGTTTCTTGCGTTCAATATATCTTTTAAATTGTACTTATATTTGTAAGTGGCCAGAAAAATGATGGAAATGGACTAGAAATAAAAAATTATCTTTTGGAATATTTCTAAGAACAGTCTAGTTTGGAAGTGTCCATGTATTTCTATAACATATTCCAAGATGTACCTTATTATCTTGTACAAGTCACTTCGCTTCCTGGTGACTCGAGCTCCTCATATGTGAAATGAGGACAAGAAGACTGCCTGAAGATTTATGGAGTGTCGTTGACTCAATGTCGGTTAGTGCACCAGTGGACAAGACAGGCACAGTTCCACCATCATGGGTCTTGCAGTCTCATAGGAATAACAGACATCGAGTAGTGTGAAGAGTGTCAGAAAGGAAGCATGCAGGAGACAATGGGCACGTTCAACAGGCTGATGTGGTCCAGTCTGAGAAAGTGGCATTGGGATTTGCAGGAGTTAAAGGTTATCATGGAAAGGGGATTGGAGACAGGGTAAGAATTGGTTACACAGAGTAACTCATCCATTCATTCACGTATTTATTCAATAAATAACCAACAAGACAGACAAATCCCTCCTCCATGGAGCTTACGTTCTAAGATATACACAAAGCACCTGCCACAATGCCTAATACGCTCAAAGTGGAGGCTGTTCCGTAAGCCTCGTGCATCCACATCCATTACCTCTGGGCCCATCCAGTCTCCTCTGGGCTGTTCCAGCACCTGTCTCCACTGAGCCCATCAGCTACATGGCTACCAAAGGTGTCATCCAAACCACTTATCTTCAAATGCTCTAAGGGCTGTGTCTGTTTTTGAAGCATTCATTGGAGAAAATTTCATCCAGCTGTTTCACGGAATCCTAAAACTGAGGTCTGTTTCTTTGTGGGTTGGTTACTGTTGGCCACACTATGCCTTGTATTTGGAACACCCACCATAAGGGGGATAGAAGTTTTCTGAGATTTTTGATTTGGTCTCATAACAGCAAACTGAAATCTGATGTGTTAGTTCTGTCAGGGCTGAAAGCACATTTTCAACTTGAATTGTCTGGACCAAAGATCTGATAACTGTTTATGGGATCAATAGGTTTCCATAAGGGGTACCAAATGATTACAACAGATAACGCAGGATCAGGCTGACTCAGTGGGCATGCAATGAAGAAATAGAGGCAGTGGCCTCAGCTGCAGCTGTAGCTTGGCAAAGCGGTATGAATGCCGGATTAGTTCCTCCAATCCCCAGGCCAGATTCAGCCTCAGAACACAGTTTTATAGCTTAGAGTCTATCAATGTGTAATTTTATTTTTTACTTCCTGCATTCAGTTGCAGTTTTGATGCATAGAAAGTGGATTTTTTAAACAAGTTGCTTCAAAAGTAGGTTTTAGTGGATTTAGCAGAGAGGAATCACTTGGTATATGATTTTGTTTCTCATTTGGCCTTCCACTAAATCACTGTTATGCAAAAATTCCCCACGCAACTGTAGTTGTGTGTGTGTGTATGTTTAAAAGAGATCCCCAGCATAGCATTTGAAAATCATCTGCTTAAATATCTAATTTTAAGAATATAATCCTTTTTTTTCTTGTATTATTACTGTAGTTGAAAATTAGATTATTTGTAGTCAAGGAAAAGTGAAGCTTAAAAAAATATAGAGTTCTATAAATCTCTAAGTTCTTCATGGAAATTGACTTGTGATATATCTTCAGCAAATACAACATTTAGAAGTAGAAAAGCTTTTTTTTCTTTTATCTGTTAGGATTCTATTGGTTGTAATAGAATCATATTGCAACAGAAAATACAAATCAAATTGGTTTAAACCAATAAATATTTATTTGCTCATGTAGCTGAAGTGTCCAAACTGAGCCAGGATCCATATTTTCTTTCTCTTTTCTTGCTCCTTTCTCAGGGCCCAAGCAACCAGAATAAGGCTTCCTATAGCTTCCACAGCTGCATCTTCCCAGCTTCTCCCAGCATTCTAAGCATACTTCCATGGTTTGTTCTGACTGAATCCACTTGGGTCTCTTGACAGCCCTTGAATCAATCTCTGTGGTTAGAGAAATGCAGTGTGGTGATTGGCTCAGGGCAGAGTCGCATGCTCCACTGCTGGGGCGGGAAGCCGAGCCCTATACAGACGGGAGCAGAAGTAGGGGAGGAGTAGATGCACACGGTAAAGCCAGGGCTGTGCTGGAAGGAGAGGAAATGGGTGCTGCGGAGACCAACGACTAGTATTCACTGAGGTGAAGTCCCACTCTCACCCAGTCTCATTTAGTGCTTTCTCTCCATCCACATGCCACCAGTCTCTTCCCTCTCTCTCTTTCCAGTCAATATGCCAGTCTGAAACCAGAGAGACCTTCCTTGGCGAGTGGGGGTGGGGGCGACACTTCTATCCTTCTCTGCTTCTTGAAAACAATTTTTAGCTTCCCATTGCCTCTAGAGTGCTTCTTGATCTGAACTATATCCCCTCAAAGATTGTGACCGTGTGCTGGAGACTAACACATAGAATAAACTGGAGATGTCTTCCTGGGCCATCGCTTTTACTTAAAGATTTAGAAAAATATATTGTGTATATTATAAAATATAAATCTATTATGGAGTAGGATCGGAAAACTCACATGAATTCAGGTAAACCACAAGATTTCACATAAACATTATGCCTTCAGTGGCATGTTTAGTGCTATGTCTCGTGTTCCCTTGGTGTGCAAGTTTACACGCTTACAAGATAGAACCCCAAATTCTTAGCTGGTCCATCAGGTTATTTGCAGTCACACACAATCTTGGCAGCCTCCTCTCCCACTCTCTTCTCACACACATCTCCTGCCCCCTCAACTTTTCAGTGTTCTCCAAATGTTTCTTTGCTATGATTCTGCATGCGTATTCATATTATGCTTTTTGTCAAAGACGCCCCTTCCTGCTCCACGTCTGCACCAGGAAAACTTTCATTCATTCTTTAGTACCCAATTCAAATATTATTTCCGCATCAAAGCACATCAGAATCAAATATTATTTCCTGTGTGAAATTCTTCCTGACTCTTAGGCAATGAGTCATCTCTTAATTTTTGGTTCCTAGAATATTTTATTTATGCCACTGCTAATAACACATAGTACATTATACTGAAGTTAGGCTTTAGGGGGATGTGTCTGTCTCTTCATGTCAGACTCTGGTCTCAGTGACAACGCCAGCATCTAACACGTGACTGGCAATATATATTGACTGACCAAGCTGAGACTGATATTATGCCTTATTCTTATTTGTACCTGCAATGTTGAATACAAGACCAAAGGAAGTGCTCAAACACCCACTGAATGAATTAATACCAAATTTAAGCTTTCCAACATTTAATACTAGATCCCAGAGACGTTTTAAGCTTTTTTCCTAAAATTAAGGGAACGGGGAAATGTGTAGATCAAAGAAAAGTGGATAGAAATTACAATGGGCCAAGCTCTTGGGCAATATCAGGAGCCAAAAGCAACCACTTATGGGGGTCTTCTCTCTGAGCAATTCCCAAGGCAGAGAGAGGACCAAGCTTGAGGGCAGTGGCTCAGCGTTAGTGCACATGCTTTAGCTTCAAGTAACAAAAAACCCTCAACTTATCAATGTAAGCAATAAAGAATAAGTAGGATGATAAGTAGAGTACAAATACTTGGGTTGATATCTTGGTTACTTCCATCTTTCCTTTGTGCCAACCTCAGCATATCTGCTTTGACCTTAGCTAGCTCTCTTCCTGATGGCAAGATGACTTCCAGAGTTCTAGAGTTTTCTGTCATGCAGGCATGTGACAGTGTCCACTGGACGAAGGGAACTGCTCTCTCTCATGGCTCTTTTAATAAGAAACTGTTCCCAGATTTCTCCTTCAATCTCACTGGCTAGAACTGAGGCATATGCTCACAACCAGAGGAATAGCCCACCAGGATTGGCTAAGCACAATGACTTTGGAATTGGGGATGGGTGCCAATAAAGGATGAGTGAACATCTGAGCAAAAGTTGGATTTGGGTTGCAATGAAAAAAGAGAAATTACGCAGGGTAATTGATTCACAGGGTCTTCTATAGACCCCTTTGTCACTTGTGGTGGGGAATAATTTTTGGAGCAATGAAAAAAATGCAGCCCAAAGGTAGGTAAGACCCTGCTGTAAGGAATTTCTAGGGTTAGAAAGGCAGTTACCTATATTTAAAAAATCATTTCTTAATGCTCTGTGGAGAAAGTAAGATATGAAAGTTTACATATTTTATAATTATAACTGTATAGATTTTTAAATTTGTCTGGGAAAAATGATTGGAAAGAAATAGTCCAAAATTATGGTTGTGTTGGATGGTGTGATGTAGGGTAATTTTTTTCTGTTTGTTTTCAAAATTTTGTAATGTGATTATAGTACTTTATACTGATGTGTATATTATAAAGAGACAAAGAATAAAATTATGCTTTATATATATTTTTATAAAATTATGCTACATATATATGACAAAGTGCATGTGTGTGCACGCACACACACACACACACACACGAAAAGAGTCATGAGGAAGAGAGAGTCCCCTTCTTCCACTGGACATTGTCATGCCTGCATGACAGAAAACTCTGGAGCTCTGGAAGTCATCTTGCCATGAGGAAGAGAGCTAAGCAAGGGCAAGCAGCCAAATATATGCACACGCACAATACGCATATATGTACATAATCTTATAAAATATATATTTTTAAGCATAATCTTATTATTTCCGTCTTTGTCTCTTTATAATTTTAACCCCATTGAACAGAATACAGTTTTTATATTTTTAGTGTTAGAATGCAGTTTCAGAAGCAGGCAGTTTTTAAAAGATTTCATTTCTAAATTACTTAAAAACTTCAGACATCACCTTCTCACCTCCCCCTTAATAATGGCAATTTATTTCCTTTTCTTACACTTTTTACAGAAAATTAAAGCTATATTCCAGTGTGAAATGTGGCCCAAGAGTTTCTTCTCCTCCCCTCCTAAACTCTTCTGAAAGCCTGCAGTAGCAGCCAGGGGCACTACTGCTGATTTGTGACCAATGTTCGACCAAATCTGGGACAATCATATTTAAATGTAAATTTTGTTGGTTGTGTGAGGTTTTATCTGGAGCAAAGCAAATGTTTTTTACTTTTGTTTTGTTTTTTCAGATTGCATTCTGTTTTCTTCTCTTCCAGATCTGAGCCCTGCTTTTCCTTTTCCTGAGCTCCTCCCTCATCTGTGTGTCCACCATGTCAACATCCATGACAGGATTCACCGTCGGATCCCTCACCACTGCCATTTGTATACACTTCTTGTCATTTCCTTCTAGAACACCCAGAATCACGCTGGAGCTCTAGGGGAGAAAATGCCTCCTCAGACGTGACCAGAGGAGGTCATAAATCTATAGAAAGGGTTCCCCCACCATGAGAAAAGATTTCCTTACCTCTTGGGCTTATTCTGCCCTCTCGGGGATATTTGTGTCTTAACTGAACCAGAAGAGATTATTTAAATTTCTCTATTTGTGGCAAGTCACATAGGGGAGTGGGGGAAGTTCGTTAGGTTGATTTTCCATCACATTTTTGGCAGTGGGAACTTGGTTTCCTCCCGCATCAGAGAGGAGGCATGTGGGTCTACCATCATTTCATGTGGCGTTAAGCAACCAGAGATGGCCACGGTTTGAAAGCAACTGCTTATGCAGACCTGAGTGCTTCTTCACTTGGTCCCCAGGGTACCACTCTCTCTGGATCTCTTCCTACTCTACCGGTCACTCCTACAAAGTCTCCTTTGCTGGTTCCTCTTCATGTTCCCAACCTCTAAATATCAGAGAAGCTGAGACTGCAGTCCCTGAGCCTCTTCTCTGCTGCGCATGCGTAACACCCCGTCTCTGATGCTGTCCTTTGCCGGCGTTAAATACTACCTGTGAGCACATGTTCCCAGATTCCCGTCTCCAGCCTGAACCACTTTCTAAACTCCAGACCCCTCCTCATGGATGTCTAATAAACATTGAAAACTTAACAAGTCCAAAAGTGAACTCTTGATTTTCCTCCCCTAAATGTGCTCTCCCTACACTTTTCCCCATCTCAGCAAATGACAAATCCACTCTTCCAGGGGTTCAAGTAGAAGCCCTGGAGCCCTCTTGAATCTCCTCTGTCACATTCAGCATCCAACCCATCAGCAAATCCTTTCTGCCTCTACCTTTGGTATCTATTCATAATCCGACCCCTTCTTCCCACCTCCACCATCACCTGCGGACAAGCCGTGTTGCCTCTTTCATAGGTTATCAGACTAGCCCCTAACTTGTCTCTCTGATTTTTCTTCCTTGCCTCTCATAGTACATTTTCCACAAAAGAAGCTATCCCTTTAAAATGTAAGTCAGGTCATGTGACTTCTCTGTTCATAACCCTCACAAAAGTCTCGCCTCACTTATGAAAATAAACGCCAACATCCTTACCATGCACCATGGCCAGAAGGCCCTGTGCTTCGTCCCCTCGCTACTCGCCTCACTAATTCTGCTCGGCAGCTCCTCATTTACCCTGCTCTGGTCCAGCTAACTTATCCAATAGGCAGTAGGCACAGGGCCATAGACCCACAATGCTTTTAGGAGTCCACAAAAACCTTTATTTTTTGTTAAAAACAGAAGAAAAAAATTCTAGGTTAAAGGCAATATTTTAACATATAAATCATATTAATATATTTGTTTTTATACCAACACAGTCATAAAATATAATTTTTAGTCCTTTTTTTTATGAAGGAAGGGACTCACAAAGGCAAAGTGCCTAGGCCCCATGAACATCTTATTGTGGCCCTGGGGAAGTTTTGGGTGCGCTCTGGGCTGAGCCAGGAAAGTCTTAACTGTTTCATAAAAGCTAAAGAATTGTTCCCTCCTTTGTGGTTTTGCATCTCCCATTGGGTCCCATTCGTCATTGTTCAGTGACTGCTTTCCTTCTTGTACTCAGCACTTTCCCAAATGAATTCAGAACCCCACTGCACACAAACAATGAAGCCTTGGGATTCGAGGGTTGGCCACCCACACCTTTCTTAAGGATCTCCACTTGCCTCCTGGCCCTAAAGACACCAAAGAGGGGAGATGGTCAGCCTTGGAACTCAACCCACCCGACCGCCTAGTTAGCTGTTAAAAGAAAAGAGTCCTTCCTAATATGCATGCCCAAGTTCCTTCAGAAAACAGATCTTGTATTTTCAACCTCATCATTTACATGACTTTTTTTGGTCGTTCCTTTTATAAATATTTTCTATCCTCTTGTATCTCAATGAAGACAAAGGTTCACTTTTAATTTTCTTCTCCAATAATTACAGCTTTTAAATATGGTGAGTTACAAGTTATTGCTATCACGACCTGGAAATTACCTATAAATCTAGCCAGACCAGTACCTTCACCAGAGGTCAGAGAAAGGGCTAAAACACCCCCCCCACTGGCATTAACTAAAAAAGAAAAATTTTGGTAGGGAGTTCTAAGAGCATTTATAAATTGGTTTGATGAAATCAGTTTCATTTGTAATATGTATATATGAAAATTTACCCGTGGTGCATGGTCTCCAAGCAATCCTAATTTAACCTTTTACTTCCGTTTTTATTTTTCTGAAAAATGGGCTCTTTCTAGAATGCTTTTTACTACTGGTCTATGGACTTGCTTGCTTTTCCATCCGTTACCATGTTTAGAAACGAGTTACAGAGACATGCCTAGAGGCCCAGCGCTGAAAGCCGTTAGACACAGAATACCAGCTCCTGGAGTATGTTCCTATCTGGATGCACATGAGTGAAATAACTGAACCCTCCAAGTTCTTTTCATACCCTAATTCGATGCAGCAGCTCATAAAGCAGCTCATTTATTCGTTGTAGCTCATTTCCATGTTAGCCTTTCTGGTGTTCCCTTTCCGACCAAAGTGCCCCCTAACAAACACCAGTTACATTGCTGAGACCTCAGACGCGGTGGCTCAGCCCTGACTGCACAGTAGAACCATCTGAGGAGCTTGAAAAAGTTCCGATGACCCGGCCCTGCCTGAGAGACTCTGATCCAATGTACTTTGAGTATATATGCCAGCTTGGTTACTTGGTTACTACGTCATCAAAGCAAATTAAAAAGAAGGAGTAAAGCTATTTTTCCTTCTGTTTGGCTGTCTTGACAGCTAACAAATTATTTTTACCCCCCAAAAGGAAAATAGAACCAAAGATAGGGCTGGCCCCATGGCCTAGTGGTTGAGTTCGGCATGCTGTGCTCCAGTGGCCCCAGTCCATGGATTCGGATCCCAGGTGTGGACCTACACCACTCATTAACCATGCTGTGATGGCAACCCACGTATAAAGCAGAGGAAGATTGTCACCGATGTTAGCTCAGAGCTAATCTTCCTCAAGCAAAAGAAAGAGGAAGATTGGCAACAGATGTTAGCTCTGGGCTAATCATCTTCAGCAAAAAAAAAAAAAGGGGGGGGAGGCCAAAGAAACTTTTACTTTTAGTAAATAAAGCATGTTAACTCTCAAGAGGTGGATGGCCCTTTAAACAGTATGGCAATGCACAGAAAGATAGTTGGGTGGGTCTGCAAGCCCTTCACATAAATGTCAACACCTACTTTGGGTCCTAAAATAAATATTTTGAGTATTGTCTCATTCTGGACTGTTGAAACATGAACTATAGCAGCCTGGCTGCATATCCTAACATAATAGCCCAGAAGTCTCCAGCAGCTCATTTTCTGCTTTTCCACTGGACATTAATTCTTCATTACACATATTCCACCTCTGAAAAATTACATCAGTAACAGGTTGCAAGATGTGATACTGGCCTGCACAGCATTCATGAAGGGTTAAGACCCACCTCTCTGTTAAAGAAAACAGTGCAGTTCTCCACAAAGATAGGAGCTAAACCCAACCCCATGTCCCGGGTTTCTTTCGGGTCTAACACTACAGGTTTAATACGCCCTGCTGCCATTTTCCAGGAATTCTCAGTCACCGATGGATGTGACTGTTCTCTTCGTCTTATTTCCCAGAAAGAAGTAGATGGAGCAGAGGAATGCGTGTGGGGCTGGTTTTCACCGCCATCACATTCTTCTTCCAGTCCTTCTAAAGGGAGGGACGAAAACAGCCCCACTGGAAACATTTTTGCCCCAAGCCCTTCTGGGGCCAAGGCTGGGAGTTCAGTGGGTCAACATCACTAACCCCTGTCTGTACCACCCCTGGTCAAACCTTTTGTTCCTGAGTTTCAACATAGAGTGCGGTAGCATAAATAGTCTTTCTCACCTGAATAAGGACATTTTTAGGAATGGTTACGTGGGGTGGAAAAAATGGAGTAAAAAACCTCTGGAAAATTTTTTCTTATGAATCTGGACTTTTAAAATAATACCACAGCATTTTTCTCCTTTTGGTGCTCTCTTCTCCCAATTGGTATAAAATGAGCAACAACGCCCTCCCTTGTCGTCTCTCTCCCCTGTGTGTAGTAGCCCTTGGTTTGTGACAGGAAGTTTTAACCCTCTGTGAGGTGAATGCCAGGAATCGTTTGAAGATGATTTACCAGAAGTCAGTCAGGAAGCTGACATGTGGTGCCTGTTTGTAAAGGAAGAGATACAGAGCCAGGGCACTTTGTGTCACTGTGAGAACCCGCACTGCCCTCTCACAAAGAAACAGGCAGTGCTATTATTCCAACATCACACTTTCAGATGAGAACGTTAACCTCGCATCCGACCACTCCCATATCCCTCACACACAGTAAGGAGTCTGCGTCTGTGTTAGGTTAACGCAGAACCACCAACTCTTAAAAATGCTGAAGAAGCTGCCCCTGTCCCCCTTCCCATCTGGTTCACTCACAAGCACAGACGAGTTCAGTGGTTTTCTCATGGTCGCCCAGTGACACAGGCTTAGAACCAAGTATCCTCTTTGGTCATCTCAGTGCTAACTCATTCCCAAACTACTCCTTTTTCTGGGAAACAGACCTTTTAAATTGTAAGCTACTAGAAGACAGAGACTGTGTGTTTTCACCTGAATGGTAAAATGCCCAACTCAAAGCAGTGGAAAATACCACCCTGGGAGACAAGAGCCCTGGAACCGTGGCCACTCATTCTAGCAAATCATCCGGGAAAACGATGGCATTGGATTAGATGAAATCTAAGAGCTTTTCAGCTCTATGATGGTGCACTGAAGACATATGCATCAATGCGTGTGACCTGTCAAACACCACGCGCCAGCCCTCCCATCACGGCCCCTGCCTCCCCGCTCCTCCTCTGCCTGCCCAGCACACACTCCTCTGCCTTGACGGACCCCAACCAGCCCAGAACCTGTCACTGGCCCTCTTCTGGTTGTTCTTTTCAAGGTTAGGTGACTGGATCACTACTGTGTGTTTTGGTTATTTCTTCTCACTCTCGAGAGAGCAACACAATTGTCATCTTCTGCGTTTACATTCAGAAATCCCAGCAATGGTGTACAGACCTAGAGAAAGGGTATTCTTCCTGAGGGAAGGGATAAAAGGGTGCTGTTGTGTTTCTCCACCCATGTTTTCAGAGCCCCTGAAAGAGCAGAACGCTTGTTATTTAAAAGCTTACGATATTCAGAGAGAAAAAATATCATCAGGGTACAGTAGCTGCACTGGGTTTTGCTCCAAAGGCAGGAAATAGCTTAGCCGACCTGAAAATAAAATATGCTTCTCCTGAGCGGCTGAGCTCGTTAGACTACCGGTCTGGGGGCAGGGACCGTGCTGCATGCATAACTTGGACGTGCCAGTGCTTGTTCTCTTTCCAGAGATTTAGAAAATTTTTGCTTATTTTTTAATTCCACAAAAAGATTCCAAAATACAAAAAATATTTTGCTCCAATGTCTCACCCATCTTTGTTCTTCTGACGTATCGTCTTTTCCCAGCAGACATTATCCAACACATCCTCAGGGAAAGGAAAGCTCTCAGTCCCTCTACTTTCTGAGGCCTCAGGAACCCACTTTTTCCAGAAGATTCTAAGTGGGTCACTTCCCCCTTCTGGCCTCACTATAAATGCCATACCACGCTTGCCTCTATCCTATTTTCAGAAGGGAATGACCAACTCAGTGCCAGGAGGCCTTGACTACATCCAGTTAGGGTCACGGTCAGGACCCCTAAAAGCAGTGTTCTTTTTCCCCCAAAGGCTAGTTTTTATCCCTACCTCTGCCCTTCCTCCGTTTTCCTTCTCCCTCTGCTTCAACAGTGCTGTGTTATGAAGGGCCTGGCCACACACAGAGAATATTACAGGAATAAAACCTGGAAAAGTGCACACGGTTATGAAATATTAAACTTAAACTTCTCTTTATTTTGCTCCCTGAATTTTCCTCCCCCTCCACGAAAACACGAACCTCGACAGATTTGTGGTTCGTGTTATCTTCAGCTGTAAAAGCCAGCTGAACCAACACAGCAGCCTTCTCTGCTTCCTGCTGCCCAGAGCTTTCAAAAGGAGCTACTGTGAAGGACCAGTTCCTTCTCTGGCCTTGTGGATGGTTTTCTTAGAGGAAACGACTAAACTAGAATGGGCCAGATAAAGACGTTGTGGAGCTCTGTCCAAATGAAGTGGATCAGCATCAGGACTTCTTCCATGCCAACTAAAGAGGATGGGCAAGGACAGGAGAGAAAAAACGTCAGTGCCAGAATATTGCTCTCTGCTTTTTTAGAGCGATTTAAAAAACAAGAAGAAAGAAATTTCAAGGATCCATCTATTTCTTCAGCCAGACCCGACCTATGAACTCCAGTGGGAATTTGGCCTGAGGAAAATGGCCACATCAGACATTGATTCAGCTAAAGCGCAACCCATTTCAAGGTGTCACCCATTAATTTATTGACTGCACAAAGGAATTTTGCCCAAGGCCAGAACTCACAATTGGTCCCAGTTGACCTGAAATGGATTTCCACAAGTGGCTGGGGAAAGAGAGTCTCTCTTTAGGATGTCTCTCCTTTTCTTCCCGCTTCGTCACATTAATGCCAGAGCACTCAAAGAGCTTTGTTAGTCAAGGACATACAAACAGCTGCTCCGAGGATTTGCAACTGCATTGATTCTGAAGCTGCCAGTACGGATAGCATGAGGCATAAATGACTATGATTTCCAATTTTGACATCATTTCCTTTTCTTTTTTTTCCATCCCATGTATTCATTAAACATTCATTTAGGAAAAGAAAAGATAATATTCCTACAGAGTGGCTCTTTGCACTATGATGAAAGTCTTGGTTTATACACGTTTTCATATAAATACAAAAAGGTTACTATTTTTATGCCTGAAATGCATATTTAACATGCAAGCTGCAAAAGAGAAGAAGAATATTAAGGTAGTATTTGGGGGGTGGGGGGAGGAGTGGTGATACCATGTGTACCATAGCATTCTTCATCAACAGTTAATCATTGAGACTGGAAAAACTGATAGTCATTTTCTGTAGCTGGGAAATGGGCTAATGTTTTGCTAAGATTAAAGAGCACCTCTTCCATTGCCCTCAATTTTGGGGCAGTTTTTCAGACCCATTGTGGGATGTAGCTGAGTTCAAACTTCCCTTGTAGGACTTGGAGACCCAGAGGCTGAAAACCAAACTATTTCTACCTTAGAGAAACAATGACACAGGTGCACAAGGAGGCAGCTATAAGGATGGTCTGTGCAGCACTTATTTACAGTAGCTAAAAACAAGCAACGACCTGGAAACCACATAATTGCAAATCATAAGGGAACGGCTAAACGGAGACTTATCTGTGCCACAGAACACTACAAGACAGTTAAAAAGAATGAGGTGGAACTTCTGTATTAATAAGAACCAATCTTTAAGCCATAGCAATAAAAAAACCTAAACTGACCCCTTATATATTTTTGGTGGGAATGTAAATTGGTCCAACCACTATGGAAAACAATACGGAGGTTTCTCAAAAAATTGAAAGTAGATCAACCATACAATCCAGGAATTCCACTTCTGCAATATACCCAAAGGAAATGAAACCAGGATTTCAACAAGATATATGCACTCCCATGTATATTGCAGCATTATTCACAATAGCCAAAATATGGAAACAACCCAAATGCCCATTAACAGATGAATGGATAAAAAAGATGTGGTACATACATACAATGGAATATTATTCAGCCACGAGAAAGAAGGCTATCCTTCCATTTGTTATAACATGCATAGACCATAAGCACATTATGCTAAGCGAGATAAGTTAGAGAAAGACAAGTGCTATACGTTATCACTTATATGTGGAATCGAAAAAGGTCAAGTTTGTGAAAACCAGAGAGTAAAATGGTGGTTACCAGGAAATGGGGGATGAGGAGGATAAGACTGATGCTGTTTCAGGGTGCAAACTTGCAATGAGTAGCAAATAAGCCGTAGAGATCTAATGCACAGTGTAATGAACATAGACAACAATATTGTACTCTAATTATGTAATGTGATAAATATCACTACATCAGCCATCCTATTACAGTATATAAATGTATCAAAGTAACACGCTGTACACCTCAAACTTACACAATGTTACATGTCAAATTTATTCAATAAAAAACCCATACTATTTACATTAAAAACACACTTACAAACATAAAACAATACTGTCTAGTTTCTGCCTTGAAGAAGGTCTGTGAAGGAAACACGGTGAACTGAGAAAAGCCTCCCTTGGAAGAGGCTGAAGCAGATTGGGGATTAAGAATGGCAGTGAAAGGGGAGTTTAAGCCTTATATGTAATATTTTCATCATTCACAAAGAAACTGTGGCCATATATGATTTATCTAGTTCAAGTTGTTTTAAACAATCATGGTATTATGAGGTTAGAAATTTATTTCTTGCATTGCTCTATTTAGTTGACTCCTACTATGGTCTGGAAAATCAGCGATTCCTCTCCCTGAGGCTTGCTTACTCCCGAGGTTCTGTTCTAGGAGAGCAACGGGAAGGAGAGGATAAGCCAACTGGAATGTGAACTAAATTTCAACACGAAATGAAGCATCAGTTATCTCCCTTCTCCACCCTTTCTTGGACTCAAGTCCAGTACCTCTCAGTGGCCCCACCTACCCTGAGAGATACAGAATCCTAGAACTGCAGGCCCCTAGAAACCTTGGCTTCGACCCCCTTATTTTAGGGCGAGGGTACTGGTTTGCTCAAGTTAGAGGCCGCTGCTCCTGATGACCAATCCTGCTCTCTCCAACCGCATCCTCCAGCCCTCCCTTGGGAGTGAGGTGGGCTGGGGACGGTCTCCTCTGTCTACCTCTGCAAACTCCTCCTGCTAATTCCAACGGCGGGAAGCTGTTGCTTTTTCAGGGGTGTTTATTTCCATTCTTTGGGGCTTGGTCTCTTTACCCATATCTTCAATAGCCCAGGTCTACAGAGGTTAGTTTCTTTAGTCTCTCCTCCTTTCTCTTCTTCGTCTCTCAAACTTTCTCTCTCTCTGTCTCTCTGTATTTCTGTCCCTTTTGAACCTTATTCCCTCCCTGATTGTTCTCTTTATTTTCTGAAAAGATGTTCTCAAAGTAAACTTTTTGTGATGATAAAATTTCAGTAATACTAATAAAAAAAGCTCAAAAAAAGTTAAGCCCAGAGGTCGATCCAGTGTTAACGAACTGTTCTCCTTTTACTTTGCTTTCATGCTGCTCCTTTTTATCTCCTCATCAAGAAAACTGTCTTCCATCAAGCCTCAGGGAAAGATCAATAACTTACAAGCATGCACGGTTGTACGGTGCTCTCATGGCAGGTGACTCACAACGTTGATAGGGATTATCTACATTCTTTAAATGGTTTCTTGCAGGGGTAAACCCCTGCACACCCAGAAATACAAAGGCACAGGAGGATAAAATGTCTAGAGGTGACTTGTTTGGCCCATCCTTTTTTCCTTGCAAGAGGTTGCTTAGAAAATACAACTACTTTCAAAAGGGCGAAAGCACCAGGAACAGATGTCAGACTCCCTGGATCCGGAGCCTTCCAGGATGACTCTGTAAATAGCCCATCTCTCTGGGTGTCGCAACCCTTCCTGGGCTCCAGAACAAGACAGGGCTGGGGAGGCCTGAGTGAATGGAAACTGTGACTTCCTGGCTCTGCTTAAGAAACCTTTTGCCAAGTGCTTTTCCAAAGAAGTGGATTCCATAAAGTGACATTTCTCAGGTACAGAATCCTCCCTTTGAACTTGAGCCTTTTGGCATTTTCATTTACATCTGCTTAAACAGACACATGACCGGCATTTATCAGCCCCGCACTTGCTGGGGCCTTCTCCCTTCTCCATCATGAAAGGAAGCTCTAGTAAAATTATGATTTTTTATACCTGACAGGCTGTGACCTGTAGAAAGCTCTGAGTTCTGGCAGAAACACAAAAATCAATTGAGTTTTATCTAAACCATTCTTTGGTTTTTCAAGACCCTTTGATAAACCTCAGATGGAAATTCTTCAGTCCCACTGAAGCTCAGGAGGGCAACCACACACTTTCATTTTGACTTTATCATGTAATTGAGGGGGCATTTTTATTGATCAGTTGCTCACTGGATCAGTGGGTTTATTAATCTGCTTTCCTAGTGAAATAACTTGATAGGCCTTCATTTAAAAATGATTGTAGTGTCTGTACCTGGGCTCCCCTTGGGCAGCGACTGTAGATTACTGGGTCAACATTTTATTACAAAGCCCACATGCAAGCAGAACAAAGATCCAATCAAGTTAGGAAAACTAGGAAACTTAACATGGCTACCATTGTCACGTCCTGAATTACTGCAACAGTAGGCTTCTTTGCTTGGGGGACAGGGGAAGAGAGAAAATTAATCCACTCTCCACACTCCAGCAAGAGTGGTCTTTCTAAAATACAAATCCTGTCATGCCTATAACCCTCATAAAACCCCACTGCTTTGGGTATAAAGACCAAAAGACTCACCTTAGCCTAGAAGACCTCCAAGCCTTGGCCACTTTCCAGGCTCATTGTTTTCTGCCACAATCTCAGAAGGGCAATTAGTGAAGGGGGAAGGGCAGGAGGTCTGAAACCTCTCCAACAACGTCAATGTACCGCTACAGAGTTCAGCTGTTAGTTCCCTTCCCTGGGTGTTACAGATAAGGCAGATGGTGGTCAGGAGCTCAGCATCCATGCGGCAGGGTGATGCTTTGGGGGTTTTGTTTGTTTGTTCGTTTGTTTTTAATATTATAGTGGGCAACTCTCAATCTGATGGCCAGGTTAATTTACATACCAGCACAAAGCCCTGCATTCTCCATCAGTCCCCAGCTGAAATGGAAATAGCCTTACTAATCACGTGAGCAGGACTTTCTGACTGCGGTTGGAGATTAGACGAAGTTATTCACCTGTGGAAAAGGCCAGAGAAGCCCATCCCTCCGGAGAAGGAAGGAACCCATCCAAGCAGGAAAAAAAGGGAGGGCGGAGTCCGCGCGGGCAGGGGGCCGGGGGCTCAGGGGCGGAGCTCAAGCCCTTTTGGTCCCGTCCTCATGGCCCACATCCCACCCCCCCCACCCCCCCCCCCCACCCCCCCGCCACCAGGCACAGCGCCTAGGGAGGGCGATACTTTTAGGGGCCCACGAGAATGTTTTTATCTCGTTAGAAATCAGAAGAAAAAGGTGAAATTTTAGTTGAAGAACATTTTCATATAGAATATTAATATATTTGTCTTTATTCCAACATAATCATAAAATAGAATTTTTAATTTCGTTAAAGGAGGAAGTGCCTTATGCCCACAAAAGTCCTAATGTGGTCCTGCCTGTCGTATTAGGTTAAATGATATGAACTTGCAGAGAACCAACCGTTTTAGACATATGAAACAGAGTAGTCAGCCAACAGGTAGAAAACCTCAGTTCTGCGAGATGACTGACTGAGTCCTAGAGATCTGCTGTGCCGGCAGACAACAGTCCGGCATGGGGTACTTAACATGTCAGGAGGGGAGACCTCACGTTAAGTGTTCTTACCACAATAAAATTAAAAAGCAGTTTTGACCTCACACCCATCTCGCAGGGGACCCTTTGCTAGTGTGTAGAAAAGTCTGAGCTCCAGCAGAGGGGCAGAGAAGGAAGGTGCCCTCTCTCTCCTCTCTCCAGCCCCTCTCCCTTTCCCCTACTCCCTCCAGCTCTCTCTTCTCTCTCTCTCCTCTTCCCTTTTCTCCTCTCTTCCCTCTCCCTCCTTTTCTTGCCTCTCCATCTTGGCCCTAACTTCTAGGACTTTCCTATGGACAGAGGAAGGTTAGTCATCTCCAGTCCTAGATCCCCAAAGGAGCTGGGCCTGTCCCAGGCACTCACCCTGCTCCTTCCGCCCCTCCACGCCATCTCTGCCTTCTTCCTCTGGGACACGGACCAGTTCCAGGAGGGATCAGCAAAGCCCAGATCAGGGGACCCTGAAGCTCTCTGGGGCTGGGGCAGGAGGTGAGGCCCAGAGACAGACCCGTGTCTGCAGCTCTCCTGTTCTTCCCCTGCTTTCCTTCTGCCCCTGGTTCCTGGGATCTTTATCTGGTGAGGAGGGTGAGATGGAGGAGAAAAACTGATTCAACCTATCTGCTTATGCTTTACAGTGATTCCCATCATTCAGGACAAAGATGGCGATGTTGAAAGCCAAGAATTTGCTTTTTTTCTCCCTTCTGATTCCTTTACTGACAAGTGCTAAAGAAATGGCTGCCTTCTGGTCTAGCTGCCCAAAAAGGGAAGTCACCAGGTAGATGAGGTAAAGAGTTTAAATAAAGACTATGGCAGAGAGCACAACAGTTACAGCTTCACCTGTCACCCACTGCAAATACTCATCAAGCTCAGGGCCAAAGCACAGGGTTGGCTGTCATGGGGGATCATCACGTCATGTGGGTGATCGATAAAAATATTTAAAAAGATAGGGCCCTACTCTCAAGGAACTACAGTTTAGTGGTGAAGTCATGCTCATGAATGATACAAGAAAAAGAATATAAATGAGGAGGAGGGAAGTGCTAAATGGGGACTGAACGCTCAATGTGATGAACGGAGCTTTAAATCTATGCCACGGTCGTGGATGATGATGGATTATCCACTCTGGTCTGTGGCTCATTGAGAAGGTTGGGTGACTTCTGTTAAAACCCAGCCCTGAGGTGTAGTTAGACATTCAGACTCAGAGAAGGCCTGCAGGGTCTGGAGGAAAAGGACACCTGTAGGCCGGGGAGGGGAAGAAAGGAATGACTGAACTCTCATCCTGCAGAGCTGCGAAGGGAGAAGCAGTCAGACTCCATGGATTTGGTTCAAGGCTTTCATGTATCTTAATATGTCAAAGAACCTTTATTGTGCTATTGATGTTCAGAAATTTTGGGAGAAGAAAATGAAGAAGAGAGGTATTATCTGGCTTCTGCATAGAGAGTAACAAGAGCAAAATGGTTAACTTCGTAAAATATATCACACATCCTTAGTGGAACGAGGCCTGCAGAGGAGAAAGCACAGAGTCCCTTCTGCACCAACTTTAGCCTGGGCTTAAATGGCCAGGTTGGAAGAGAGAGGTGGAGCTGGGGAGTGTAAAGCATTAAATAACCAACCATGACTAATTGCTGAGTTTAGCCTGAATGAATTCACTCTGCAAACATAGCTGTCATCAAAACGTAGCTTATGCAAGTCTCCTGAATGGGCTGCGTGTCACAACATATAACTACAAATCCATGCTTTGTCCACAAGGTCATAATCAACTGTGTCTGTGGTGTAGCATTTGGCATGGTCGGATGACATGGAATGGTGGCCCCAGGTGATCTCAGTTTTGATGGAAGTAGGTAAGTGTAAGTATTTTATTTATTGTGTTGTTGAAAGTGAATCTGTGTAGTCAAAGGGGTTTTTTGTTGTTGTTGCTTTTAATTCAAAGAACATGCTACAACAGAACATAGCTACCTTTTAGGACAGACCTGGATTCATATTCTAGGTATGTACTGAGCTAGCTACATGAGGCACAATTACTTTATCTTAAAATGAAGCCCCTTCTAGCCCTGGAGTGCTCTGATTATAGTATTTGGTTATTGTAAAGAGCCTGGTAGGCACTTTTCTCTGAGATGGTGGGAGAGCAGCTGAGAAAAAATGTAAGACACCATTAAATTCACTTACCATTGCACGTTGGAAAGAAAAATAATGAATTATGTAGAGATTCTGTGAATTTCCTTC